>NC_087284.1:14239153-14545564 GCF_015220805.1 Pogoniulus pusillus
TAAAAAGTAATATTCAGAAATTAATATTCATAATTCACAACAGATCATTAATTTCCACAACAGGTGGAAAAGGGCACATGGTGCTGAAAGGAGGGGAGATAGAGAGGAGAAGGATAGAGACGAAAAGAGGAAGAGGGGGGTAAAGGAAGGAGGTGGAGAGGAAAGGAGGAAGATGGGGCAAGAGGAGATGGAGCGGAAAGGAGGGAGATGGGGAAGACGTGAGGAGGTGACTAGTGGTGTTCATTGAGGAGGAGTTGAGAGACCATAAGGCCTGGCTGCTGCAAGGGAGATGCTGGGGTCACTTTTGCCATCACTACCAGTCCTGAGTGATCTGGTTTAAGTGATCCTGCTCTGGCCGGGGCCTGGTCAGGATGATCTTTCGAGGTCCCTTCCAGCCCTGACATTCTGTGATTCTGCCGTTGTGTGGTTATTGCCCCACAGTGGTGGCTAAGGTAGCCTTCCTCTCAGCTCTGTAGGGCAATTTGAGGCTAAAATTTTTGCTGCATTATTAAATTTATGTGCACTATGGAGGTTTTTCTTACATGTGCAGCAGCCTACAAAACAGCTGTGGTTTTCATACTGATTATGAGGGAGGAGGGACTGAGACTTGAAAGAGGACACAAGGACTACAGTGCCTCTGCTAAGTTTGCAGTTCAAGAGGCATTCTGAGCACACATGTAGCAGCAAGTGTGTTTTACCATTGCTGCTGCCACAGTTGGTTTGTGTGGTGCTTTGGAAATGGAGTCAGAGACACTGCTGGAGCATTGCTTCTAGCAGTGACAAGTGCTGAACAGGACAGGGCTGTGATTTCTTGATCTGTCTTAGATTCGTCTCCCATTTGCTTCAGAGGATTGAGTCCTTCTGGAAGAATCTATGTGAATTTAAGGAGATGGAACAAACATTCTGGAAAGGTTAAAGGAGATGAGAGACAGGATTTGGTTTTCTATCATTTATTTTATCTACATTCAAGCTATTTTTTCAGGGTTTGTTAACTCCTGTGTCCAAAGCAGTCAGTCAAAGCTTGTGTAATGGAGATGAGGTTCTCTAAGAAGCTTTACTTCTCGAGCAGTCATTTGTCTGCAGCCTCTTGGTACAGCTGCATTGCCCTGCTTCTTTGGGTCACACCCAGAGCCTCACATGGTACAGCTGCAGCTCAGTAAAGTCATGATTACATTTTTTTAAGATGAAAAAGAGCCACCTGGGAAGGGTATAAAAAAACTCCCTAAAAGGAGGGAAAATCTACAGGCAGTGGGATGTGGCGAACATGCTTGCTAACTGATTTGGTTGGCTATTAACTGGCTGAGGCAGGAATTATAAAAATAGAATTATTTGTATTTTCCTGAAAACCCTGCTCCCAGACTAGATACAGAACTAGTTAAGGTTTATTTACAGCCTCTAATTCGGCCAGGAAATCTTCAGGAGGATGCTTATGGGCAAGTTTAGTGATGTAGGAAAGTCAGAAAATGGAAAAGGCTAAACTGCAGCACAGCTTTACCCCACTTATAAATTAGGCTGAGCAGAGAACCCAGAGAAACAGCTTTTACTCACAGAGGTGAAGTAGGAATTTAGTGCTGATCCCTTGATGAATTTCTCTACGGCAGCCTCTGAAACTGCAACTTATATCCACGTTGTGGATCCACGTGGCAAAAGTCTGAAGTGTCTCAGACACAACTTCCATGAGACAAAGGGTGGTGGAGCAGCACTGCCTCAGCAGTACAGGGGAAAGCCAAACTGCTAGCATCTTCCCCAGCAGCACTGCCTCAGCAGTACAGGGGAAAGCCAAACTGCTAGCATCTTCCCCAGCTTGGGATAGCGAGCAGGAAGTCAGGCTGCGCGGTGTGGTCCGAGAGGAGCCAGGTCTGGGTGCCCCTGGCAACTCTCTCTTGAATGGACCTAAGGACTTGCCAAGCTTGTAGACTTGTGGGCAAGTAGCACAAACTGTGCAAAAGCAGGACTGCACAGGACGGTGCAAAAGTGGGAGCTGTACAAAGTGGGAATGGTCCACAAGCAGGAACGCTGCAAACTGGGAACTCTGCAAAGCAGGAACTCTGCAAAGACAGGGCTGCCGTGCTTTTTCCCTCACTGTTTTTGATTTTTCCTAGACAGTGTGTCCACTTGCCATGTACACTGGGCACAGACAATCCAGCCAATCACCAGCTGATTACAGCTGAGTCAGTACACGTGTGGAAAAGGCACCTTTTGCTGTTCCCCCTTCAAGTCTGCAAGGGGAGAGGGGAAAATAGTTTTTTTGCACCTTCTTCTTCTTGCATTCAGACCTCCAGAGATGGAGGAAAGGGGGGGAAGAATGGGTTTGGAGTGCCCCACAACGCTAACTTGTACCCATGCTTGCTCCACAACATCCTTACAGGAGAGTGAATTAGTGGTTGACACTGAGGCTTCATAATGTCTGGATGCATCTTGTGTGGTTTTGGACCCATATTTTCAACTCAGCATTGCAGAATCTGGCATAGCTGCATGAACAAAGTCCCATCTTAGGAAGGAAGGACTTACACCAGTGGGTGAGCAAGTGCACAGCACTGTTTGTGGGGATTTGTTTTGCATGTGCAAGGTTGAAAGTGCACCTGAACTGGTTCAATTTCAGTGCCATAGCTGCAGTTCAAACTAGTTGCTCCATTTGGCTGACAGAAAGGAGGTGATGCACTAGGGCTCAGCACTTGCACAAGCAGCCTCTTCAGTGTGCAGGGGGTGCACAGTGCAAATTAAACCCTCATACCTGAGAGGAAGAGGCCAGGCTATAGGAGTGAGTCCATGGCACTGAAGTCATCACTGCTGAGTACCCAAAGAGAGAAATGGTCAGCTACAGAGCTGGAAACAGGGTCACCATAATGAAATTATACCATGAAAACTCTAGTAAAGAGACTGAGTTAGTCCATGGCAGGAAGCAGAGTTGGAAGAGATGTTGCTCCCAGCCTTCTCACTCTCTGGAAGAACAGGGAGCTTTGTGCAGGGATGTTTCTTCTTGGTTTTATCCCCTTTAAGTGCTCTAACTCTGCAAAGAAGGAGAAGGCAAGGTTCAGTCTTGGCTGACCCTGGTTTGCATCTGTGGTGTAGGAAGGTCCATGTTTGTGAGGCTTTGGAAGCTGTGTAGGCAGTTAGCAGGGGTGCATAGATGAGAAGGTATCTGTCTTTCCTGGATGTTCTTGGTTGCTTTAGCAGATAGTACTTGTATTTTGCCTTTTACTTCTATTTGTGTTTGTTACAAATGACTCTACTAGTTGCTTGTACCTCACACAGCTTGGGCTTGGTATCCTGCACTTTTCTGTAGAGAGAAGCTCTTGACTTTGGTACAGAGGCTGTTTTTCTTGGCAAAATCCATGCAGTGTACAAAATGCATGAGGTAAAGCTTAATCTTCTGTTTCCTTTAAAGCACAGGAATCACCTGGGCTGAAAGGATTGAAGCACGCAGATATTTTCAGGATGGCTGCTGTGCCTTCTGAAAGTTGAATCCCATGGATGATGCCTCACACAGTATTGCTGCAACATGAGATGCTTGCTAGTAGCTGGTTCTCTCCTAGTGAGATCAAGGCAGAGCTGCCACTGATTTTTAAAGCTGTGTGGCTGCCAACTAGAGCAAGAGTGCAGATTCATTCCTAGGGATCATTCTTTTCTTTGGTTCCAAGTGTGACAAAAAGGCTGTCCTCACAGAAAGCAAATTTAACTCCCCCCCCCCCCCCCCCCCCATTCTTCAGGCCAAGAAAAGTCCTTTATTATCATGTCTTATTTTTAATCCCCCAAACATGCCCTTTCCTGATCAGAGGTAGCTGGAAGCAGGGGAGTGAGGCTGTTTGTACTTTCCCTGTGTAGCAATGCAGTTTTCTGAAGAATGTAAATCAAGTAGTTGGACCAAGAGAAGAAAAGTCTACTCAAAGTTTTGAGACATAACTCAGTGACACAATAAGAGCATCTCACCATCACCTCAGGCACGTTGTCTCTCCACTGATGCAAACAATATCAACATCTCCTGGTGATAGTGTTCCTAAAAGCAAATAGAGGCAGACTGAGGGCTGACTGATCTGCTGACTCAGTTAAGACCTGGCCTCATCTATGTGGTGGTGTGACACTGACTGTTGTGAGAGAGGACTGGAATGAGCCCTTCTCCAATGGTCTCTTCCAACCCTTACCATTCTAGTCAAGAAATGCAACATTGGCAGGTATGCTGAGGGCCTTTGTTCTGTCCCTGCTCTGCCAGGACCAGGTCTGACCTCCTTCAACATGAAAGGGCAGGGGCAGCTCAGGCCGGAAAGATGCAGGTGTACCATGCTCTGAGAGGGCTTGAGACAGGATTCTTGAAGTAAACCCTTCAAATTTTTTTTTTGTTTGTTTTTTTTTTAACCTACTGCCTATTCAGAGGGACTCCTGGCCTGTGCAACCCATTCCCTGTCATCCTCATGGGCATTATAGAGCCCACATCTGGGCTCTATAGGTCTTTCTCTTGGCCCCTGGCATTAATGTCTGCATCTCTGCTCTTGTTCTGTTCCACAAAAAGACATTTTTACCCATGTGAGTTGTGAAGATGGGACTTTGATAAAGGGCTTTGAAGGAGGTGAATCTTGCAGGCATCTTTTGCAGAGTCTTGTGCCTCCCTACACTGGATTTGAAGCACTGAGAGCTGCCAGCCATTTTCACAGAATCACAGAACCTTGGTGCTTGGAAGGGACCTCCAGAGGTCGTCGAGTCCAACCTCTCTGCCAAGGCTAGGTCCCCTAGGGTAGTTCACACAGGAATGCATCCAGATGCATTTTGCAAGTCTCCAGAGAAGGAGACTCCACAGCCTCTCTGGGCAGCCTGTTCCAGTGCACTGTCACCCTCGCTGTAAAGAAGTTTCTTATGTTGAGGTGAAACCTTCTATGTTCCGGTTTGTAGCCACTGCTCCTTATTGCTGCTGACCACCAAAAAAAAGATTGGCCCCATCCACTTGACACTCCTCAGATATTTGTATGCATTGATCAGATCTCTTCTTAGTCTTCTCCAGACTAAACAGCCCCAGGTTTCTTAATCTCTCTTTGTAGGGGAGATGCTCAAGTCCCCCAGTCATCCTCATGGCTCTCTGCTGGACTCTTTCCAGCAGACCTGTCTCTCCTGAACTGGGGAGCCCAAAACTGGACTCAGTATTCCAGGTGTGGCCTCACCAGGGCAGAGTAGAGGGGCAGAAGACCTGCTGGCCACATTTTTCCTGATCACCCCAGGATGGCATTGGCTTTCTTGGCCACAAGGGCACATGGCTGTCCCATGTGGAACTTGCTGTCCACCAGGACTCCAAGGTCTTTTTTCATGCAGCTGCTTTCCAGCAGGGCATCCCCCAACGTGTACTGGTGCCTGTTCTTATTTTTCCCCAGATGGAGGACACTGCACTTGTCCTTATTGAACATCCTGAGGTTTGCCTTCACCCACCTCTCCAGTCTGTCCAGATCTCTTTGTGTGGCAGGACAGTCTGATGGGATGTTGGCCACCCCTGCAGTTTTGTATCATCAATGAACTTGCTGAGGGTACACTTTCACAGGTCAGGGCCTCAGGTCATGCCATGGAGATCTGCAGTGGTGCAACTGACACAGTTCAGACACAGTGCTAGGAGACAGATGTGAGAAACAGAGGGGAAAAAAGCAACACCACCTCATTTTTGCCCATTTCAATTGTTTCAGGTGTTAAGTTTTGATACTTGTGCTGTCGCAGAGCTGACAGAGGACAGCAGCAGTGTCCCTGGGCTGCCCTTCTAGATCACATCTATGCTGAGGCCTGGAAGGGAGCACAGTGCACTGGCTGCATCAGGGAGCATGCTTACGGAAGAGAGCAATAGTTTATGTTTGTCAGAGTAAAGTGAAGAAGCATGAGATCGAAGAACACTGGGTGCTGCCATATAAGCACCATAGCCCCGAGTCTAATGGGTAATAGAGTCATTAATTCTGCTGATTAACTTGGCCTAGGGGTTCATGGAAATGACATCCACCTCCTTTCTTTTTTCTTTCTTTCTTTCCTTTTTTTTTTTCCCAGTTCAAACTGTGGAACAAGGGAGCATAAAAAAAAAAACAGGCTAATTAGAGAGAAATCAGGAGAAAAGAAGCAGGGAGAAAAGAGAGACAGTCTGAGCATTAATGAGACTGATTTGGGAAGAGGATGTGACAAGCTCTTCAAAAGCATTATTGTCAAATGTGTCACTGTTTCATAGATGGCTAGCACTACCTTTGAGCTTCACGCTGATAGTTAATGATTTGAAACTATAAAAAGATTGAAAAGGTAAAAGGGAAAATGGCAGACTCGATTTTAATGAGATTCCCCCCCCCCTCCTCTCAGGCTTTTCTCTTTTTCCATGTGAAGCAGCCTTGGGAAGTACAAAAAAGTTCACTTTCCCCTTGCCCGCTTGCTCTCTCAAGGCAAAAATTGTTTACAAAGGAGAGGGGAGGTTGCAGGGGTCCATCTGTCTTGCTCTGACTGCCATCCATCTCCCCTTCTCCAAGCCATCAAGCTCCCCCTTCCACTGTTGAGCAGTGGTAGGGCTGTGGCTGTACAGGCAGAGGGCTGACAAAAATAAGCTGAGATTGATGGAAGAGACAGCTATAGCTCTTGTTTGTTTTTTTGTGACGTGCTGAGCCGAAGCAGTCTTCACACTGTGAAATGTAACAAAGAAATCTGAAGTGATTACGCAGGTTCATTTGTCAGTATCACTGCTCCAGCTATTGCTGCGTTCGACAATGAGATGACAAGGCATTTATTGCTGATGGTTGGTTATTAGCTGCATTATAGGAGACATTAGCACAGTCTAGGATACATAGACCAGGGAGACAATAGCTATCTGGGCTCCTAACTCAGCAGGGTAGCCTTGTCATTAGGCTTGCTACTACCAATTTAATTTTTAAAAAGAGAAATTGAAAGGAAACTTTGAGAACTGAATCTGTAACCCTGTGCTTACCTTAGGGCTGACGGGTGTGCTTCCTTTGCATTTGGCAGCAGGAAGGCCTTGTGTTCCAGCAGGCCAGCAGAGCTGCAAAGAAAGGTGCCTCAGAAAAGCCTCATGCTACATCGGCTTCTGGATAGTCCTGTCTCTGCCTTCCAGCCCTGCCCTCCACTGGCTTCTCCTCAACCAGGTCACCTGCAGATGTCCAAGGAGAAAAGGTGAGAGGCATCTGTGAGCTTCCTCAGACCAAGCCATTTTTTGTTCGATGTGCTCTTGTGGCCAGGAGGGCCAGTGCCATTCTGGGGTGTATTAAAAAGGGTGTGCCCAGTAGGTCGAGAGAGAGCTTCTCTTGCCCCTCTGCCCTGATGAGGCAGAGTACTGGGTACTGTGAGATCTGGAGTACTGTGTCCAGTTCTGGGCCCCCTGGTTCAAGAAGGACATAGAACTACTGGAGAGAGTCCAGCACAGAGCCACAAAGGTGATTAAGGGAATGGAACATCTCTGTTATAAGGAGAGCCTGAGGGTGCTGGGGCTCTTCAGCTTGGAGAAGAGGAGATGGAGAGGTGACCTCAGTCGTGTTTGTAAATATGTGAAGGGTGAGTGCAGGAGGATGGAGCCAGGCTCTGCTTGGCAATGTCAGATGACCAGAACAAGGGCAATGGCTGGAAGTTGAGGCACAGGAAGTTTCATGTAAACAGGAAGAGGATTTCTTTTCCCTGTGAGGGGGACAAAACACTGGAACAGGCTGCCCAGAGAGTGTGTGGAGTCTCCCTCTCTGGAGATACTCAGAACCTGCCTGGACGTGTACCTGTGTGATTTGGTATAGGTTGATCCTGCTGTGTCAAGGGGGTTGGACTGGATGATCTTTCGAGGTCCCTTTCAACCCCTGACACTTCTATGATTCTGTGATCTTGCCTAGGTCCTGTAGGGTGCTATCTTGCTATCTCCTCATTCTTGCAAATGGCCACTGGAAGTATTTGATAGTAAGGGCTAAGCAGAGAAAGCAAAGGTTTGGCATCTCAGCGCTGTGACTGGATGGCTGCCATATTTATTAAGCTGTAAAAGAACATGCTTGTCCTATAGCAAAAGCTGTATTTGCACAGTGGTGCAAAGCCAAGCCTCAGGTCTGGAGTGAAGTGCCTACTTTTTGCATCCTTTCGGTACTGAATTTTGCAGTAAACCCAGCAATTCTGGTGGAGGTTCCCACTTTTCAAAGAAGGTTTTTATTATCCAATTCATTTTTTTATTAACCTAGTCAGTGAGCAATGTATTCCTTGTTTCATTTTTTTTTTCTGACACCCAGCTTCAGTTTATTTTGTGCTACCCTCAGATTTCCAGAATGCTCTGGATTTTGGCACTGGCAGCACTTAAATAAACTGTAACAGTTGTCCTGGGAAAGTTGGAGGTTTTGACAGCTGCATGAGGGATCATGGGACTTCAGCCCACAAAATACCAGTGCAAGGAAAATTTAAATGTTTTAAAAAAGACTATCACTTGATAACATTGTAAAGAACAACAGGAACTGGATTTGAACTGATTTATGCCACACAGGGTATCTTTAAATACAAAAGTGAAATGCTGTTGGAATCTCTTTATCACCAGATCTGCATGAATCAGATAATTTTTTCCCATGTTATGAAATTGGTCATATTCTTTCCCCTGTATGCTGTCTGCCTAGTAGTGAGTTTAGTCCTGTTTGTGTTGGCTTCATGGACAACAGTGGTAGCCTAAAAAGGTTCAGGCAGACTCAGACCTTTAAGACTCAGATTGTAAATTCTGTAGCATTTTGGAGATTAAACCCAAATAATATCAAATTTCTTTTAAAACTACGTTTGCCAAATGTATATGAGGAAATAAGTACGGTCAGGTCGTTTGCTGAGCAAGGTGATTTTGCCCTCCACTGGACATACTCTAAGCCATGTCATCTGCCTTTACCCAGCAATTGATTTTACCCTGAGCTACTGAACGGTTTCTCCTAGTTTCTACATCACCCTGTCCTCCTCTCTTTATTTCTTCTCTTGTGCTCATTTTGTCTTCTCTTAGCTTCCAACTTACTGGTGTAATCCTCTGGTTTCAGTGAAACGAGGGGGCTGACAACACTGTGAAATCACTTCAGTTTCAGTTGGAGAATGTATGCCTGCTGAGCTAGGGTCATTTGAAATCAAATATCCCTCATAAGATGGACAGATAGCAACACCTGTGATCCAGCTTCCAAATGAGGATCTTTTGTTAAAAAACAAAAAAACAACAGAGCAAGGAATTAGTTCAATAATAGTAATAATAAAGGAATAATTAGCAGAGAAAATCATGTCCCTTCTCCTATGGGAGGTTTTGAAAGGGTGGCTGATAGGTCTAAATCGATGGTGGCAATCCAGAACCGGATGAGGTACCTCTAAAGGCCATAAAAGCTTGAAACTTGTCATACAAGAGGCATCTAAACTCTCAGAAAAGAAAGCAATCTCTATTTGAGAACACACAGGCGTTTCTGATGAGTCAGCATTTCAGCTGGTGAGTTAATACAGCATTTGACAGTGAAGCTGAAAAAAAAAAGAAGAAAAAAGCCCTTTGGCATGAACTTTGCTTCTGAGATACATGCAGTGCATCTTTGAGAAGTGGGAAGGTTTTTGAAGTTGCAGCAGAGGCTGTTTTAATTTGGGGCAAGCTCATTAAGGAACTCGGCTTAAAAACATAGATTTTCTTCCCTCAGGCTGTACTCTTTAGTGCTTCACACTAAACTTGCTAAAACCAAAATACGATCCAAGAGAAGGTCTCTGTATTGTGAGATAAAATGCAGCAAAGACTCCCTGCTCTGTGGCTGGCTCCTATCAGATAAAGACTGCATGTAGCATACTCATCCTGCAGTGTAAACCGGAGCTAAAGGTGTTGAGAGGTATGCTAAGATGATGTGTCCAAATTTAAATCCCCCTGCAATCAAAAAGACCAAACCTTTCAAATTGTTAGTTGGTAAGTATCAGTTGGTACTGATGGAATTTGTGGGACATGACATTAAGAATCAGTTTGCAGCCCTGTGTGATGGTCCCAACTTTTGTCAACATCTGTTTGCCTCAGCCAGAGGCACGTCTTAGACTTTGTAAAGACTGAGCCCTGCTTCTGCTCATTCTTCTTGTATTTTTTATAAGGAATGTTAGGTCTAGCTTTAATATACAACTTGCATAAGAAGGGCAATGCTTGCACTTCAGCTGAGACTTGAAATGTTAGATTAAACCAGATTTCAGATCTACCAAAATCTGTACACAAGAGAGCAGCAAGTAACTGAAGATGGACTGATAGAAATTGGATCTTGAAAGAATATATTGTTCTTTCCCCCCTGTGATGCTAAATTTACAGAGTAAAGTGTTGACCCATTAGAGACACAGGCATTTCACACAAAAGTTTGTGTTGTTATCATTGTTTGTGTTGCAATGGACCTAGTAAAGGCCTAGTAAAACCAGGTCACTGGTCAACCAGACTCAACAAATACTAATAATTTTAGTAGGTAGATCATAGAACCAAACAGGTTGGAAGAGACCTCCAAGATCATCCAGTCCAACCTATCCCCCAGGCCTATGCAATCAACTAGACCATGGCACTAAGTGCCTCATCCAGTCTTTTCTTGAACACCTCCAGGGATGGTGACTCCACCACCTCCCTGAGCAGCCCATTCCAGTGGCAAATCACTCTCTCTGTGAAGAACTTCTCCTAACATCCAGCCTATACTCTGCCAGCACAACTTGAGACTGTGTCCCCTTGTTCTGTTGCTGGTTGTCTGGGAGAAGAGACCAACTCCCACCTGTCTACAGCCTCCCTTCAGGTAGTTGTAGACAGCAATTTGTAGTTTAAATGTACAAAAAAAGCCACCAGAAAGAGTCATCTTTTAAAAACCTCACAGTTAGCTGCTGCAGAGAACACCCAGCCTGAGAACTGCAGCAGAGTTCCAGTGGCAGTCCCTGCCCAAAAAGCATGGGTGCTCTCCCAGGCTAAGCTGCGGTGAAACTGCATGACTCAACTTCTCTTACCAGCACTGAGCTGGAAAACTTGGTTAAATGTCTTGGAGGTGGCACTACAGCCTTTAGCATCATGGCATGTGTTTGTGTACCCATGGCACATCCAGAAGTGGACTCTGAAGGGTTTGCAGCCAACCAGCCACACAAGATATGTCTCCTTCCCCTGGCTGTGCTTACTTTCATGCATGCACGTACTGAAGACGCTGACGGAGAAAAAAAAGCAAAGTAGCAGACAAACATTTAAAGCCAGCCCTTGAGTGCTTGCGGCTGCTGGACGAAAACAAAAGTCAGTGCAGCAGTGTTGCAGCTCAGGAGGACCCGTGGAATTTCACTATCAAAGGTTAGACTGTAAAAAAACCCAACTCTGCTGCTTGTAGCAAGGAGACTTTAGCTGCAAGGTCACTTTGTTTTCACGCTCTTGGAAATGTTACCTCCACCCTTCACAGGGAATGTAAATCAAGTCAAAAACCACCCAGCAGGGTTATCAGGGTAGCACTAAATCAACACCAGCTGCAACTGCTAGGGGTGAATGTAAAATGTACAGTCAGGCATATGTCTATTGCTACTGAGCCATTAATAGTCCTTTCAATTAAAACATGCAAAGACCAAGACGATTACTTTGTTTTGTGTGTGTGCTCTAAAGAAAAGCAAATGTGGATGCCAAATTCACCCAGGTTTTCTATTCTGTGCTCATGGTGTCTCTAAATCAAGTCTCTACTGCAAGATGGAGGAGGATAAGGATTAGGGCAAACTTTCCTTTCAGCAGCCTTTAAAAGCCTGACACCTAAAATATGCATCTATCATTTTGTTATTGAAAAGTATAAGTAAAAGGTGAGAGAAAATTGTGTCTGATATAGGATGTTGAGTTGACAGACAGCTCATTGTAACAGATGTGACTCCTTTTAAATAGCACCATAAATGAGATCCCAGAAAGACAAGGACAAAGGCTAGGAGAGAGCACTTAGACTAATTAGACATAGAAATCCATTTCCTTTTAAAGTGAGTGCTCCTGTAAATGTGCAGAGATTTCCAAGTTATGAAGCACAAGGAAAGGATGGAGACTACAGCTATCAGTTCAAAATCTGCAAGGCATGGAATAACAATAGTCCTCATTTTTCAAGCACTGATCTTCAGCAGGTTGCTAAACCTGCACATCATCTCCTTCTCACTAAAGTACCTGAAGATTAATGGCAGAAAAAACTAGAAAGCTTTTCATCTGATGTCTGTGTGTGGGTGAAATTGTAATGAAAGGCAAACAATGGCCTCAAAATGTATTCTGTTTTTAAAAAACACACACTAACTATAGGACTAGTAGTCCATCTTTTTACTTCCAAACTTGCCAGGGAAATAAGAATCATTGTAAAAGACACAGAGATAGTACTATAGTTTCTGCATCAGTCAGCACTTCAGGCTCAGTGTGTCTGTGTTTAGTTTATGTTGGTCACAAGCTTTTGAAGGCAGGATCCCTCTCACCCAGCTTCAGCTCTTCCACTGCCAGTCACTGGTGTAGTGTTACCCCTATAAATGCATGTAAACTGATGTTTTCCAAGATTCTCCTACAGTTAACTTGGAGAGAGAGAGAGAGGCATCTCCAAAGTTTGTCTTGCCGTGTCCTAGTTGTATATGCCTGAGAGTGGCATCTCTAGAAGGTGAATTTTCAGTGTATTGCCTACCACAGACTCCAGAGGACAACTGGTTCAGCTTAGCAGATCTGCTTCTAGACACAGGCATCTATATAGTCAGGTAGCTATTTTACAAGAAGTGGTTCTGCACCCATCACCAGACATCTCAGAAAAAAATTCACCACAGATATGTGCATTTGCTTAGTTTTGATCTCTTTCTCTGTTCTACCCAAGACAAAAGAGGAGTCAAGAAAGGGAAACTCCAGGAGATGGGGAACATGACTGGAATGGAGAACATGACTGATTTTTGTTGCTCTTTTTTGAGCTGAGCAGGCATCCAAGAATTACTGCCTCAGACATTATGTGGGGAGTAACCAGTGATCAAGTAGGACATCTTTGGTGCAACTTCCGTTTACATTCTTGTAAATCAGTAGTTTTGTTTTCTTGGAAGCCCAGAGATTCAAATCAATGAAAAATATTTCTCAGCTCTCACTTCTGTGCTTGTTCTGCCAGCATTTCTCTGATCTCCTTGAGAGACCTTATTTGCAGCCATGTTACAATGCTTATGTCTGTGGCAATGCTTTTTGGTATGTTTTTCTGCACCCTAACAATAAGTAGCGTGTATTAACAGGGCAGGAGCAGTGAAGACAGGACAATGTGGTTTTTGGAGAGCCACAGCAACCACACACAGCATGGACACACATGTGAGCCATGTTTAGTATGGTTGCTGTCACATAGACTATACTGCAGCGCATTTTCACTGCTGTTGCCCATGCCAGCAGTGTTGACCAGAATGGATATAATAATGTTAGTGAAAGATTAGCTAAAAAGTCTGGCAGGAGTGTGAAGTGAGGAGAAAATTGTTCCCTTCAAGGGAAAGAGCCTGAACTGTTCCCCATCTCACTTTTCAGAGCCAGATCCTCTACAGAGGAGTAGGAGTGGGAGCAGGGAAAGATAAGCCCTGCTCCTTCCTACGTCTCCAAATATAGGAAGAATGTGTAGGATAGGAACATCATTTTAGGAAGGATTTGGTACTTCTGGGCTGTGCTACTTAGAAGTAAAGGAGCATTTAATCCATTTGAGGGGAAAGCAGAACCTTTTGCCAGTGTGGCAACAGGCAGCCTTCTAGATAGTCTGAAGAATAATGTAGTGTCTTAGTAACATATGAGCCAAACAAATGTGGGTTTTTTTGAGCTTAAGGTCTGCCAGAATCTTGCCAGTGGTGCTTAAGAGGCAAATTGCTTAACAATTACAGGAGAGGTTCTGCAACTGGGATCTGTGCAGGTGCAGGCTCCTGGTTATAGGCCAGGCTGATTTTGCAATGCCACTGGCTGAAATTATTTTAAAGGGAAAACACGATGGAACTGTACTTGAGTTGTTTCTCTGTGTGTGTACCCATGTATTTACATACACACCCATGCAAGTATGTGTGGGCATGCGTGAACATAAATGAGTGTGTTTGGACTGTACCTTGGCAGTATTTGGAGCAGCATGAAAGTATTGCCAGGGTTGCTGGTGATGAATTAATCGCAATAGACTGAGCTTAGTTCAATGATGCTGAAACAAAACAAAGCCACCCTCAGCACTGAAGATTAACAACACATGGCACGGTGAAATAATGGATGTTAGAAACTTAACAGAGTTGTTTTGTCTTCTCAAATAACAGGGAAGAACATGAGCACAAAAGCATATTGCAAGTATAAGCTGGGCATGGGTCAAGATAACAATCTCAGCTGAATTTCTCCCTGTGTCTGGACAGGACATTGAGCACACAGAGTGGTATTTTCTGTGCTTAGCAGCTTGTGGGTTTCAATTGCTTACACAGACACAGGATAGGAAATTTGCAGAGCTACTTACCAATGATTTTTATCAGTGCTTGTCTTAATTGAGATACTAAGAGAATTAGCTGAGGAATAGATTTTGGTGACAGATGTCCTGTTCTTTGCCACTATGTGAAAAAGCCACCTTACCTTCTTTGTCAGCTGCTGGCTGACAAAGAAGGCTATAAATAGAAGAAATAATATCTGTCAAATAATTGGTTATGCACATTTTGATTAATTTCCTGAGACAATTTTGCTCCTGTGCCACTTCTCCATCTCCCTGTGCTTTCTTCAGTTTCTCATTGGGGGAGAACTTCTGATTAATTAAGACTCAAAAATCTTGCAAACAGCTTTGTAAGTATATTCAATACAGTTTATTTCCTTACACTTGTGAGCCACCAGTATAAGCAACACATGGTATTCTCAAAATATGTCCCATCAGTTATATAGCACCATTGCTACTTAAAGTAAGAAAAAATATGGTAGAGCATCTTTCCTGAAAGTTGAGTTATGATATGAAGGAGGACTGTACTAGTTTACAAGCTCTGTAAGCCTGTTTTGCTGCTTGGTCATGCTTCAGTCAGGTTAAGATTGTGAAATATATTTTTGTGGGATGAAATGTTGTGAAACACAAGGCTTTGTTCATCTCCTTGCAGATTTGCCCAGTGCATTGGATTTTATTTTTAAGAAGTTAGCCTGAAGAACTTGGAGAATTATGAATTTAGTATTTCAATCAGAGTGATGATATCTGTTCCAAACTGTGAAATCCAAGCAACAGAAAAAAAAAAAACCCAACCCCACATTTTAAAACGCTTCCAAAACCCTTTTATTCTCAGGCATGATCCCAGCTGAAAGACAAGGAGAAGGTGTGGAGAAAACCAAGGAAGTCAGTTCACAGTCTTTCCTAGGGCTACTGCTTTGATAGCATCTGTGTGCTGCATTGGCAGGAATCATGCCTGAGGGACTGCAGTCCTCTCCAGCAGATCCACAGGTGTGTGAGTACAGGACTCACTCCAAATCCATGCCAGGCACCCCTGTGCCCTGCCTGTCTGTGCTGTGGGCACCGCTTGTGCAGGGGAGCTGGCAGTGAGGGTGGCTGGCAGGCACCAGCATGCTGTGACAGCAGTAGGCTAAGGAGCCTCCTGGCTGAAGAGGTGCTCTTCTGTGGCTTTCTATAGATAAGAAAACATTAAACATCCTTCTCTGGAATAAGGAAAACTGAAGAAAGAGCAGATTTGCCTTTTTCTCTTTTTCTGTCAGAGAACCCTTTTAGGCACACAGTAGTGACTGCAGCCTCTATCAAATATCCTGCCATATTTGAGCACTCATCTGGTGTTTTTCTGGAGCCTATATGTTACTGATTATCTCTCCTTGTAAAAAATCTGAATTAGATACACTAGCATTTGAGGAAAGAGACAGTAGGTTGTGATGCAGGCCAAACATAATGAACATTAGATCAAAACTTAAGATGAGGTCTCAGGCCTTATGAAACCCTCTGTGAGATTTTTATTGATTTGAAAGAGGCCAAAGATTTCTCGTAATATGTGATGAAAATTAAGGATACTTTGATCTCACCATTTGGTGTTGGGCCTGGACTCTTCTCACTGCAATCTTTGCCATTTTTTCCAATGGGATTTCACCCTCCTCTATGCAGAAGGCAGAGGTTTTTATTCCAAAGCAGACCTGGGAATGGATGTACTGTGACTAAACTCTGCTGGACAGTCACCTTTCCCTGCCCACAAGCATATCAGTCAGGGACCTGCATGGGAACCCAGAGTTCAACCCAGAGGACAGTAAAGTGTGAGGCTAAGCCTCCTCTGCTGTTCCTGGGATGATCATGTGGCAGCAATGTGCCTCTGTGGCCATGAAGCCCCATGGCATACTGGGCTGCATTAAAAAGAGCGTGGCTAGTTGGTTGAGGGAAGTTCTCCAGTCCTCCCACTCTGCCTTAGAAAGGCCAGTTCTGTGGACAATTCTGGACTCATCAATGCTAGAGAGACAACAAACTACTGGAGAGAGTCAAGTAGAGGGCTACAAAAATGATGAGGGGGCTGGAGTGTCTCAATTATTAGGAGAGGCTATGTGTGGCTATTTAGCCTGGAGGAGACTGAGAAGGGACTTTACCAATGCTGGGCTATATCTAAAGGGTAGGTGTCAAGAGGAGGGACCCAGACTCTCTTCAGTGGTACCCATCAACAGGATAAGGGGCAATGAGCACAAACTGGAAGACAGAAGTTTCCATGTGAACACAAGGAAATACTTTTTCCTTGTGAGGGTGACAGAGCACTGGAACAGGCTGCCCAGAGAAGTTTAGAAGTTTTTTGGATTGTGTTTTTGCCCCCCCCAGGTTGGAAGAGACCTCTAAGATCATCCAGTCCAACCTATCACCCAGCCCTATCTAATCAGCTACACTGTGGCACTAAGTTGTGGAGTTGTCTTCTCTGCAGAGATTCAAAACCCACCTGGGGTTGGACAAGGTGACCTCTAGAGGTTTCTTCCAACCCCCACAATTCTGTGGTGATTCTATGGTCTCCAGGGTGCATACCTGTGTACAGCAGGAAACTGCACCAGGACACCATCTTTCCTGCAGACTCTCATGCAGGGAGCAGACTGCTCATATCTTGGAGGCCTGGCAGGCATTGCACTCAGCAGTGCTCTTGCTATCCTGATCCTGCTTTGGGAAGTGTAGATCTATGGTGTTGCATTTCTTGGTCACTTTTCAGTTGCTGGAAAGAGAGCACCATGTGCAAAATGCATCCTATCTTTCTCCTCCAGATCACTTTCCAACCCTTTGCAAAGCATTTACAGCTGCTAGGGAGTGTATGTTCCTCCACACTTCAAATACCTTTTCTCTCTGCTTTCCTTCTATCAACTGCATGTTGGTCTGTGTATTGCATTCTGTGCATTCTATGATGAACTACTTCTCATTTAGCCCAAATCCCACTGGCTACATATTCTGTTTATGACCTTCCTTCCTATCTCCCACCCCAGAGTTGCTCTCCCATCCATTTGGCAGACTGAGCTGAGGCATGGTGTTGCCCACCATGGCGAGGTCTTGCTGCTTTAATGACAGCATCAAACAACACCATGAGCCCCGAGCCAGGCCAGTCCATTTGAGTGTGCAGAACGTTGAGCTGCCCCTGCCTCCTGCTGCTGTTGTGACAGATAGCACCACAAAATGGATGTGATGTGATTATTAGGCTGTGATTCGGTTCATACTGAGCAGTATTGATTGGTGTTGGTTCACCGCTTGCTACATATTTTATCAATTGACCTTCTAGATTGTATTCCTGCTCTGCTTCTTTAACTTTTAATTCCACTTTATCTCCATTTTTTGGTAGCTCTTAATCCTACTGCATTTGATTTTTCATAGTATCTCTTTAGTATTCTGTTACAGGAAGGCTCTTTCTAGCAGAACTGTGCTGCTTTCCCTTGCCTTTGTTTGCCTCTCAGATTGTTTTTTTTAAAGAAATCCACCTGCTCTTCCTTGATACATCAATTCCATTAAGAGACTCAGCTTCTGAAATATTTTTGCCCTCAGCAGAAGAAAGAAATCTAAATGCAGGTGTTTTGCAGCAAAGCTCAGGGGTGCAGAAACTGATTTTATAGCAGATCTTGTCAAGTAGGATTTACAGAACCCGATAACGTAATACAGTTCGATAACATAATGCCTCCATGAACTGCTTTCCTGGCCATCTGTGGAGCCTCACGGTTGCACCAGCTGAAGATCTGGTAGCCTATTTCCAAGATGCTGTTTGTAAATACACACTGAAAACATGAAAGAATAATTGCAGTTAAGTGCATTTAGCCGGGTGCAATTCACGGCGGGTATTAATTTTGGACTTTTACTGAAACCAAGGGAGACAGTGTTGTCTGCAGTGGGGGTTATTTTAGCACTGTCTGCTAGTAAAATAAGGTAGGGAGCTAAAATACCTGCCTAGATCTATGCAGCTGTCTGTGTGGCAAAAGTAGGGTTGAAACTAAAGAGTTTCTGACTCACGGCTCCCTCCTCAGCCCAAGGGCATGCTGCCTGTGTGCTGCGGACCTCTAACAGACAGATCTTCTGCATCAAATTGAGTGACTCAGAGAGTGTGCTGGTTTGAAGTTAGCTAGAATGTTGTGGTGAGAAGGACTAGTTTGCAGGCTGTGAAAGGCAAACAGTGGTGATGTCTGCTTCGCTCATGGGCTTGCTGAGATGTGTAAGAACAAGAAATAAAAACATAACCACTTTTCTGCTGCTGGTGAGCTCTGAGCTGCATCTTGCTCTCTAACCTCACCCTCTGTCTCTTTTTTTTTTTTTTTTCTAATCCACTTTGCTTCCTAACCCCCCTGGCAGAACCTCCATTCTTCCTTGGGTCTGGGGTAAGGTTGAGAGGGGTAGGGGGAAGGTGTAGGGGTGGTTGGGAGCCCCTCCTGGGGACTCAGGTTTCTGGGAGGGGAGTTGTGTTTCTGTATTACCTTTTTACCTTGTCTATTTCTGTATATACTGTAAATATCTGCTTGTATATTGTGCCAGCTGTAAATATAAGCTTCATTCATATTTCCAGAGCTGGCTGAGTCTAGTCTGGGTGATTTTTAAAGTGGGAGTGCGGGGGTGGGCAGGGAGTACCCAAACCATTGCAGAGAGCAAGGAGTTCAGGATGGGAGAAAAAGCAACTTTGTGCCAGTCAAAAAAGTAAAAGATAAACAATGCACTGTCAATTTGCAACATGTGTAGAACTTACCTTGCGATGGTTTGGCTGTTACCTACCCCTCCACACTTAAGAAAATCACCTAGACTAGACTCAGTGGCTCTGGAGAATTGAATGAAGTTCTATATTTACAGCTTAGCACAATATACAAGCAGGTGTTTCCAATATGTACAGCTATAGACAGAAATATACAAGTCGGAAAGTAGTACAGAAACACAACAGCCCTCCTAGAAACCAGAGTCCCCAGGAGAGGCTCCCAACCGCCCTTTCACCTCCTCCCACCCCTCTACCTTATGCCAGACTTTGCCTTACGTTCAAATATGAACTTGGAGGGTCAGCCAGAGGAGTTAGGAAGCAGAAAAATTAGTTAGGCAGCAAGTCAGGAAAAGAGAAGTTCATGCAGCCCCAAGAGACAGAGAGCAGCTCCATTATCTATATTTATGTTCTTGTTCTTATACATCTCAGCAAGCCTATGAGTGAAGCAGACATCATCATTGTTTCCTTTTCATAGCCTATAATCTAATTCTTCTCACCAAAAAGTTCTAGCTAGCTTCAAACTAGCACTTACCTTCAGCCAGGCCATGCAGAGCATTAGAAAGAAGAGCATAGGATTTTCAAACTTTTTTTGATGGAAAAGAGGTGAAATATCTAGTAGAAAACATGAATTCCCAGAGATGTGAGTTAGGATAATTCAAAGCTTTCCTGTGCCTGGATGAAGTTCAGAGTTATCAATTAGAAAATGCTTTCTAGGATCTTGTTAGAGCCTTTGTGTAGGAGTGAATTTGAAACTCACAGCCCAGCAGAGTGGTGGTTAATACTAAAAGAAGGACAGGGATTTCAAAATACGTACCAGGGAACTGTAATAAAGTGCCAGATCTTTGGAAAGCTTCTGTTTTGGATAGTGCACAAGTTCTTCATGCAGTTTCATCAAGTTCTCTCTTTAATGACCTGCATCCTGGGAGGCTTAGTAAGTATGAAGATAAAACAAATCTGAGAAACTGTACAAGCACAATGGGGGAAAGAGAATTAAAAGCATTTCGGACAAATTGAAGACTATTGGTAAAAATAGGTTGAAATTCTACGGTGCCTCCCTCATAAAAGGTAGTGGGCAAAGAAATAGAATAATTTACTAAACATGGGGTGAGAAACTCTTAGTTGTTTTCAGAAAGGATCTTTGAATCTTGTGTTGGCTCACAAGTGGAGCAGACGTGAAAAATGTCAGTTTGTAGTGCAGTGGGGAAAGTCCATTTTAAGATGTGTAAACAACAAAGACATGAAATAATCCTTCTGCTGGTAAAGCTATTTGATGTCCAGTATCAGGCACTGTGAGTCAAGAAATCCATCGACCCCTTGCAGAGGATGGAGCAAAGCAAGATTAAGATATCTATCAAATGTGACCTAAACACGAAGTCTAAGAAGGAAAAAAGGCAAAGATTTGAGTTATTTATTCTGGAGGAGGGTAGAGCAGTGGGTGTAAACGGGACAGGATAACAGTTTTCAAGTGGAAAGAGGAGAGAATGATCTGCTCTCTACATTTACAGCAAGCCAAGTAGTAGTTAAAAGCTGCAGAGAAGGAACTGGGTGAGGAAGCAAGACAAAACCCCCATGAGGATAGGGAGGAAGAGGGCAAGAATATCTGTGAAGCTGGGGAGCTGTTTTTCATAGCACTGAAGACAAGCATCCACTAGCAATGGCACTAAGCTACAGCTTGTCCTGCTGTGTCCTTTTTCTGCTGTGGTTCTGCAATGTCTGTGACTATGAAACCTGCAGGAACGAGGCCATGCTTGCAGAAAGCATGCAACAGTTAGATGATGAACTGATCATGCAGCGCTCTGTCGGCATGAGCACTGGTGAGAGTTTTGCAACCAACAACCGGCAGGCACAGCACCTCAGTGTTTATCACAGAAGTGCACTTCGGTGTTGTGTTTTGTGATCATTAAAAAGCAATTAAAAAGTCCTGCAGTCACAGGGATGCCCTTGAGTCTGTCAGAGCTTCCTCACACGTGCAGTGGTCTTACGCTGTTCTGAGGAGCTTTTGTCCTTGCACTGCTTTTCCCCTAGGTCTCCCTCAGTGGGTAGAATGTAAGAACATTTATGGTGTGTCTAATACTGTTGGTTTTATTTGCCTAATCTTTGGGTGCAAACACACTTTCCCTTTAGACCTAGCTATACTACAGACAAATGCTGTTTTCTGCTTCTTTCCTGCCTGCACTCCCATTAGGTAGAATCAGGAGAGAAAACATGAGGGATCTGTCTTTTAGAGCACTTGAGTGCACATCAGTTGGGCTACCTGTCACTTCTCTGTCTTGGTCATTTGGTGGATGTTGGTGCCATCAAGGATAAATGTTTTAAATAGTGGGGAAGAAAAGCATTGCTAATGAAGCTCCTGTGAAAGCAGGCAGCTCCGATGCATTTTGAAATGGTAGGAGAATTGAATTGCATGGACACAGGCTGTTCTCTGCCACTTGGCCTTGCTGCTCAGGATGGGCCTGATCCATCCTTATTTTACTAGTATAAATGTAACCTCTCTTGCAGCAAGCTCCCCTACAGCAATTGCTGCTAATTGTAAGGAGATCTTCCATAGGAGCAGTGACTCTCCAAGCTCAACTCCACAGTCATCATGTCTGCAGCTGAAAAATGGCAGTCCTGCAAAGATTGTCTTTAGTTCCCAGAACAATAGCTAATCTCTTGGACAATGCACAGTGATACGAGTACATTACCCAAGCTCCATCTGCTTCAACAGATTCTCAGCAAATGTCTAACCTGTACAGCCATTTCCAGACTATCTAACCCAGATAAGCCAAAACCTAATAGACAAAAGAAGATAAAGCACCTCTGGTCTAAGCTCTGAATGCAACGTGGAAGCACGGGGTCAGGTCTCAGCACGGGGAGGATGCAAAGTGCCTTTTCAAACCCATCTCTCCCTCTTAAACCAAACACTGGAAGAAAATAACACGTGGATTTTAGAAATTGTGTCTCATTCAGTATAGTAATGTTGGAGTGTGTTTGTGAAACCACTTCAGAATTCTATTTAAACAAAAAATTCCTACTTTGATTATCCCTCAGCAGACCAGTCTGCCTGATAATGTTACAATATGAGGGCAGCAGGAGAAGTGTTTTTGCTGCCAAATTGCTTGCCAGAAAAGTGTTATGGTCCATTTTCTTAAAACTACCCTAATGTGATAAGACTTATATGTATTATTTTTGTTTCCTAATGCACTAGAAACCAGCTCACTGTTGCTGTTAACATCTTTGAGATTGCAAAGGAAATCAGAATGGTCACCCCAGGGTTTTCTTCTAATTGATTGAAAAAAAACCCACAACAATTTGCACACTTACTGTGCAGTGCCATACTGCTGCATGTGTTTGATCAGGTTTGGAGTCAGTTTAGATCTATGTGTGTCTTAGTTATAAAATTAAACTCAGAAAGATGGTAAAGACTTACTGACACTTCTAGAAAAAAATAGGTTTATTATATATGAAGAATGATCACAGGATATTAGGGGTGGGAAGGGACCCAAGGAGATTGAGTCCAACCTGCCTGCCAGAGCAGGACCACACAATCTAGTACAGATCACAGAGGAACACAGGCCTTGAAAGTCTCCAGAGGAGACTCCACAACGTCTCTGGGGAGTCTGTTCCAGTGCTCTGTGGCCCTTATAGTAAAGAAGTTCCCCCTTGTGTTGAGGTGGAACCTCTTGTGCTGCAACTTACACCCATTGCTCCTTGTCCTATCCCAGGGAGCAAGTGAGCAGAGCCTGTCTTCCTCCTGACCATCCCTCAGGTGTTTATAAACATTTATTGGATCCCTTCTCAGTCTTCTTTTCTCCAGCCTAAAAAGCTGCAGATCCCTCAGCCTCTCGTAAGCCATGCCCTCCAGTCCCCTAATCATCCTCGTAGCTCTCCTCTGGACCCTCTCCAGCAGATCCCTGTCCCTCTTAAACTGGGTAGCCCAAAACCGAACACAGTGTTCAAGATGAGGTCTCACCAGGGCAGAGTAGAGGGGAAGGAGAATATATCTACCTTGATGTCCTTCAAGGATGCTCTCCCTCCCAAATTTTGCAGCTCAGCTTTTTGATTACTTCAGAAGCTGCAGGGTTTCCCTGGATTTCAGAAAGATGAAATGCATTTCAGTATATCCCCTAAGTGCCACTAATTCCAGAGAGCCTCTGAAGAGTCAGGATAGCTGAAAAGGTTCCAGACAGGGAGACTAGTATATGAGTTCTTTAAGACTGTTGTGAGGCAGAGAGGTTAAAATTTCTAAGGAAGGAAGAGAGAAAGGGAGGGAGAAGTGGAGAGGAGGATGGAAGGAATTCAGAATGAAAGAAGGACTTTAGGAGGAGGGATGGAGTTTGGAAGGAAGGGATTAGGAAGGCAGGAGGGAAGGGAGAGGGGAGAGAAAGGGAAGGGAAAGGAAAGGGAGGGGAGAGAAGGGGAGGGAAGGGAGCTGGGGTAAGAGAAGAGAAAATACCCTCTCTGTTTCTTTTTGGGGCAATAGTTTTAGAATTATTTTCAGTAAGTTTTGAAATTCTTCATTATTTCAGCATTACTTCCTCAATGTGTGGTGCCATCCAGTCTGAAAATAACGAGCCATATCTATAGCTGAAGACCATTTCTGTCTGGTCACCAGCCTTGCCTGATCACCAGCTGCTGAACTAGGTGAAGAGTAAGTGACAGAAATTCTACATTTTTTGGCCTCCCCCCCTGCCCGCCCACCCCCCTTCCTTTTCAAGAGCCACATAGAGCAGAAAACAATCTGCCTCCAGTCACAAAAAATGAAGGAAAATTCCCCAAGGCAAGCTGTGGAGTGTGTTGTGGTAGGCCTGATAGGCCCCCAATAGGCTTGTACGTGTCCTGCCTTGCCTAGGCATGTTTTTCTGCTCCACCAGAGAGGCAAGTGTGGAAATGGACACAAAAGGACCTGGGGCAATAGCCTGCCCAGGGTCCTGTGGTGTAAGGTATGCACACTTAGCTTGTGCCTGCCTAGTGCAAGGCCTCTCCTTTCCCGAAATTAGATAAAAGTGAGCCTGTGGCTTTGCTAATGTAGTTTGGCTAACTGCCATCCTGATTGGCTATTCTGTGTCCAAAGGGCAATTAATCTCGGCCCACATTGATAAAAGGAGATAGGCAGATGAACAACCTGCTTTTGCTTCCCTGCTCTTTGCCTGCTCTCTCTGCTGTGCCCAGCCCTGCTGCTATTGCACACTGCCTTACTGCTTACCTGGTAAACTCCACTGCCATGAGTTACCAGGAGCAGACCCTGGATGTCTGCATGCGCTCAGCCTGTGTGGCCAGCGTGACATCGTGCTGAGACTGCACAACATCCTGCCTTCTTTTGCACCTGAAGGTCCTGCCTGGCACAACTTGAGACTGTGTCCCTTCGTTCTGTTGCTGCTTGTCTGGGAGAAGAGACCAACCCCCCCATAAAAGAATAAATTTTACAGGGGAGAATGCAGACCTGGTCCCCTACTACCACAGATTATGCAGTCGAGTTTCCCGTGTTTGGGAAACACACAGGGAGTGCAAAGGATGAGCCTCGCCCTGGGAAAACCACCTCCCTGATCATGGTGTCTCCCCTGCTGGGTAAGTGAAACAGAGTGACCCCAGGACTGGCCACACTGCTGATGAACAAGAGACAAACCAACCCATAAGGGCATGGCATCAGCAGATGTACGATTCATTCTTTGAACCCCTCGCCGTACCTCCCCGCAGCAGCAGTTGCTAACCTTGGCTGCTTCCCAGGTGAGGATTGAGGTGTGCTGTTTTTTCAGGTTTTGTTAAATGATGCTTTCGAGCACTGATAAATCTCATTCAGTCTTCTGCCATGTGAACAGAGTGTGAAATCCTACATTGCTGCGCAGTGGAAAGGGAACGGCACTATCTCGTAATGTACTTATTTGTCTCCCTGAGGGATTGCTGCCAAGCTTCTGTGAATAGGCTTTTTTTTTTTTTTTTTGGGCTGCCCTTCCTTAAATGAGCAAAAATGCTGAAAATTTATTCTCACAACCCCCCAAAACTTCTTTCTGGCATTTCATGGCATTAAAATACATGCACAAACATATATATATATATGCACACACACATGGGCTTCCCAGGGAGGTGGTGGAGTCACCGTCCCTGGAGGTGTTCAAGAAAAGCCTGGATGAGGCACTTAGTGCCATGGTCTAGATGACTGGGTAGGGCTGTGTGCTAGGTTGGACTGGATGATCTTGGAGGTCTCTTCCAACCTGGTTGATTCCATGATTAAAACCACTTCTTTTGTGACCACAACATCTTCTTTTCCAAAGCCTCAGATAATGCTCAAAAGTATCTAAGTTATCAGTTTACTCAAAACGTTGGGATTGTTTTAATAATCCCTGTGACTCTAAAATTCTGACAGACAAAAACAAAGGTGAAAAATATGATGTGTGTCCTGTGCGAATGCATTAAGACTATTTCTGAGATGGAGAAGAAAGAAGAGGGGAGAACAGTTAAGTCCAGCATTTAAGAAGTAGGCAATAGCTCATAAGTCATAGTTGGAGTATTTTTTTTATTGAAAAAGAACCCAACAAATTAAAATGACTGATTAAATTCTCCCTGCACCTTTATAAATCTGCTGCTCTCCAAAGAAAGCCAGGGACTTGCTTGGAGTGTGTGCATAAGCACTTGTGTGCATCTTATATCTATTTCTATGTACAGGACATATTTCCAGCAGCGGCAGGTAGTAGAACTGATGAGTACAAGATGGGAAGAGGCTTTGGTGATGGATGATCAAATTTTCAGAAACATCTCACCTCATTTGATTTGTTCATAAAATCCATTACTAGAATAAATAGTGTTTTCCTACCTCAGGCATTCTGCAGCTCTTGGTCACAGGATGATGGGTTTTTTGAGTGCCTCAAGTCGGAGGTTTGTTGTCTTTTGTTAAATAGTATGTCGCCTGAAAAAAAAGGCCTGCATTTTTTCCTGAGAAACATTGTGGTGTTGGGAAGTAGACAGCATCATCAAGCAGTCAGCAGTGGTGTATAGGTAAGGAATTTATATGAACAGCTTTCTAGTCAGACTGATCTATTTAACAGCCAGGCCTGGGAGAAGAAGAGTGAAAGAGCCAAAGAAATGATTGTGGTGATATAAATATTTCCCTTGTCGTTTTTCTGTCTCTGCAAAGAAGTGCTTCTTGAATAGTCTGTGTTGTCCATTTCAATCAGCTTTGGTGGGATGGAGGTGGAAGCTTGGACTCGCAGCAAGGAAAAAATTCTGTGGCTTGGAGAGTCAGAACCAATATGTGGTTTTCTGCAAATAATGCTTTTCAGTTTAACCCCAGAAAGTACTGGCTACTGCTGCTACTGTTGTTGGCTGCTCCTTTTAAAGTAGTCTTCATCCCCTCTGGAGCAATAAAGAAAATACGAGGCCACAGGATCAAAGGATCACAGGCTGTTAAGGGTTGGAAAGGACCTCTGGAGATCATTGAGCCCAACCCCCCTGCTGGAGCAGGACTGTAATCTAGTGCAGGTCATGCAGGAATGCATCCAGATGGGGTTGAGAAGGAGCTTTCAGAAAAAAACCCTTTTTTGTTCCCTTAGCTGGCTCCCCATGGAAGGTGCTTTTTTAGAGTCTACCCTTCTGCATGGGCTTATAAGGCAATTGGTGAGTTTTCCTGTCCCTTCATACAGCATATGACTGAATGCAGCAGCACTTCTTCGTTCCTGAGCTTGGGATCTTGCTTTCTTGTGATCAAACTCAAGTGCACACTAGCCTCTGCAGGGGAAACCCATGCTCAGTTAGAGTGGTGTACACCACAGTCTCCCAGCTCCCCCATACTCTGTGATACATATCTCATCAGGTAATGTAGATGCAGCTGTAGGGACTGACATTTGCATTAATTATGATGCATTAATCATTAGGCTCTAGGGGCTCACAAATAATTAAGATTATTAATATAAGGAAGGCTTTACAACATTGAGAGCCTTTATCAGGGGCTCAAATACAGTTTTTATGACATTCCAGTAAGGAAGTTTGGGTTGAGATCACTCAGGTGCTGAGTTTTTTCTTTCTCAGTCTTGGAAAAGTTAGCAATTAGCAGCCTGGCCAGTGCTCTGATGCATGAATTTCTGTGCAAACAAGTTCCTGCAGAATCTTCAGAGAGACATACCTGTGTGCATGCATTCCCCTCCCCTGGCTAGCAGGACAAGGGCACTTCACACGTCATCCTTTTAAAGACGCTGAGCTGCTCTCTGCCATGCTCTGATTCATTTACAAACATGAATGAGGTCACCTCTCAGTCTCCTCTTCCCCAAGCTATAGAGCCCCAGCTCCTTCAGTCTCTCTTTGTAACAGAGATGTTCCATTCCCTTAATCATCTTTGGGTCTCTGTGGTAGTTCTGTGTCATTCTTGAACCAAGGGGCCCAGAACTGGACACAGTACTGTAGATGTGGCCTCACCAGGGCAGAGTAGAGGGGTGTGGGAGCCTCTCTAGACCTACTAACTACAGCCCTTCTAAAACACCCTAGAATGGCATTGGCCCTCCTGGCCACAAGAGCACACTGCTGGCTCATGTCCTGTTTCTGTAAACATTGCTGTGCATTCGAACCTTTCTCTCATCTGGCTACTCACAATGATGTTTTGCTGCTGGTACCGATCACCCTCTGCTCCCTTGACAAGGACAGGCTAGCCCCCCAGTATTTGACAATCAGCAGTTCTGCCTTCTGTATATAACAAACTCTTCTGCAATTTCACTGTCTCTTCACGTTCTGAGCTGCTTTATAAGAGAATTGTCTTCTATTTGTTTTTTTTGTTCTCAGTGAAGCATCATTCTAAACCATTTCTAGTTACTCACAGGTTTCCAGAGAGTTTAATCTCTATTAGAGGTTTTACTGCTTCATTATCTTCTCAGATACATGCTTAATTCTTCTGATGGCTAGAGCCATATGCTGTGTGGTTAGTGACAGAGATCAGTCTGAGAGAGGTTAAAAGTCCATATTAACAATACAGTTTCTCATAGTTTCATTGGGAAAAATACTATTGATCTTTTGTCAGCCATTTGGGCTTTTTATGTGTAGCTCTGCTTAAAATGCCTTCAAGTAAGACCTTTGAGAATGAAAGTTTAGGTTATGAAAGGCTGAGGACTCAAAAAAACCCCAACCAACTCAAGCAAACCCTTTGTTTTTGAAGAGAACAGCACAGCTCTTGCACCAGGCTGGTGGCAATATGCATTTCTTCCAGCCCTTCCCATCGAGGTACAGAATATCGAGGAGCTGCTCACTACTCAGAGGACATGATGTCACAGGTTGGCCAAGCCTTCTCCTCCACAGTGAGTGCCTGAAGAAGGGTACTGAGCAAGGCTGGTCAGGCAGGACTGGTCTGTGGGATCAAGTTTGGTAGACTGAACCATCCAGTTTATTTGCAGGAGGCAGTGGCAAAGTCCATGAACAAATTCTGCTTCCTGCATTTTCTCAAGCTTGCCCTAGGGCTGGTCTTGTTGCTGTCCCCTGCAGATGACAGGTGAAGATACATGCCAGGAAGACTGAACTCTGCTGTTGACTCTGTCATTGTGCTGTTGGTGAGGTTAGAAACAATCAACTGCAATCTCAGTTCTCTGGTTAAGTATTTTAAATGACTGAAGTGGCTTGGAGTATTTGGACAACAGGCTTCCCATGCTGAAGGTGCTGAACTTCCTTCTCCATTTCTCCCTCTGTCTTAACTTACTTTTTGGCAGTAGTTTGCATCTGTTACCCTTTGCAACTAAAGGCACCTTCATATCCAGACACTTTCTGTGTAAATGCTTGTGACAGATGGAGTGCATCTGTCTCAAAGGGGGAAAAGGATCCTTGCACATGAGTTGGCAGTGCTCATTGAAAGGGCTTTTTAAAACTCCATGCAAAGGGGGAAGGGGACAGAACCAGGCAGACTAGAGCTGTACATAAGGGTGTTATGCTGATGTTGGGGGTGAAATTAATAGCACAGCTCAAGGGCATCTACACCAATGCGTGCAGTATGAGCAACAAACAGGAGAAGCTCGAAGACATTGTACAGCAGGACAGCTATGACACAGTAATGCTGTCAAAGAAACATGGTGGGATGACTCTTATGGCTGGAGCACTGCAATGGATGCCTCTAAGCTCTTCAGAAGAGATAGGCAGAGAAGGAGAGGTGGGAGGATGGCTCTGTATGTTAGAGAGTGTTTTGATTGTGTAGAGCTTGATGACTGTGATATTGTGGTCAAATGCTTATGAGTAAGGATGAGGGGGAAGGCCAATGAGGCAGATATGCTGTTGGGAGTTTGTTATAGACCACCCAACCAGGATGAAAGATTGAAGTGTTCTACAGGCAGCTGGCAAAAGTCTCAAGATCAACAGCCTTTGTTCTCATGGGGGACTTCAGCTTACCAGACAGCTGCTGAAAATACAACACAGCAAAAAGGAAACAGTCCAGGAGGCTCCTGAATTGTGTGGAAGCTAACTTCCTGACTCATCTGGTAAGTGAGCCCACCAAGGAAGGTGCCCTGCTAGACCTGCTCTTTACTAACAGAGAAGGACTGGTAGGTGACGTGGTGGTCAGGAGCCATCTTGGGCACCTTGGGTACTGTGTCCAGTTCTAGGCACTGTATTGTATGTGAGACACTGAGATACTGGAGCAAGTACAGAGAGGGGCTGTGAAGCCGGTGAGGGGATAGGACAGCATGTCTTATGAGGAGAGGCTGAGGGAGCTTGCATTGTTTAGCCTGACAGAGACTGAGAGGAGACCTTCTTGCTCTCTACAGCTACCTGAAAGAAGATTGCAGTGAGGTCAGTCTTGGCCTCTTCTCCCAAGAAGCTAATGACAGGACAAGAGGTAATGTCCTCAAGTTGGGCCAGGGAAAGCTTAGGCTGGGTATTAGGAAGAATTTCTTTACTGCAAGAGTGGTGGGGCACTGGAACAGGCTGCCCAAGGAGGTGGTGGAGTCACCATTCCTGGGGGTATTCAAAAAACAAGCAGATGTGTCACTTTAGGACATGGTCTAGTGGTCATGGGGGTGTTGGGTAGAAGGTTGGACTTGGCAATCTTAGAGGTCTTTTCCAACCTTGATTTTTCAAACCATTAAATATGGACACTCGGCTTGGATTTGGTATAAAAGTTGCCTCCTGAGCAAATTTTTTCCCTCTGATTCATGCAGGCTTAAGAGTGTTTCTGCAGACATGTATAACTTTCCCTCTATGTAGTGTTTTAATACCTAATTGAGGTGTAGTGGCCACCATCTTGCTGCCCTTGTTTTTAAGGGCAGAGACTGCAAAATGCAGTCTGGGGTGCACACTGCTGCTGTTTGTTTGGCAAAGAGAGGGGAGCAGACCTCGTTTCACGTGAACCTCAGTGGAGCTGTGTAAAGGCCCCAGGTATTCTTTCTTCTCACAGCAAATGTGATAGGCACACTGAGCAAATAATTGCCATTAATTGCTTGCTTCATAACTTTTTGTCCTTCCTCTCCTTCAGGTTTTGGTCTGACCATAAGCAAGTTAGGATTTCGTTAGGTGCCTCAAGCACTCCACTGAAGGATCCTTTGTCTGCAGAGCTTCTGGGTGCCCATCAGGCTGGCTGGAGACAGAGGTTACATGGTATGTTTCTGTCCTTTGAATGGACTTCTAGAATCCTTTTTCTGGGATAAATATTTGGGTTTGCAGCCTTGAAAATTGCTTACCACAAATATTTGCCTAAAATTTGCTGAAGCAGGGAATGTTTCTTTAGTAAACACATTTACCAGCATGTTTTCAGTCAGTAAACACTACAGAGGTGTGAACGCAGTTGAAAGGAATTAATTTTTAATGTAAAAGAATTTGGGGAAGACTGGAAGCAGTTTTTTTGTCTTGTATGTTGAGAAATGCTCCTAAGTCCAAATGTGGTAATGCTCAGGGTAAGCCTGTACTTTTTGGGAGGCTCAGGGTGAAAAAAGACGCACGCTTTTAAGGTGCGTCTGGCAGTGTGTGTCCCAGTTTGAAGGGAGCTGGTGGTGTACTTGTGCATGGTTATAAACTGGCCTATTTAATTTGACCATGCATGAAAAAATGAATCATCGCAATGTGAGGGTCCTTACAGCAGTATTTGTGACCAGTCCTTTTTCGGGAGTGAAGGGGGTGCATGAAATGGGAGCTCTTGCTGTGCTGAGTGCTGGTGGCGATGGTGCTAAATGGGGTCAGGCACCAAAGAACTGATGGGACTTGACCTGTTCCTGCAGTGATGTGACTTAGGAAAGACAGGTAAGGCCTTAGGAAAGCTTGTCTCCTTCCTTCTTGGTACCCAAGCTACCAAGAACAACTGCATGTGTTTCAGGCTGCCTGCTTGTTGTGCTTTCCCCCTGCTTTGAAGTGCTCTTCCATTTGGCACTGGAGCACTGTATCCTGTGAATGGTTTTTTATTGCAGATTCTCCTGCCCTCCTTGGTGGGATGGAAAGTACTGCACTGCTGTTGGTTCTCTGAGCTTTGGGAGGAGATGAAAGGCTGTGGCAATCTCTGCTCCCTGACTGTCTCTCAAGCTGGGATCAGCCAATGTGGGGGCTTTGCCTGTGCTGGAGCTTGCGAGAGGAGAGTTTACCCAGGTGGCTAGTGTGTGCGGTGTTGGGAGGAGGCTGTAGCTACCAAGGATGAGGCTTGATTATTATGGATTCCCACTCCAGTTTTACTGCTAATTTACAGGCCCTAGAGAATTGATGGCTTGGCAGAGGGGAGATATCATTATTCATATTAGCATCAGTAATTTTAGACCAGATCCTCTATACTCAGGCCCTGTGAGAGTTTGCTGATTTTTAGTTGAGAAATGTGACCCAAGTTGGGTAAAATGTTTATTTCTAGGCAGAGATATATCATCTCTGAATGACATGGCCAGGAACATGAGCAAAAAAAATCTCATTTTCATTCCAGGACTCTCTGAAGCTTGTCAGGGGTGCTGAAGATAATCAACTCCCCCAGTCTTATTAAAGATCCTTTTCTTCATCAGTATTTTGTCCACTGGCAAAGTGGAAGGCTCAGTTACTGATGCCAGAGCACACTGAGGGCTCATAGAGAAGCTAATTATATTTTGCCTTCTTTTTTTTTTCTTTCAATGCAGAAAGACAGAACAGTTGTGAATAAATTGGGAAAGGGGAGGGTGAGGAGAACCAAGAATTCATTAATATTCATATTTAGCCACAAGTACACAGAAAAGGTGACAAGGAGCTGACTCCTTGGAAACCTATGCACCTTGGCAGTAGCTGGAAAATTGCATTTAATTATAGCTACCTTTAGCTCAGCACCTAATGAGCATGTTTAAAACCATGCAGGGTTGCAGAATACTAGAGGCAGATCCAGGATTCAGAAAATAAAAACCTTTCCACCTTTTTCCCTGCTCTGCTGAATTCAAAATAATTCTACCAAGGCCCAAGAGACCAAATGGACTTCTGTGTTTCATTTCCCAGTGATTATCACAGAAACCCATCCAGCATAAACAAAACCCAACCCCCAAAACTCAAATAGGATGGTCAGTAGGATGGAACTAGCCCATTTAATGGGGAGATTTATTCCATTCTTACTTTGCCTAGTGAACACTGATTCTTGAGGTTTTTTTAACTCCTTTTCCCTCTCATTTCATGCTGATTTATCTATTCTTTGATAGCTTTTAGTGTTGGTTTTTCTTCCTTTTATTTTTGGGGAGTCTGCTATTTGTGGATTTTACTACCTTGTAGCTAGGGAAGAGAGAAGCTGAGGAAATTTCTTTCACACATTTCTAAGGATTGCTTTAGTATGTTGGTTCCCACAGCAACTTTAAAACTGTAGAGCCAAATCTCTCTCTGTAGCACACATACACAAGCAGAGATTGAAGCTAGTGGAGATGCTCATTTACACGAGTTTAGGGGAAAGCAGAATGTGGTCTACATATGACCTTTTGCCTAATAAAGTTTGGCTTATTGAAATATCTCTTGAACAAAACATTTGAAGCTTCTCTTAAACTTGCAGCAAGGAACCAATCTTTGTAGCACAAACCCAGCAGAAATCACTTTCATTCTGGTGGCTGATGTAGGAAAGTGAATATCCCAATTATCCCTCATTATTTTAACTCATGATGAAATTTGGCTTTTCTCATGCATTCCAGCCATAAGCTGTACATAATGACTTTAAGAGAAGATTGCATTTAACTTTAAGAGGAAGCTTCTTCCAATGTGACCAAATCTTAAAAGATGTGGCAAGTGAAATGCCATATTGACACAGGGACATTTTTCAGCTCTGTGTTTGCTAGGCTGTTTCTCAGCCTCATCACTGCTGAGGCTAAGAAGATGGCTTAAATGGTCTAAGCCTGACAGTGATGCTGCTGGTTTGTTTGCACCTGTGAAAACCTGCTCAGCTGTTGCTTGGTTTGTGAGGTCTGCCCCTTATGCAGTACAAGAGGAAGGATCTGCTCACAAAGAGCCACGTGTTCATCTCTGAGCCCAGAGGTGAATCCACACAGGATGGCAAAGTGGAGGGCAGCTGGCATAGACACCAAGGTATGGGATGATGGTCACAACCTGGCTCTGAATTTCTCAAATTCAGGCCAGTTCTTTTCCTCAGCTTTGACTTTTTATTTGCTTGTTTTTTGAGAAAGCATTGTGCTTGCCTTTTTTTTTCCCCCTTTCTTCCCCAGCTCTGTCCCTTGGGGATTTGGGAAGCAGGATTGGGGAAGCCTTGAGAGAAACAGAAAATTATATGGGTTTAAATTTGGTCTCTTTTCAGCTTAGGTCTGTGTCTGGGAAGACATTGCTAGTGGTTGATGTTGCTTAAATATCTTTATGCTCCTAGCAGGTAGATAACACTGGTGCTTGAGAGACTCTTGAGGTAAATCTCTTGTGGACACACAGCAGCTACTACAACACATAATTTCACCCTTCTGCTTCCTTGGCATGCGGTCAGTGATTTGTTGGTTTGCAGGAACTACTTTCAGCTTCACAGTCCATCCGTGTCTTTTATTTCTTTACCTGGGGATATTTTCTTCTGCTCCTGCTCTATTTGGATTCATATTGCTTTACTAGCAACATAACAGTCTATTTTGGGTGATTTAGAACAGGACAGATACAAAGGCACAAATATTCCCTGGCAAACGAGCAAGCCTAGATATGTCTCTGATGCATTTTAAAACATTTTAAACCCTTATTTGCAGCTGACTACTGGGCAAACACAAATCCCTAAATCCTTCTTTTCCTTTATTTTGGTCAGCATTGCTTTGTCTTTCTTCTGCTTTTCTTGTCAGCTTATTTCTAAAGAACAGTAGGTAGCAACGTGCTCTCAAAAATCTGGCTATTTTACTTAGAGAGACACCCACGTACCACAGCACAATTTTACAGTGATTGCCATTTTTTTTTGAATGAAAATAGTCTTTAATTATGATCAAGAAGGAAACCTTGTGTGTGTATCTCTCTTTAAAGGCACAATATATACCTATGGTTGGATGGTGTTGCTGCTGTGCCGTCTTCTATTTATTAGAGTCCAGCCCCTTACTAAGCTGTCAGCTGAACAGAGGACGCGCACAGTGACAGGCATTTTCAAGCAGGCTTCAGAATGTGCCAGAGCCCCAAAGTGAGTCATGAGGTGTAACAGACATCCACAATTATTCATCTTCATGTGGAGCTTAAAAAGCAGCAAGATGCCTTTCCTTGGGAATTACAGCTGCTACCTGGAGAGGTGTGTTCCAGGGTGCTACTAGTCCTGCCTGTTGGGTGCTGCAGGGAAAGAGATGCTGTTGTGCAGACTGGAAATTGTACAGCCCAGTGAGGAGAGAGAGAGTGCAAAATTTCCTTGGATTTCTTAGTCTTTCATGTGTAATTGCCATGGCCACTGTGATACTTTGTGATGCATAAGTGTGCATTGCATCAGTTTACTTGGAAAATGAGGGGGGGGGGTGTGTTTGCCTGCTATTTAGCTTGCCAGTAAGTGTGGTCTGAGAAAGTGAGGAGAAAGCAAAAAATACAGCATCTACTCAAATGGGAAATATTTTTTTAATAAGATTCTTTTTGATTAAAATGATGGGGAGAAAAAAAATTGAATAATGCCCAGGATCAGATGAAGCAATTGAGACAGAAGAGCAATTTCAACTCTGAAAGGCTGCTTTTGTGCATTAGTGCAGGCACCTGAAGAAGCCTGTGTGTTTCCTAGAGCCAGTATTCTCTCATTCTGCCAATCTTCCCTCGTTGAATGTCCTTCAAAGAGCTAAGGTGCTGATAAACTGGAGTCTTTCACCTTGCCATGTCATGGCAATTCTTGCCTGCCCTTTGGGGGAGAGGGAGTCAATAAATTAGCATGTCTTTTCATAGAATCAGAGAATCAACCAGATTAGAAGGGACCTCCAAGATCATCCAGGACAACCTAGCACCCAGCCCTAGCCAGTCAACTAGACCATGGCACAAAGTGCTTCATCCAAGCTTTTCTTGAACACCTTCAGGGATGACAACTCCACCACCTCCCTGGGCAGCCCATTCCAATGGCAAATCACTCTGGCAAGAACTTCCTCCTAACATCCAGCCTGGACCTCCCCTGGCACAACTTGAGACTGTGTCCCCTTATTCTGTTGTTGGTTGTCTGTGAGAAGAGACCAACCTCCACCTGGCTACAGCTTCCTTTCAGATAGTTGTAGACAGCAGTGAGGTCCCCCCTGAGCCTCCTCTTCTCCAGGCTAAACAACCCCAGCTCCCTCAGCCTCTCCTCCTAGGGTTTGTGTTCCAGGCCCCTCACCAGCTTTGTCACCCTTCTCTGGACATGTTCCAGTATCTCAATATCTCTCTTGAATTGAGGAGTCCAGAACGGGGGTACTTCATCAATATTTTCCATGTTATATGTGTCAGAAGTCACAGAATCATTACAGAACAGTAGAGGTTGGAATAGCTCTCTAGAGATCATCTATTCCAACCCCCCTGCTCAAGCAGGTTTGCCTAAAACAGGTTGCACAGGCTTGAAGGTGGGGTTGGAATCTCACTGCATCTCTGAGCAGCCTGTTCCAGCCTTCCATCACCCTCAGAAGAAAGATGTTTTCCTGATGTTCTTTTGGGCTCTCAGTGAAGTATGTGGCAAAAATATTTTGTATTTTTATTTTCTTCTTGTTGAAGATACACAAAATTTGTGGGGGAAGATACCAGCTTAGCTCTACCACTGATAGTATTTCTTTTGTTGAGAAAACAGTTCATCCTAATGGAAAAAAATCATCAAATGTAGGAAAAAAGCACTTTGCTAGGCAGTGATCCTGTCAGCTGCAGAGCAGAGGTTTGGGATCTAGGGTGCTTTCTTCCTGGTTTTTAGCTTTAAAGCCTATGTTTTTAGCCTTCTCAGGTCAGCCTCATACTAACACCTGGAACATTATGAAAAACATAGAAAAATAAATTCCTAACAGAGTACCCACATTTGGTATATGTGATAAATGAGATTTGGTGAAGTCACAGGAGAGCAGGTTTACCAAATCTGAAGTTTGTAATGCGAAGCTCCTCTGTGGCAACTGCCACACACCCATTCTTGGCATCATCCACCTGACTTCTGTGTGTCTCCTTTGAAACACAGTTCCTTGCTGTAAGCTGTATCTTTATCAATCAGCCCTAAAACTGAGATGATAAAGTGAGTTCAGATTGTGGCCACCAGTGATACCCACTGAGTGATCTCCAGCCACTGTGTAAGAGCCTGTGGGAGGGTGCAGGGCGGTGGTCCCCACGACAGCATATATGGAGTATCAGATTTCATCAGGCATGAGAAGAACTGTGTGTACAGAATGTATTCAGCCCTCAGGCATATATCCATATGTTTGGATGCTGGTGGGTGTTTTTTAAAGTTACTGTTTTAAAGATATCCACACAGGTGGCTAACAAGCATTTGTTAGATGGCACAGCATGAATGTTGAGGCAATCTGACCGCATGTGGGTGAGGAATAGAAAGAGAAGCAGTGCTGAGTGTCCACGCTTCTCTGGATAAAGGCTGTTTGCCTTAAGAAATAAAGAACTAGCTTCTTTTCCAGCTAATATTGGATAAGTGCACAGGGCTCTGTGGAACCTGACAGCAGGCTCTTGTTTCAGTGAAATCATTACTTAGAGGCACTTTAGAAAAACAAACCCAGTTTTGGCAAGGCTGACTTTTTTTTTTTACAAACCAATTTTTCTGCCTTGGTGTAAAGTATTATTTTTTCTAGTCATTCAAAGGAAGTTTATAAAGGGCCACAAGGTTGAGGGGAAGCCAATGTTTTGGTTTGGAGTTGGGTTGGTAATTTTTTTATGCTGGGAACGTAAGTTGAGGTCAGAGTGTGCCATTGTAGAACAACTCTGTGATGTGCAGCAAGATAAAGTTGTGCAGCCCCAGATGTTGAGCAGTTGGTTTGCAAAGGCTGCAGGCTCACCAAAGAGGCACAGACCCACACCATTTCCTTAGAGGATGATGAGAGCTTTCCTTCATGACCAAACAGCTACTCTGGGAGCTCACAGCCATAGGAGCATTCTCTCTAGGACCACTGTTCACTGTATGAGTAGTCACCTAGCAGACGGAAGATGTTGCTGGTGCACATTCAGAAGCAGCTTTACTGAATAACTTATTTTGAAGCCAGTTTCAACCCACAGCCCTTTCTAGATCTAAGTTTCATCAATGCAGGGAGAGCAATAAACACCACTGTCACTCACTGTAAAGGAGATTTCCCTAGGACAAGTCATGCTGAGGAACCTTTCCTTCACGAGCAGTACAAGCAGCCACTGAGGTGAAGGTGACCCATCCTTTACTTCTGGAGTGTTGCTGTGAACTAAAGGACTGTCGTCAGCAAAAAGAACCCAATTCCTTTTCCACCAGGCCTCTGGTCCAAACATTGCTGGACCATGCAGATAACATAACTTCTTCAAACCATAGCCACAAATTTTCCATCACATCTCCAGCAAGTGCACTCGCGTTGCAAGTCCTTGTTGCATCTGAAAGATCTGTGCCAGTGTCTGCTGAAGAAAACAATCCTAACGTAGGTTTGCTGGCTCATTAGCTGTGAGTCTGTAGGGGCATGAGTGACGTACGAGAGGAGTTAATTAAAAGAACTATTGCTGCAAGGAGGGAATGAGTACTGGTGGTCATACAGGGTGGGAGTGAGACTTGGGTGATATTCATATTGAGCTATAACTGGGATATATAGATGCCTGAGCCAAGTATTAGCAGCAGAACCACCCATATGCTGAGGGAGTTGTCAGCTGGTGAAGCCGGAAAAACAGAATGGAACCAAGACTTTGACTCAAAACGTCAACACAAATCCCTCAGCAAGCTGAGCTGCACCAAGCACATCTGTGCATTGTGAGGGCAGAGCTGTACAGACCGTAATATTGTAACCTGAAGCTATTTGGAAGCACGTCTGGCCAGCACTCGGCTGTAAAGACAGCACTTGTCTGTCACAATTTGCTTCAAATATAATTGAAACTCAAGGAAGAATTGGTAGAGCTAGGCTGGTACTATCAAAATGACTGCAAAAGGGTTAAAAATAGAGCGAAAACATCCTCCTCCCCCCCCAAAAAACTGCCTGAATTTCTGAGGAAAAGCTGTAGCATTCTGTGTGAAATCTTGTGTCCTTCATCAGCTGTCTCTCACGGCTTCTGCATGGACTGTGCAGGGCAGAGCTGGTACCCCTTGGGTGAACTTGCTATTTCCAATGACCTCATGCTGTTGAGCTGCAGTGTGTGTGGTCTCTAATAACCCTTACTGAAATGCCATCTTGTGCAGGTGAATGTGCGTTTGCCTGCAGACAGCATTTTTCCTTCCTGTGTTTTTGGCCATTTAGGGAATACCTTCCCTTGGCGGCTCTGCCTCGCTCTATTCTTTTGCTGTGTCTTTCTTATGTTTTTGCTGTGTTACACTGAGAAGCCCTTTAATTCTTCCCATGGATCCTCACACACACATGCAGACAGTCCAGCATTATCAAACTCCATGGTGAGGACGTTCACATATCTTCTCATTAGCGATGTGCAACGTAAAAGGCTTGCCTGGAGTTTCTTGAAGACGGCAGTAATGAAGCTCTGAAGAAATAGTCAGGGGACTGGAGCTAATTAAAATGCAGCAGGGTGTAGAAGTAAAGGTAGCAGCAGCTCACTATGCCATGTCTCTGGCAATCAGCAGTCCCTAGTTTACCCACACTAATTGACAGGAGACGCAGCGCTACTGAGTGTGCACACAGCCAGCGTTAATGGAGTCAGCACACGCTGCTCTTCCTGCCTGGCTTGTCTCATTATCGACCTTGAACTGGCAAAGGTCAGCTGATGGTGCTGCTTTCATCAAGATGACAGGTGTCTGAAGATCTTCTCTTTGTAGTATAATAATTTGGCGGTTGTCTTACCCTGTACGTGAATTAGTGATCTGATCCTGAAGAGATGATGGGTAAAGAAGACTGGCTTACTGTGGTGAGGAGTTGGGCTGTTGTGCCTGTGAAAAGACACTGACAGTCCTAGAGGAAGGAAACAAAACTAGACTGCATATTTCCCCTTGGAGAAGGTAGTGCCTGAAGAAGCAAACAGGCAAATTTTCACAAGTGGAAATGCAGTCAGCCCACTGTTACAAAATGGGCTGCTTGTTTGAGCTGATTATGAGCACCAGGTGCACCGCTGGCACTTGGCAAATACCTACTAATACTAATAACAATAGTTGGGGCACCTGACACCTGCAGTAAGCCATGAATGACAGTGCTCTTGGGAAGATGTCTTGTCTGAAGGCAGTGCTGTCTCCAGGAGATGCATCATTATAACATGCTGTAACAGGGCTGCATTTCATGTGCCCTCTTTTCCACCCCCCCTCCCCTGCTCTGCTGTTACAGATGGTCTCAGCAAAGGCAGTGGTGACTGACAGGAATACTTCTACTTCTGCCATCCTCCCTTTCAAATATGCAAAACTAGCATTTTAGAGCATTTTAAACAAGTGCTTAGGCTCTTCTGAGAGACAGCCAGCACCCTACTGTGTCTTGTGGCCTCTCTCGTTGGAATTCATTAGGGACTGGGCTCACATCTCTTTTCCTCTTCCACCTTCACACGTGGAGGCTGTGTGTAAGGATGCTGCAAGCTGCTGCAGCCATTTTCATCTGGCCATTTGCTCGTGGGTACAACCAGTGTAAAACAGGGCCTAGAGCTGTGAGGGAACCATATTCCTATATAGTGCAGACAGAAGACTGCTTGCTGCTGAAGAGCTCAGGGAAAGTCTTGGTGGTGACTGACTTGGTAGTAGTTCTGGCTGTGCTTTTCTTGGATAAAACAGGGAAAGACAAAGTCAGTGGGAGCCTGTGCTGGTTTGAGACTAACTGAAATGCTTTACTGAGAGAAATGAAACCCTTAGCTGTGAAAAGAAAGAAGAAAAAACATGTGCCCTATATCAGAGCAGATACACAAACCAGCACCTCTAAAAGGATTCCTTTGAAGAGGTTGTTTGCCTCGGTGTAGTGGTCTCTGGCTGTGCTCTCTGGCTCCTGGGCACCTCTTGTGCCTAGCCCTGCTCTGTTTCCACTAAGGGCAACAGGAGATGTTGTTCCCCAGTCCTATGGTTCCTTTGTTGAGGAAAACGGAGTGGTTGCAACCATTGCACAGCTTCCCTTTGCTTCACCTGCAGTTTCCCAAGATCTTTTTGTAATATTAATCTCTGAAAGCAGCTACACTTTGCTAGTATATTTACCAGAATATTTATCATTTGTCTGTGGTTATAGGAAATTGAAGTATTGTCTAGGGAACAAAATACTCTGTAGCTTGAAAACGATTTATAGTAGCTTTCTTTGTAAGGATGTGTGAAAAATAGATGCTAGAGGAAAACATTTGAGTGATGACTGCATGGCAGCAGTCTAGCTATAAAGGTAAAAGACCAGGAGGTTTTTACCAGGGAAAGTCTGAGGTGACTAATAGGATCATTCTTTAAATAGAAAAATGTTTTTGTTATTGAGCCTTCACAATCTGACAAGTTTTCTCAGCTGCCTCTAAGGTGACTGCCAAGTGTATGGGATGTTCCTGGTCTCCATCCTCCCAGTGCATGCACTGGTGGTGCAAAAACTCCTCAGAATTCCTGCTGCCCCCTGGCATGTGAGGGGGCTGCGCACCCTCTGAACTCAGTGCTGCATCCACTTTATCATGCCAAGGATGCATTATCCTTCGAGGACAGGAGAGCAAGCCTCGTCCTCTGTGCTCGACTGTGAAAGCAATCATAAAAGAAATGTTAAGAGAAAAAAATCTGTTGCCTAAGTGCATCCTGAGATCAATAAAACATGCAAGCATGGGCTCCTACTCCTGCTGTTGAGGGTTTCAGCAGTCTCTAACCTAGAGCTAAGGGGACTGAAAGAGCACATTTGGGGTACTTTAAGTGACAGCTGATAGAAAACCTAGATTAGTGCAACAGGTAGGGCTCATGTGTTTGCACCCAAAGGTCTCATGTTCAGGTGCCAGCTATGAGGGGACTCTCAGGAGGTCCCTGCCTGAAGAAGCAGTGATAAAGGAAAGAAGCAGCGATAAAGGAAGCTCTAGCAATTAAGGGTTTATGCCTGTGTTAACTCCTTCCAACACTGTGTCATTTCAAGTTTTGCAGGAGGGGATCTATCCTTATCTTTCCCCAGCAAGGAGATAGTAATAGAATTGGTGAAAAATTAGCATAGTGGTTATTTTTCTTTTTTTGCTGGGAAAATAGGTGCTTCCATCCAACCCAAAGATAAATGAGATGGATTTGTGGATTTTCTTTAAGTGAAAAACTCAACTTATGCTCCTGCAGTCAGCAACAATGCTGTTGGAAAGAATCAGCTAGATCCCAAACTCTGAATACTGTGGAAATGGCAGTTTGCAGTATTCCAAAATTAAAGTACCATTAGAAGCTTCTCAGGATGAAAGTAAGGCACCTGGAAATGCTTGTGGTTCACAGGAGTGTTTGTGTTAAGAACATTTGTGTCGGGGATTTGAACTCTTAAGTGGTTTTTTCCCTGTCCTTTCTCTGCTTGCGTACATGCAGGCAAGGAAGTTAGGACTGAAAAGCAAAGTGGCCTCTGATGTGGCAGCTCTCCTAAAGGGTGTTGGGACAGGCATTAGGTCTTCTCTGAGGAGATGGGAACAAAACCCATGAGGCATAAAATAACTTGTGTGAAATCTTTGGGTTGACACAAATGCAGTGGTTTTTACACTGAACCAAGTATGCATTTCAAGCAGAAACCAATAGTAAGGCTTACAATAATCTGATTTCAAAGCTCCACTGGGACTTCTCTCTCTGATTTCAGCTGCTCTGAAGAGAGACCAGCGGGTGGGTGTGGGCAGGATGGATATCACCAGATCACAGAATTAATCAGGTTGGAAAAGACCTTCTTGATCATCAAGTCCAACCTACGCCCCAGCATTGTCTAATCAACTAATCCATGGCACTGAGCACCACATCCAGTCTTTTTAAAAGCACTTCCAGGGACAGTGACTCCACCACCTCCCTGGGCAGCCCATTCCAATGCCAATCACTATCTCTGTGAAACTCTTCCTAACATTCTGCCTAAACCTGCCCTGGTGCAGCTCAAGGCTGTGTCCTCTTTTCTGTCACTGGGTGCCTGGGAGAAGAGACCAATCCCCACCTGGCTACAACCTCCTTTCAGGTAGTTGTAGACAGCAATGACGTCTCCCCTGAGCCGCCTCTTGTCAAGGCTGAACACCTCCAGCTCCCTTAGCCTCTCCTTGCAGGGCTGTGCTCCAGCCCCCTCCCCAGCCTTGTTGCTCTTCTCTGGACATGTTCCATCACCTCAACATCTTCCTTAAATTGAGGGGCCCAGAACTGGACACAGTACTCAAGGTGTGACCTAATCAGTGCTGAGTACAGGGGCAGAAAGACTTCCCTGGTCCTGCTGGCCACACTATTCCTGATCCAGGCCCGAATGCCGTTGGCCTTCTTGGCCATCTGGGCACACTGCAGGCTTGTGTTCAGTTGGCTGTCGACCAGTACTCCCAGGTGCCTCTCTGCCTGGCTGCTCTCCAGCCATCCTGTCCCCAGCCTGTAACACTGCATGGGGTTGTTGTGGCCAAAGTGCAGAATCCTGCACTTGGACTTGTTAAATCTCATGGCACTGGACTGTGCCCATCTATCCAGCCTGTCCTCTGCGGAGAGGAGTAGTGATTGATCAACCTGAAAGTTTTGTGTGACTCTAAGATGGGTTGAGAGTCTGGAAGGGGTCTGGGATTGATTGACAAGGCATTTTCTGTTGAGAGAAGCAAATGTTTTCTATTGGGGTTGGGACAGCGTAACTGGGAGAAGGTAGCAGGAGGTGGCTGAGGAAAGGCTGTTTTACTGAGAACACAAAAATCAGAATTTAGAAAGGGATTTTGTTTTCTTGTTGTCCAACTAGAGTGTGGCATCAATGTGCAGTTTCTGAGGAAGTTTCTGAGGCACCTGGGAAAGCAGACAAAAAGAAGAGGCCTGAAGAGAGGGGGAAACATTTCTCTGTCTCTCTGGCTTGCAGCTTTCTTGGGAAAATTAGTTTTGTTTCATTTTGGGTAGGGCTTTGGCCACTATGGCTAAAAGTTTCTCTTGCCCCAGAACAGGTTTCTGGGGTAGACGAAGCAACTAGTGGATGCTTCTCTTTAGCGTGCTACATGGAAAGTCTGGCGGCGTGAGCATTCAGTTCCCTTCTGCCTCAGTTGTGTTAAGCATTGTCCTTTCAGCTGTTTGAACTGGGAGAAAGGTTAAAGGAAACTTTGTTCCCATGTTTTTGTCTGTCTTAGTGATCCTGAGATTCCTTCATCTTATCATTACCCCTGTGGGTGTTGCCTTTGAGTGCTCAGTCACATAGCTTTTACCTAGCTTTCATTTCTTAACAGAGGCAAGAAATTAGTTTCCCTGTTTCTGAGTGCAGATTAGAGAGAATTATTCCAGACGCAGGCCGAGACAGGGAGAGTGTCTCATATCTGGATTTAGTGCAAAAGTGAAGAGAGATCAACACAATATAAAAGGAAATAAATTGACATTAGAACTCTCTGTAGGTATAAGGATGCCTGAAGGAGGCCAGGTGTCTTGAGGAGAATGTTCAAATGGTTTTCTCACTTTCAATAACTCTGTCTCCTAGCAGTTAAGGCCTTTTGTTTTACATCACCTCTTAGCTCTGGTTTATATACTATCAATGTAATGTTTTACTTTGAAAGCCTGTCACTTCCATCTCACAGCTACTCTGGTATGGCCAGATGTGATCTGTTGCTACCATGCTAGTCATGGCATTATTAACTGCTAACATCCAGGAAATTACATCTGTCCAGGTACGCTGCCAGGGGCTGTGAATCAATCTCTGTCCCTGGACTGTTTCAGGAAGCCAGTTATCCTTACTCCAGAAGCATGATTCTTCTTCCAGCTTTCCCCAATACCCTTCCATAGAAGATTCTGAGAATGTGCTTTCTTTTGTCCTGATTTGTAGCATCATGGAGGCTTGTCTGAATTTTCACACTGTCCTTCAGAAGATCTGTCTGTGTCTTCACACTCTCTTGTTAGGCAAGAAACCCTCTCCTGCATTTTAGTCATAGCTTGAAAATTCCTGTAGCTTCGGAGATTGTTGTCGACATTGCTCAATAATTTGATTCATACAGTTTTTTTTCATTCCACAACTAGAAATAACTAAGCCCTGAAAAACAATTTATTTTCTAATCTAGAAAAAGCTTAGAGAAAAATATGCTGAGAGAAGGACAATGAATATCATTCTTAGATCTTGTTTGTTCTGGTGTTGAGTCCTCTATTAATCTTCATCAGTGCAGCACAGCAGAAATATTTACCACAGCAGAAGAGTATGAATTTAGCAGAAAACCTCTTTCTAAAATGTTATGCCTCGCTTTACTCAGGGATTTGTAAATTGCTGTGTCATAGGAAAACCAAGGAATGTGGAAGAGGACAAAAAGAAATAAAAGGAGACTAATATATCAACCTGCAATGTGCTTCAGCGATGCTTACACAGTCTGGGTCTGTCTTTAGCTTCAGGAGCATTGCTGATGGCGATTTGCACCAGTGCAGCAGGTGACTCTGTGCTCAGCATGTAGAGGCAAAGCTATGATGAAGACAAGGCTGCAGCAGGAGAGGTGCTGAGAGAACAGCTTTCCAAGGAGTTTACTGGCAGGAGCACTATTGAAGTTTTCTGAGTGGGTTGAGTTTTTTTGTTCATCTCTTACAGTTAAGGAGGGGCAATATTAATGCCACAAGTTCAGAGAATGGATCTGCTTAACTCTTTGCAAATCTAAATTCACAAGATGTCAACACAACTTTGCAAATCTGAATGATTTAGGCATTTTTATCTGAAGATAAGAAGTAGAATGATGCTTTCCCCCTCAATTTTCCTACTGTTACCTAAAATCTAATGCCAAGAAAGTAAACCTATTTTAAAAATAATTCCTGCACATATGCTTTTTTTTGTGGTCTGGAGTTTCTTCTACATTTCTCTTTTATTTTTTAATGAGTTTTGGTCTGCTATGTAATGGCATAATAAAGTCAAGGGAAAAGTTAACATTTCTCTTGTGTATGCTGCATTTCAATAAAATTAAGGCCATGACAGAAGAGCTGATGAGAACTAGGGAATGGATAGATCATCTGAAAAAAAAAAAACATAAGAAGTCATCACTACAAATATTCCCAGCATGGAAAGTCAACAAATATTTTTACATACATGACCTATGTTTTCCAGATTCAGTTGTCTGTTTTGTTGGGGAGCCATTGTGCTCGTGTCCAAACCTGCTTTGATCAGGATATGTGTGTATAGCGACCCGTTTTGGTGATCCAAAGCCAACTTACTGCCATCAGTTTTGATCTATAGAAGGCTATGTTTCCATCCTGTTCACAGGTCTGGAATCTGATCTTCTGTATCTGCAGTGCAAAAAGGTGCTTCTGTGCCTATATTCCATTTATTCTTCATGAAACATTTTCAGTTATATTAGACTTTGAAAAAAACCCAAGCTACCTGCTTTTTGGTGTGATATATCTTTTTTTTTTTGAGGAAAACACTCCTATATCTGGATGCCAGTAAAACTGAGCATATTTTATGTGATAAAGGCTTGAAAGAAACAGAAATAAGCATTAAAAGTGAACTGACTGGCCTAAATAATTACATACTGTTAGGAATTAGACCACACCTTGAGTACTGTGTTCAGTTCTGGGCCCCCCAGTTTAGGAGGGATATTGAGATGCTTGAGCGTGTCCAGAGAAGGGCGACGAGGCTGGTGAGAGGCCTTGAGCACAGCCCTATGAGGAGAGGCTGAGGGAGCTGGGATTGGTTAGCCTGGAGAAGAAGAGGCTCAGGGGTGGCCTTATTGCTGTCTACAACTACCTGAGGGGTGGTTGTGGCCAGGAGGAGGTTGCTCTCTTCTCTCAGGTGGCCAGCACCAGAACAAGAGGACACAGCCTCAAGCTGCGCCAGGGGAGATTTAGGCTGGAGGTGAGGAGAAAGTTCTTCACTGAGAGAGTCATTGGACACTGGAATGGGCTGCCCGGGGAGGTGGAGTCGCCGTCCCTGGAGCTGTTCAAGGCAAGGTTGGACGTGGCACTTGGTGCCATGGTCTAGCCTTGAGCTCTGTGGTAAAGGGTTGGGCTTGATGATCTGTGAGGTCTCTTCCAACCCTGATGATACTGTGATATTGTGAATTTCCCCCAGCATACAGGTAGACCAAATCTTTTAAGATCCAAAAAGGATCATTCAGTTTCAAAATAAGATGGTTTCTGGTTTGCCTGGGTCTTGCTATGCTCTGTGCTTGCTGCTGGAACTAGATTCAGGAGAATGGAAATACTGGGAGGGGAAAAAGATACCTCTGGGAAGCACTTCTTGGCTAAGTATGAAGCGCCAAGCAAATGAACTTGTGAGATTACATCCAGTGGGATTTGCACCCTTAATCTATTTAAATTACAGAAGAATGCTGAGACTTTAAGGGAGCTCACTGTGTCTCAGACTATGAATTTCTCATATTCCCACTGCTACCAAGAATCACGTATGCAGCGAGTAGCTTTATTACGACTACGGTCTGATCATAAGTTCATATCTGGGCTTCATTGTTCATTTGCAAAATAGCAGCCTGAGGCACCCTCCCTGCTTTCCTGTAACATGCCTGAAATGACTCCCATTTTCCTGCTCAAGAGAGAAAACAGGCAAAGAAGAGGAGAAGAGGTAGGAAGAGAGATTTAATTTCTCCCCATTACCTTTTTGGAAACACTGATTTTTTTAGGGGTTTGACTCTTTCTTCTTTTCCTCTGAAGAGATGCTACCAGGAATGGAAATGAGAGACACTGACTCAGTCTGGTTTACATCCTATGAAAATGTGTGACAAGATTAACTCTTCCCAACTATAAGCAAAGCAGAAAGCCAGGTGCTTTCATTTCTAGCTTGTCAGCCTAGCCACAGTTCCGTTCCAACAAAAATATAACTTCTGCCTTCTCATAAGGGAAATTAATTGAGAAACACTGTGTCAAAAATATTATAGAGAGAGCTCAAAACAGCATGTGTTCAAAAGACTACCTCTTCCAAGATGGCAAATTCTTTGTCATTGTGGCAGACACCCAGTGGTCTCTTCCTGTAACTGAAAGAGCACCAGAAAGACCATGTCTTGACCTTTGGATCGTGCTGGGTATGACCTGGGTAGCTATGGCGTGACCTTATCTCAGTGGTAATCTTGCACCCAGTTAGACTTTAATTTGGTTTTGTTGACCAGGCATTCTCTCACAGCAGTCTGGAGGAAAAAAAAGTCATGATGGGAGTTCATTTCTTGAAGTTTTCTCTGAAATTGATGATAACTGAAGGTGGGTTTATGTCTCCAAAATATAGTCATAAAGAAGCTGCTCTTTAGCCTCCAGTAGTGCCATCTTGACTGCTATGTCATCTTCCTCTGGCTTTGCTAAGCCCTCTTATTAATTCCTGAGAGCCTGGTGTGTAGCAAACTCTCAATGTAAGTAACAATGGCAGAACTAACTTTAAAGAAAAGAGAGAGACAGGGAGAGAAAAATAGAGAAGAGATATAGTTTTGTTGTGAGCATTTGTGCATATGTGGTACACTCTCTGTTGTGGGAATGAAAACCTGAGAGTCTCATCGCTGCGTTTAGATAAAACCCCGGAGACCAGCAGTAGCTCTTCAGTGAGTGTGGTCTGCGAGCAAAGCACCCTTTCCCTTTTGAATCTTTATTATTCTCTATGGGATGGTTTAGGCAGAGAAGCCAAAAAGAACAGGTTTTGTTGGCTTCAGCATTCAGGTTGAGGGTAAACCAACTATTTCAGGCAGGTTTGACCTGTGTGGGGCTGAATGCCGAGTTGTCTGTCTCCTGCTTGCCTGGGCTGCTGATCTTGTCTCTGATCTGTCAAGATCCTTGCTGAAAGCTGTTCCTCCTGCTGCTTAAGCGTTGTCACACAGAGGCATCGTCAGGACATGTCCTGAGGCGAGTGAGCTATTGCTGGGGAAGGCCTCAGATTTCAGCTTCGTTCCTGTGTTATGAATGCAATTATTTTCTGCAGGAGATTTTGAGAAGGAGATGGGACTGGCTTTTAAAAGAGGTATTAAAAGGCTAAAAGAGTTCCAGCAAGAAAGATAGCAGCATCGCTCAACACAAGATCCTTACCAGGCTCTTAATTACAACCTGCAACTTCACTAAAACCAGCAGAACAGTACAGGCATAAGAAATGAACAGTGCTGTCCATTAAACTTCTGAGGCTGGCAGGAGCTGAGGCAAGGATTTACAGTCGTTGATATAAAGTGTCAAGGGTTTGGATTAGACCCCTTGCTTTTTTCCATTGGGATGCTTAGGGAGATGGTCATAACTTTCCTATGCTCAGTGACACTTCACCCAAAAAAAGACCAAAGATCCAGACAATGTCAGAGCAGCCGTGAGCTGCATGGAGCCTGGTAAAAATTCTGCTTCTTTATCTTAACCCTTATCCATTTGGGGACTTTCGTCTTTGAAGCAGAATATCTTGCTTTTCCACTTGCTGTATACTGATAAAGCTATGAATTGACTCCTTTACTCTGAATTTTCAACACTTCTGTTCTTTTAAAGATCATCTTTCTTTTTCTTCTGCTCCCACTACCACCAAAATCCCCTGGCCATAATGAAATAGCATTGGGCATGACCCAGGAAGAAAAAAAGCAGCGTTGAAGCGTATGTGTGCTTTGTGCCTTTCCTGCGCTTTCATTTGGTATTGAGCTATCCATGCAAGCAGAGAATTAAAATGACATGAACAGCTTTTCTGTCTTTTTTTTTTTTTTTCTCCTCAAAGTTTCCTTTCCTGAACTCCACATAATAACTCTAGTTTTGTGCTAGAATTACATGCCTCAGGACAAAGCCTATGGACCGTATAGGACTGAGCGTTGCAGAACCGCAGCATGCGTTGAAAATCATCCTAGCACACACTTGGGGGCAGTTGTGTTTTTCTGTGATTCAGTCAAGCAGCTCCCTAAACTAGGAATCATTATCTTTGATTCTAATGGCTAGCATGATGGCTAAACGTGGCAATTTGGGTGGTAGTTACCTCTTGCATCCTCGTGTGAATTCCAGCAGTTACCATACGTGTGTGCCTGCAAGAGCAATTGAATTTTTTTTTCTCTCTGGTGTTCATGTCCAGCTGTCAGAGACAGGGAAACGAGTTCACTGTAAAAAAAAGCAGTGTAAACTGTTTGAAGGTGGTGGAAGTACTTAGAGTTTTGCAGAAGCTGAAAATTGTATCAGCCTGTGACTCAAAACAAAAGTCCGAGTTCTAATTCAAAGTACATGTTTTTGCTAACAGCAGAAAACAAAAACCATCTAAGAAAAGAAAGTAAACAGAGGACCAATAGAAGCTCAGTAGAGCTGCAGACGGCTTGCCTGTGTATGGCTTGGTATACTGCATAAAGCCTGCACTCCTGCTGTCACTGAGACCTCTTGGCAGGAGCAATGCTGGGAGCCTGTGTCTGATGGGGTCCTCCTGGCTGCCCCTCTTCCTGGGCACGAAGGTGTTGGTTATCTCAGTGTTGGTTATCTCAGTGCTGTGCCCTCTGCAGCAGTTGTGGTTATAGTCAGAAACTTGAAGGACAGAGACTTGAGTTAGGTGAGAGGTGATACCTGCTGGCTGCCTGCTGCCACATCAGTCAGGGTTTTGAGCAAGGAAGAGCTACCTCAGGTGTGGTAGGAAGTGGCTGTGGGCTGCTTCTGTGTCAAATAACACCTCCTACTACTTTTTTAATTCAGTGGAGGGCCAGGGTTATAAACTAGCAAAAAGCATTGGCCCCTTGTGTCTGTGCCTAGTCTGCTCAAGTTAATTCATTTTTTTGGCTCATTACATTTTCTGCCCCATTACTAATTGCCTCTTGGGCTCTACTCATTGCCAGGGTTTTCTGACCGTCAAAACATTACTAAACAAATGGACTAAACAAAATAAGCCTTTTTCAAGAGCCTTCCCCCAGCCCTCCCCTTGTGTTAGTATTCCAACTGCACCCAACAGGTAGGCATCTGCACTCATGTTATCTGTATTAATTAGGCTGTAATACCCTTGGCACAAGACAAGGACAGGGATGCAAGAGAGCCTTTCCTACAGCTCTCTGATAATTTATACCAACCAAAAGCCTGCTGCAATGTCTTTCTCTAGTGCCACATGTACCGATAGCGATGCATAAATATGATTAATTTTTATTAGGCATTTTCCCTTCCAACTAATTAGCCCTTTCTCCACAATATCTGAGCCCTGCGCAGTATTTAATGAGCATTTTGAAGCAAACCTCTGAGGCAGAGGTACTATTATCCCCAGACAGATGGACTGTGTCACCCATGGCCATGGGAGAAGCCTCTGATTGAGTGAAACACAAAGTCGAGTTTCCTAAGGTCTAGATAAGTGCTCGAACCACCAAACCCTCCCGCCCAGCAACTACTTTGAGTAGTTGTTTGCTGTTTCCTGACTTTGAACTCCTCTATCTTTATGCTGAACTTACCTAAATCCTTCAGCTATAAAAACTAACAGTTGAAGCAATCTGTTCTCTGTATTGAGTTTCTTATCTTTGCAACATCAGCATTTCTTTAAATCAGAGAGAACAGGAAGGTAAACATGACTGACTCAAGGGATAAGCTTGCTGTTTTTCATTATGGCTGATTATTAATATAATCAGTTCAGAGGCAGAAGTACTACTGTGAATTATTTAACCTTGGGCCATGCTTGACCAGGCTCTGGAAGATCCTCATTCCATGTTCACAATACATAAGAGCAGGGTAGGTTTCATTATGCAGTGGTACTATGGCAATAAAAGAAAAACCAGAAGTGGGTTTGTTCATAACATGAATTCAGGTAGTAATCTGCCAAGAGCTGCAGCTTACACAGATAAGCATTTTCTCTTAGCAAGTTAGTTCATCAGGGACTGTCCACTACTGCTCTCCACTCTCTCCTCCTTACACTCAACCCAGTGGTTTCTGTCTGCTGCAGCCCTTGCAGAGTCCTCTTGCTCAGCAGTAAGAATAGGTGCTAACTTCAGGCATACTTCCAGCCCCATGCAGCCATCACTTGTCTGATGCCTGTTGCAGTGCAAAGGCGAAGGCAGAGAGAGAGCAGCACTCTGACATCCTACACTACACTTTTGGAAGCACCTGTCCTGCCTCCAAAGCATGAGTGAGGGACAACACTGGAGACCTGTAGTCCCAAGCACAGAGAATGGGTAGGCAACTGTCAGCAAGAAGGCAGCAGGCACCAGAGCCAGGTGTACCAGGGTCCTGAGGATCCACACCAGAGGCCAAAGGTTTAGCCCCTGATGCAGTGCATAGGTTTGTGCAGACCAGGGCTTTTTGTCTCTGCTGTACTGATAACATCGTGTTTGGAGCCACTGTGGGAGCTCACAGTGCTGCCAAGGTCTTGGCTTTGCCACATTCTTTCAGTTAATAGAAATATTTAGCTGAAGCATGAAGGCATTGTATTTCCAAAAGGAAAACACACAGAAAAAGGTCCGATGATGTTTTTTTTCTTTGGGCCTGATTGTCTCTGCTTGTTTATGGCTGCCACTAATTTGCTCGTTTGCTTGCTGGAAAATAGCTAATTAAAACCCACTTCAGCTAACAAGCTGACTGGGACCATGCAAATGTCACTCTCTGCTGTCTGCTATTTTCGTTTATACTTTACATTATTAGTGTTGTTTTTCCTCCCTCCATAGTAATAAAGGCAAGGATAGATTTAGTACCCTCTTCACAGGTGTGTGCTTGTACATCAGCACATCATCCCGAGAAAAGTGCTGCTGTTTTACTGCACTTCAGTACTTTGAGTGTTATTACCCCTGACAGTTAATGGTTTCAGACTACACTGCTTGTTAGCACTAGATTCTGAACAGCTTCATCTATCTTTTTGTTTTTACACTGACTGGTCACATTAAGTATATGTGTCTGAGCTATTAGTCCCGTCTGTTCATTGCATGCATTTCATTTGGTGCATTTTTTCCCTAAAATTAGTATGTATTGTCATCCATATACTTCAACACATCGACTTTTGTTATAATTATGCTGTCATCATTTTGCTTCCACACACTTGCTAATTTATTGTAGCTAAATTAGACCTAATATTAGCAATTTTGCAGCTGTTCCCATAGACCACGCTCAGCCATATATTTGTACATTGTTTGGTAATTGGATTTGAGGGCTCAGGAACGGACGATGGCACTCTTTAGAGACAAAGGAAAGATTTGAGGAAATGGGAGGGGGGAGGAGGGAATAAAATGCAAGCCCCAGAAGAGGCTTCAGGGGTGATTTTCCAGAGCCAGCTTGAAAGGTTTTCACACGGCCAAACAAATCAGAGAGTTAGTGTATCAGATCACAAACTTTCCAAAAGGCATGTTGCATTCAGGCAGGGGATTAGTCATTCCCCCTGAATATGCCTTTTATTTTAACCAAGACCAGACCATGAAAAATTCTTGAGGACTGATGGAGGGTCTTGGAAAACAGTTCTTACTGCAGCATGTTAGAAATCTTTAGGAAAGCATCTTGACATCAGCGCATGCTGCTCTGAGGTGATTTCTGTGGATTGAACCTTGGGGAGGCAAGAATGAAGATTTTTGCTTTGGAGCAGGGGCTCTTCATCCTTGCTTATTGATGTCTTCTTCTCATTCCTTACCCAGCCCTACTTCAGCTGGTGTCAGTACAAGCAGAGAATGAAAAGATTGACTTTTGATTTTTATTTTTTTTTAAGTAGGTGACAGGTGAATAAGGCAGAATAGAGCTGCACATCTCTGACATAGCTCTGGACACAGCTAATTTTATTTGTCAAGAAGGGTACCACACCAGCAATAGAAATAATGAGAGCCTGCCACTGAACCTTATATGGCCTCTTTAGTAAATAATTTTTCTGGCCTGACAGGAGACAAAACTGTGAGCAAGACTGTTCAGATCTATGCTGCAGAATCACTTTAATTCTCAATCCAACAGAAGAAATTAGATCACAAAACTTAATCACTGAAGAGCACAGCCTTAACCAAAATGGAGCTAAATTCTCTCTGCTCATGATACATCCACCTGCTTAATAGGAATATTATAACAAGATGCAGTGCTGCTGGCAGATGCACATGCAAGTTTAAAAATAAGACAGTGAAATTAACCAAAAAAAAAAAAAAAAAGAGGATATTTGCTCAGCTTTCATCTATAACACAGAGTTCTTTCCAACTCACTACAAGCTGTTGCAGCAGGCTACATTCTGCTCTGCTTCTCTCTCGGCCAAAGCTTAATTTCTGTTTGGAAAAGAACAGAGCAAAGTGACCTGCCAAAAAGTAAGACAGCATAGGCCAAGTCATGTAAGAATTAGGGCCCTACAAATGTCTTGTACAGGAAAGGAAAGTGAAGGCTAAAAGCCAAGCCACTTAACACATTTAAAAATTACTGCAACTCGTGCAAAATATTTGAAAGAACTATTCCAACAGAAATCAACTTGCCCGAGCTCACATAGCAATCATTAATAACCAAATGATTGCCAGATGATATTCTGTAGTCCTGATTAAGCCTTCATTATCCTTCCTCTATTCCCAAATGCTGGGGAAATAGAGAGGTAGCTTTTGCAGTAGGTTGAGCAGTTACTGGATGCAGTGATGGAGAAGTCATGGAATCAGTCAGGGTTGGAAGGGAACACAAGGATCATCCAGTTCCAACTCCCCTGCCATGGGCAGGGGCACCCTACCCTAGAGCAGGCTGCCCACAGCCTCATCCAGCCTGGCCTTAAGCACTTCCAGGGGCAGGGCCTCAACAGCCTCCCTGGGCAACCCTTTCCAGGCTCTCATCTCTCTCATGGTGAAGAACTTCCTCATGTCCAGTCTGAACCTACCCATCTCCAACTTCGCTCCATACCCCCTAGTCCTATCACTCCCTGTAGGCCCCCTTCAGATACCGAAGTTGGTCCTTCCGCACTTGTTTCCAGTAGGTGCTGTGACCATGATCAGCATATCCTTCAGGGAACAGGGAACTGTGTGCTTTGCTCATTTCTTCTGCTTCAAGGTTTTAGGGGTTCATCTGTTTTTAATTCATGGCAAAGTTTCCTGGGTCCAATGTTATCTTGGACTACGTGATGTAAAGACTGAACTAGGTCGACCTTTTCTCTGTGACTGTCCTGAGCACTTTGTCCTCTTGCAAGCCTCCGGTTTCGATGTTGTTATTCTTCCTTTTGTCTTTTCACTCTGTGTGAGATTGTATCTCGAGTGGAGGTAGTCAATGGCTTGTTTAACTCTTCTCCTCCCCACTAGTAATTCCCAGTTATGACTAATATTGCTGAGCACTGTGGAAATGTGCATGCAGAGAGCACACACAACAGAGGACAGGTATAGTATAGTATATTATAATACACATCTCAAGGTGAACATGAGAAGGTTTGCTAACATTAAGTCTTAGCTTCCACGTAGTCTTTAAGGTCTTGTTTTCACTACTGTAACATCTTTCCTATCAAGATGCTAAAGACCTACTAAAAGGGTGCAGAATGAAGTCATTAGCAGAAAGTTGTTTAAGGTCTCCACACACATATATGCTCTTCAGGTAGCTGGCTGGGCAGCGCTGTGAGGCTCTTAGTGGGAAGCTGGAGCAATGAATGTCATGTCAGGGGCCAGCCGTCTGTAATCACAGTTAGCAGGTTGAACAGACTTGTGAAAATATTTTCTTTATGTGAAGGGAGACGCTGCACACTTTGCCACAGCACAAGTTGCTAAACCTAATGTAATATGACAAGTCCTTTGGCAGCAAAAGCCACATTCAATAGACACACTGCCTGTGAAATGGGAAAGAAACAAAAGCAGGTTTTCTGCACAAATGTTATCTCCTCTCTTCTGCAATATCTCTCACCTCATCATGCTCCCACACCCTTTGCTTTCCAGGTGACATTTGCCATGTGGCATGGTCTCCTTCAACATCACCATCAGCCATCTTCTCCTTCAGGAGCCACGGGACCTGTTCTTTCCCCATCCCCAGCCCTGCTGCTGATCCTTGAAATCCAGATGATGAGGGGTGCTTTTCTCTGCTGGGAGCAATCCTGAGCACAGAGTGGGGCTTGGCACACCCCAGCAGCTTCCCAGGGCTGCAGCAGCCCACAAAGGGCTGTGGGCAGGGTACATCTCCTAAGCACTTCTGTCTGTGGCAGCCACAACTTCTAAAGAAAATGTCTGAAGCACTTTGCACAGCTGATGGTGAGATTCAGGAAGCTTCAGGGGTCTGCTGTGAGACAGACAGGAGTCTGCCCTGTAGCTTTGCCAGTGGCACCAGTCGGCTGCCAGCTGGGGCCAGGCTCTGTGACCCCACCACCATCTCAGCACATATGGAACAGTGTAGAGTCTACTGCTTCAAGTGTGGCTCTGGCTTGTCATCATAGGTGACCTGGGTAGAAAGGGAGTCACACCTGAGTCTCCTATAGCTGATGTTCAATCACAGTAACATTCTCTCTTGCCCTGCAGAAGATCAAATGCTGATGCTGCTTTTCAAGCATGACAAGATTGCCCTACCAGCAGGCCTGCAAGAAGGGATCCTTAAGTCAAAGGCAAAAAGGTGAGCAAATGCTGTTTGTCCAGTGCAAATGAGCAGAGAGCATATATACCCCCAGATCACAGGGGAGGTGCTCCAGACCTCTGATCACTTGTGGTCCTCCCCTCGACCTGCAGTTTGATGTCCCTCTTAAGCTTGGGGGCACCATAACTGGACACAGTACTCCAGGCGGGGTCTTGCAAAAACAGAGTATGGGGGAAGAATTGCCTCTCTTACCCTGCTGGTCACAATTCTTTTGATACAGCCCAGGTCATGGGCTGATTTGTGGTGAGCATGCACATACTATATCAGGGAAAAAACAAGGGACAGGTTAGAAAAGATCCAGAAGCAAGAATTATAGATGAGATAAAGAACAGATTGGTACTCAAGGAAATACTATTTGACTGAAGAGAATGATTTAAGCATACTAAGGAATAAAATGTACATTTTCCCTCAAATTTTATCCAAGGTCAGCCTTTATGATCTTTATTTTAAAACCAGGGTGCAGACCTTACTGGCTTCTGCTTTCCTCAGACTTGAGTTGTTCGTCAGACTTCCAGGCTCAGTTTGAATAGGATCACAGTATATTGGTCCCTCACCACCTTTCACCCATTCCAGCTTCATTTATAGGCTAGTGGTCTGCAGAGTTTGACACTGACACAGGACAAGGTGGATATCAAGGCTTCTGCCAGCAGCCTCCCATTGAGTCTATCAGTGCAAGCTGAACTGGGAAGCACAGGAAGAAGCTAAAAAGTTTGAGTTGGTTGTTATTTAAACCAGCTTGCTTCAGAACATTGTATTCACCATCGTAACTTCTTAGGCGCCGTTTCAGCCTGTTCTCTCAGCCCACGGCTGCACGTTGGAAATGCCATTTTCCAAAGGTGCTTTCAATGTACAGAGATTTGCAGCCTGTGCTGCAGAGCAAAATATTTTTTGCTGACTCTGCTTTGCTTCTTTAAGTCAAATGGACCCCGGAAATATTTCATGTCCTGCAGTGGGGAAAGCACAAACACCAAGGTAGCCATCCTAATATTTTAGAGAGCTGCAGCTGTGTTGTTTTTACCAAAGCAGTGACATTCATTTTGGGCTTAAATTTAGACCATAAATGTACAATAAATTGTTTAGTGATATTAGAGCAGTAACTTTTTTCTTCTCTTTCCTGAACAAACCACCCAAATGCCTGAACTAGTGCAGTTAATTAGAATCGATCTCACTTTTTAGCACCAGGAAGTGCATAATGGAAGATAAGATTGATTGTAACATTGGATCACTTCATTTAAAGACTGCTAATAGGCTAAAATGACAGAACCAATCTAAAATTATAATTTCAGAATCAATATAATTTTTATAACGTTGTCAAATCTAAAAAATTAATCTAAATTTATGCTGTGAAACTAGCAAATCCTTCCTAGCTATTATAATGAAATGAACCAACATTTTATTATATTACTACTTTAAATAGAAAAAAAAAAAAAGCTTCTTTATTGGCATGGCATTGCAGCAGGCTAGATAACCAGGCTTTCAGTTTGGGAGGTATCTGCTCATTTCCTGCTTAGGGCAAGAGTAGAAATGGATTTTAACCTTCCCTCTTTCCATTGTAGATCCATTTTTTCCATGTTATTATTTTCATGTGGTTATTTCTAGGGCAGGGTATCCCTGCCCATGGCAGGGGGATTGGAACTAGATGATCATAGAATCAGCCAGGTTGGAAGAGATCTCCAAGATCATCCAGTCCAACCTAGCACCCAGCCCTATCCAGTCAACTAGCCACCCCCCACCTGGCTACAATATCCCTTTGAGTAGTTGTAGACAGCAATGAGGTCTCCCCTGAGCCTCTTCTTCTCCAGGCTAAACACCCCCAGCTCCCTCAGCCTCTCCTCATAGGGTTTGTGTTCCAGGCCCCTCACCAGCTTTGTTGCCCTTCTCTGGACACGTTCCAGCACCTCAACATCTCTCTTGAATTGAGGAGCCCAGAACTGGACACAGTACTCAAGGTGTGGCCTGACCAGTGCTGAGTACAGGGGAAGAATAACCTCCCTTGTCCTACTGGCCACACTGTTCCTCATACAGGCCTGGATGCCATTGGCTCTCTTGGCCACCTTGTGGTCCCTTCCAACCCTGACTGATTCTATGATTATTCCACGACAAAAATGTGAAAGCAGGCTTCATTTCAGAAGAAGAGATATCAGGACTGGGAGGAGAGTAGCACTTCAGAAGGGAATTCAACTTTGCTAACAAAACTGTAGTAGCAGCATGTTCTTCTTAGTTTGCCATTGCTACTGCTACACCCTCAGATGAAACACAGACTCACATTCTCCAGAAGAAAGAAAGGGGCATTGGTGATAGCTTAATGATGAATTTCCTTACAGATTTATTCTGGGTGTGGAGACTGAATAAAAATCGTGTTCCAAATTTTGCTAGTACCAAATAGAAGCAAAAATTGCTCATAGTGTGACTTCAGCACACGTTGATGTTTCTTTGGATGTCACATGTTCAGTTAATTATCTTTGTGAATTGTTAATGAGTTATTTACTCCAAGTTCGTAGCTACTTTCTATACTGAGGTGTTTAGCACTTAATGGGCAGAACTGGTCCCCAAGTGGTTCCAGCTACAGAGCTCATCTAGGCCAGGGCATTGTGCTTCTTTTGCTGGACTTCCTAGGCAGCAGCAGACCTCTTGGAAGCCTGAGGAGCTGCAAGATAAATAAAGTCTGGCCATGGTAAAGCAAAGCTTTTTATACACTTGAGTCCCTCCTGGAGCACCTCATGCCCATGCTATGGAGAGTACTTCCTGGGAAGACCAGAACTACTGCTCTCTAATAACCTGTGAGTAATAAGTCAAACCACATTTGGGATAGTGCCTCACTATGAATTATCTTTGTGTGTTTTCTGACTGATGTTGATGTTACTGGCAACTGCCTTGTCTTCAACTATTTGAACTGTGCTGCCTTTGGATGTGGATGTCCTTTCTGGCAGTGATAGCCCTGTGCAGCCTTCTTACAGCTCATGGTATAGGCCAAGCTAAGGGCAGTGTTTCTTTCTGAAAGCACAAACACATTTGGAGTGACAACCAGCAGTGGCTGTTGTTGCTCCAGACTGCACAGAGGTGAGTATCCCAGTATTGCTAAAACCAAGGGAGGCTTGGCATAAGTGTCAGGTCAACCCAGGATAGCCTTGCATTTAGTAAAGGGAATTAAGATGTGTCCAGACAAGTTCGAAGGTCACCATCCCTACTTCTACAAAGAAGCTGCAGAAGGCAGACGAGAATTTAGCCTGGAAATGTAGGGCAGGACATCCTTTCAGACAAATTCCCTTGCTTCTGCACACAAAAGCAGAGCTAACACACATCAGGCTCCATCCTGAATTCATTTTGCAGCAATGGGAGGTGAGGCTGAGCGTGTGTGAGAGGGACCTGCATGCAGGAGATGACCCTGGGATGGCAGTAATTATTGCAGTAAAGAGTGAGAGAACACATGTATGGAGACCCCAAAGAGCACTTTGGAGAGCTTTGTGTTTCTTGGAGGTTTAATGTATTATAATCTGATTCGGCACAAGCCAGTCTGGGAATAAAAGAGAGCTGCAGAAAGACTAATGATTGGAGGCGCGGGGGGAAGCGGAAAGAAAACAGCACTTTTAAGTGCATTTTTTCCCCTTTTATGCAAGATCTGACTGGGGCCAGGCAGAGAGAGCAAAAAGCTTCTGTGAGTTAACACAAAAGTGAAACAGTACTTTGAAGAGGCTTTATTTGCTCCTTAGAGTCTTCTTTTGATTTTTAATATCTCTGAGACTTGTCAGGGAGAAAACAGACAAAGACATTAGAATCTGGGTCTTGAGCAAAGCTCAGGGACTTGAGACTTCCACAAAATGAAAGAAATTGCAGCCTGAAAACGTTAATGACCTTACCCTAAGTGCAGCACAATGTCAAACAGAAGCAAGCTGGTTCATCTGCTGTGGAAGTCTCTTGAGCTGTCTAGAGGAGTCTGGAGGCTGATCCCAGCACATCTCCAAATTTCTAGTTGAACAGTTTCAGCTGGATGGAGAAGGAAATGGAGTTGAGGAGAAGCATGGCATCAGACCGGAGCTGCCACCTCCATTAACTGCAGCGAGCGGGAGCCATCCCAGTGGTGAGCACACTCAAATTATATTGGCTTTTGCAGACTTGCTTTCTTACTGCCTGCCTTAGCCCATGGCCTTCAGCCACATCTCGGTGTCCAAACACTGTTAGGGCAAGAGGATATCAAGAGATATCTTGGCTCTGTCGGGTGTTAGAATGGGCATGCTTTTGGTTCAGTGAATTCATAGCTGAAAGTCCCAAAGCCACTTCAGTTCATGAGCCAAGAAACCAGGCTTATTTTTCACTCAGCATCAACTTGATTTGATTATTTAAGTCTGTTTTAAATACAGAAAAATAAATAATTTCAGCTTCATTGACTATGAGCCTGCTCCTGAGTTTCATGCATTTGTGACACTTTCCTGTCTTCTTCTGCTTTCAACCAAAAGAAAATAATGCTAACAGTAAAGATGCTATAAAAAAAATGAAGCCCGAGGTAAATTTTGCCAAAATCTAATTAGAGATTTGAAAAACAGATAGATGTTTCAGGCCAACATGAAGCTTATCAAATTGAGCTTCTACTAATTCCAGAAGAGCATAGAGAGCAATCTGACTATGAAACATCCAGCAGATGCAGCCAGAGAGATGTGCAACTAGCTGAGACCCTCTGCTGGAAGAGCACCAGTGTCTGAAAGAAGTCAGCAGAGCAGAATGACTGCAATGGGACATTAAGAAAGCAGCTGTCTGTTTGCAAGGTGGGAGAAAGCTGGTAGTTTTAGCCAGCACCACAAGCCTCACTTGGAAGCAGCCAGTGACCACTGCAGAGTGTTTAAAACACAGGTATCTATTTTCTGCATATAGATACCTATTTTCTGCACAATGTGGAGTTTTCAGGTGAAGAATAAGCTGCATTGCTACAGCCTAGGGATTGCAAAAATTTGTCATAGGCCTGCATTTGAGTCAAGCATGGGAAAATCTGGGGTTTTCATAATCATGGATGGAATTAATTTGTGACAAAATATAAAAGCAGCTTGTATTTCTAGGTTAAAAGTTGCTAGGCCAAGCTGTGAATTTGCCCATTTTTATCACCCAGTTTAGGATAAGGAAGTGACTGCCATGAAAAGAATGCCCAGGGAATACGTGGGGAGAATTAACTATTTTTAAGCCCTTGATTTCTGGCGTTGCCATTACTTAATCTTCAGGACTGCCACCATTCTTCCCAACAAGGACTCCCACACATATCCTGTTTTTCTTGTTCCTGCAAGAACATCTGTTTGCGGTTCCTCCAGTGGGTTTCAAAAACACAAGAGTTGTTTGTGATGGGACTTTCCACCATGACCTAAAACTTATGTCCTCCCATTCCAGGAGAAGACTGAATGGCTGTGACCATTGAGAGTACTTGGATGTCTCTAATACACTTGGGTGTATCTAACATATCCAAGAACTTGCCTTTCTGGGATAGAAACTGAGGGTCAAGGGAGAAATGATCCTTTGCTAATATTGAAAGAAAATACAGACAATAACTTTTATTAGGAGAGACTGAAAGAGCTGGGCTGTTTACTTTAAAAAACAGGAGGCTGAGGGGAGGCTTCATCACTGTCTGTAGGGCATTGTGGAGAGGTTGGTGCTGGTCTCTCCTCACAGGTAAATAGTGACAGAACAAGAGGGAATGGCCTCAAGCTTTGGCTGGGTATGTTTATACTGGATTTTAAGGAAAAAAGATTCACAGAGAGTGGTCAGGCACTGGAATGGGGTGCCCAGGGAAGAGGTTGAGTCAACAGCCCTGGGTGTGTTCTAAGGTCCTTTGAATATGGTGCTTGGAGATATGGTTTAGGGTGAACCTTGTAGAGCAGGGTCAGCAGTTGCATTTGGTCTTTTCCAACTTGACTGTTTCTGTGATTCTGCTAAAAGTGAAGATTTCTGAGATGTTGTGTAAAATATACCATCTGTTCCAGTAGATCCATCAGAGGAATTAAACTTCAGCTCACCCAGATTGCCAATAGCAAGATTTGGACTTCAGCTTACACCTTGCTGCTCAGTGTGTGTTAGGAGTATCAAAAACTGAAGCTAAAGCTTAAAGCATTCCCTGTTATTCTTTCTCTTTTTCCCCTGAAGAAACGCTCATGCAGTGTACATGCATGGGAAGGAGAACAGAATACAGCAGCAGCTCTCCTCCTTCTTTGTGCTAGTTCATCCATTCTAGCTAGGAAGGTGACCCATGGTTAAAAAGCATCACAATCTCAAGAATTTTATTCTGAACAGTTGATGTTCAGAAACATCACTTCTCTGTTGCATCTGTGGAAGAAAAGATTCCTAGTTTCTCTGGGACAAAATCCTAGGCTAGCCACTAAAAGTTTGGAGTGATCCAGGGCAGCTAATCTGAGCTGGCTACAGCTGTATCCCAGATCATAAACAACAAGCTCATTATGAAGGGGGAAGTTTGCTGAGTGCGGAGAATCTTCCTTCTTCTCCTGGTTGTCCCTGTCCCTTCAGGGGCTTGCTTACCATTCTGCTCCTGACTGCCTTCCCATTTATTGTGTCCACCATATGTTCACTGTGCTGGTTTGAGGGTAGCTGGAACATTTTAGTGAGAAAAGTTAGATTAACAGCTGTGGAGAGGAAACAGTGGTGATGCCTACTTCACTCATAGCCTTGCTGAGATATATAAAACCAAGAACAAAACCGCAGATAACACAGTGGGTCTCTATTGCAGCTGGTGTCTCTGCTGTCTCCCTGGGCTGCTTCTGTGTAACTAAACCACCTGCTTTCTAACCTCCCTTGCTGATCCTCCAAACTCACCTTGCAGGTAAGGTATACTCTGGGGTAAGGTAGAGGAGTAAAATGAAGGTGGAAGGGTGATTGGAAGCCCCTCCTGGGGACTCCAGTTTCTGGGAGGGGTGTTGTGTTTCTGTATTGCCTTTGACTTGCATATTTATGTGTATGGCTGTATAGATTGTAAATATTTGTTTGTACATTGTGCTAAGCTGTAAATATAAAGCTTCATTCCTTAACTTCCAGCCATCTGAGTCTAGATTGGGTGATTTCATAAGAGTGGGGGAGTGGGTAACACCCAAACCATCACATCTCTTATTCTGATGCTTCCAAGTGGGACTAACTAAATTCGATTTTTGCTTTGCTCACAGATGGCTCCTGTTGTCTTGTTATATGATGCATAAGTTGAACCTTTATTGCAGCTAAAAGCCACGCTTATATTGAGAGCTAATACAGCGTGTATAATTCTGATAGGTTACATAGCAGAACATGGGCTGTCCACACACCTCAGCAGCAAACATGACTGGCTGGCCCCCCCTTAGTCCTCTTGCACAGCGAACTTTGCAGCTTCTCTGCCAACTTCTCAAGGTTGTCTTCCCTGAAGCTGCACTCCTTATCTCCCATCCCTCTCTGTGTCCTGTTACCCCTCTTGCTCTCTTATTTCAAATCATTCAGCGCTGCCCAAACCCCAACACCTCCTGCATGTGTGTGTATTTTATTTTCACCAAGGATAGAACTTTTCCTCCAGACTAGAAAGCTGGGTTCTTTCACCCCGAATAATAGCTTGAGGCGTTCACTCAAAGCAGTGACACAAGCCTCATATGTTGGCATCCCGTGTCTGAAGCTCCAAGCGGCTGGTTATTCTCGGGCAGATGTTTTCCTTCCTCTTCTGTGCATCTCAGGTAACAGTTCTCTAATTCTGAATATTTTAAAATGGCAGGAAGAGTCTCTGGTTGTCATCAATGAAAGCTTTTATGAGGCGTGGGTTAACTGTGCTGTGGAAGAAGGACCTCATCTTTTTTTCTGCATTTTTTCCTTTCTTTTTTAAGTCTCAAACTGTTTAGTGGTTGTTTTTTTTGGATGGCTAAACTGTTCTCCCACAGCTCTTGTTTTGACAGTTTGAAATCCACTTGTAATCTTCAAAATGATAACATGTTTCTCAAGTGCTTTCATTAAGCCTAAGAATGCAATAAGTGCCTGGATATGAAAGTCAGGTATATTCAGTTTAGAAGTGAGGTATGTATTTTCAATAGTGGCAGTGACTGGTCAAGACCTTTACTTTAGAGATGATATTCTTGAATCTTTATACTGTATCCCAGGCTAAGTATCTAACAGGAAAATAAGCCTGAGAAGTGGGCCCATGTGAACATCATGAGGTTCAACGCCACCAAGCGCAAGGTCCTGCACCTGCGTTGGGACAATCTAGGTACGAAGGACTGAGAGTAGCCCTGAGGAGAAAGGCTTGGGGGTTCTAGTAGACATGAGCCCACAATGTGCATTTGCAGTCCAGAAGACTGTATCCTGGACTGAATCAAAAGAAGCAGGACCAGCAAGGGAAGGGAGGGTATTCTGCCCCTGTATTCTGCACTGGGAGTACCTTCTCCTGCAGTGCTGTGTCTGCTTTGGAGTCCTCAACACAAGAGGGACGTGAACCTATTAAAGTGGGTCTATGGGAAGGTCACAAGAATGATCAGAAGGCTGGAATAACTCTTCTATTAAGAAAGGCAAAGAGAGTTAGGATTGTTCATCCTGGAGAAGAGAAAGCTCCAGGATTGTGGCCTTTCATTACCTAAAGGGGGCTGATAAGCATAGAGAGACTCTTTATCAGGGCTTGTTGTGACAGGACAAGGGGTGATGGTTTTATACTAAAAGCGAAGAGATTTAAACGAGATGTAAGGAAGAGTTATATATAAGTGAGTGGTGAAACATTGACACAGGTTTGCCTGGAGAGGTGGTAGAAGCCCCATCCCTAGAAAGATTCCAGGCCAGGTTGGATGGGGCTCAGACCAACCTGATCTAGTTGAAGATGCACTTAATAACTACAGGGAGGTTGGACTAGATGACCTTAAAGGTCCCTTCCAACCCAAACTGTTCTATGTACTTTAGTCAATCCGATATGAACATAATACTGCAAAAAGCTCTCTGCTCTGTAACACATGGAAGAAGGGATCAGAGATGTCTGCATCCCTCAACCTTGCCTTTGGGATGGCAGGGTTCCTGAGGTATGCATGTCAGGAAAGGGCAGCAGTGTGCTTCTGATGCCTTGCACTGGTGTTCTGTCAGTGCAGAGCATATCTGAGGTGGTGGGGACATGTCTGCACTGCCTCCTGTGCATCAGCTGGACTGTGCGCTTGTGTGCGCACCAAGTGGCAGTACAGCAGCTGTGCATGGCAAGGCCAGATGATCAAATACTCACCTCAAAGTCTATGCAATGATACAAGTGGATGGATCATGCTGCTCTGGTAGATGTTGAGCTAGTATTTTTCTTTCTGTGTCCTCTCCTCTTCGTGTAACCACAGAGACTTTATCTGGATAACAAGGAAACACAGGTAGGACATAAAACCAGGATGAAATTCCTGGGTTAGTAAGACAATAGCTTTGCCCTGTCATTCCATTCATAAATGTGCTGAGGAATAATTAAACTATACTGAAAATACCTCCAGGGGTAGGTACTTGTGGAACCTAAACCATGTTTAAGAAGTCAGTGGGGAAATAGGGCAGTTGATTTTTGATTATCACTGAAGTGGTGTCACTTGCAGGGCCCCCCAGCCATATCCAGGTTGATGGTCACCAGTGTATCCTGCATCAGCAAAATCCTCGTGCTCATCTTCACTAGGGGCTCCCAATCAGCTGAGGCTAGTTCCTTTTGCTGGATGTCCTGAACTTCTCTCTCAAACCAGCACGATTAAAAGAGAAAAGCAATCTACAGCTTTAATCAAGCTTGCAGGAACACACCTTCCAGATTTTCTGAGATGAGGTATTTGTTACCTCCTGTCCTCTGGCATGGTAGCAGTTTAATGAAAGGCTGCATATTTTTTCGGTTAGCAGCTCAACCACTTAATTCTTAAGTTCCTTCAGAGCTCTCAGATGTATGCCATCTGGTCATGGTGACTTGTTGCTCTTTAATTTGTGAATTTGTTCCAGCACTTCCAGTTTTGACACCTCAATCTCTGACAGAGTCTCATCTTCATTACTTGAAAAGAATAGCTTAGAGGTCTCTCTCTCTCTCTTTCTCTCTCTCATGCAGGCATTTTCTTGTAGCTTCAATTTCATTAATACAATTTTAACTTAAAGCAGAATTCATAGCTTTCCCCAAATATGCCATCTATCCATCTCCTCCCTACCCTGCAATATTTTATTGTGCTGTAGGTTTATTAAATGAAAGCCTGTCTGAAAACAACGTGGACTCTGTGCAGACAGGTAGCTGATACCTTTACTATCTGATAAAAAGATTTGGGAGTAAAAAAGCAGAAACAAACAAACAAACAAAACCCCATTTCACCTCCACCAATATTATTAGTTCTCAGAAAACAAGGAATTGGACAGCTTATTTAAACCCACCTAGAAAGCCTCTTTGTGCCCCACTAGTATTTATTTACGTATCATAAATAGTATCCATTATTTACGCTCTGTTTGCTTTTCAGGTTTTCAGGGAAGTTGAGTCTGCATTATAACATGCACTCTGCAAGCACATAGTTAGAGGCAATTCCTCTTCTGAGGAATTTACAAACAGAGAAGACAAATGGCTAAGAACAGACAACATGCAAAGAAGTTGTCAAAGACGAATTACTTTATAGTTACATTTTTAATGGATTTTCCTTTTATACACAGTGTCTTTCAGTCCCCCTTCCCAGTGTTTTTCCAGACCTTGTTCCTCAACTAGCCTCACCAGGGTTTCCTAGTATATTCTATTTCCATTATTTTCCCACTGCAGGAAGATGTGACAGCAAAAACCTCGGCAGTGTAGCACACCAGCCTTCTTTTTCACTCTTCCTGGGAGGCAGAAATGGTTTTCCAGAGGTATTTTTGTTGATGGGGTTCAGGGCAGGAGGCTCACCTTCTTTTGTCCTCACAAAACATAGGTGGCATGGTGATTGCCCTAGAAGCAGAGGTCACTAGCGAACATCCTCCTTTGCCTTCAGATTATAGACACTGAGGAGCAAGGGCTGCTCTGGTGCCCCACTCCATGCTTTTGAACAGCAGGAAACTTTCTGCAACAGCCTCTTCAAATCTCAGAAACGCAATAGCTGGAAGGAGTGGTTATGGATGGGTACAGAAAAGGCAGAAACGTGAAACTCTTCTTCTCTTCTTTACTGAATCTAGGAGATGACAGAAGCATGCTCCCCTCCTGACAAGGTCTGAGGGTCTCTAGTGACATTTATGTCACTGGAAAGGCATATAATATGTACACTGTGGTTTAATTTCATCTTAATGAAACAATATACATATAAAACTATCCATTAAATATAAAACAGTGAAGTAATTTGCAAATTTTCCTACGGCATAATAAATTAAGCATGGAGAGCACTAAGGAATGCAATTTGCAGTCATTTATAATGCAGTGTTTTATGTTAATAATTCAAAATCACATGCTATTTGGAGACACTTCTAATTAATGTATTTATGAAATTGTGAACTGTGACTGTTTTGGTTCCATTTAGCTAAACATTTCAACAGAATGCGCTTGCTGTTGTTTTGTGTTTGCTTAATGGCACCAGCAAGCATCAAATGTACAACTGGGGAAAGTTGGGGGTGGTATCTGTTGCGGCTTTTTTATGGGTACGTGTTTTTTTGTCTGTGTGCTGTATACATGCATGTGATTAGAGGTCTGATTTCACTGAGGAGGAAAAAGTTCTGCAGTAATTTGAGGAGGAAATAAGACAAGGAAAGTTTCAGGGATGAATAATTAATCGCAAGAAAAGTTCAGTACCTTCCCAAAGAATTGCTAAAACGTTCGGTACTTTTCACAGGGCAGATCAGTCTATGCTGACATTTCTCCTGCCTGGTTAATTATGACTGATACAGCTTGTAAATTTGTATTCATACTTTTATTTTTATATTATTCACCTTTTTCAGCAGTATTTGTCATGCTGCTGCTTTATCAGAATGCTGGGAGGAACGTCGCAATTCCCCAGAAAGTGATGCTCTCGAGAGGAGGCTTGCAGGGATTTGGGGGTGTTGTGAAATTTCAAGTACATCTTAATGTCCCCCCCTCCCCCCCATAATTATGAGAATTTGTTGTATATTATTACACATCAAGGTCCTGATTCTGAAAGTGCCTTGAAATGAATGGGCTTCTGGGCATATGCAGAACCAGATGCTAATAGTACTCTGTTGTAGCTCTGCGCAGGGAAACGAAGGGAAAGCTCTTGAAATAATTTTCTGTGAACAATCTGTTCATAGGAGAACAAAAAAAGAAAGAAATCTGAGCCTCCTCAAACCCATAGTAAAGAGGTCCAAGGCGTGACCCCTCCCACCTTCCAAAAGAGTTGTCAGAATTCATTGGGATGCTAAATCAAAATTGTCTCATCTCCTGATAATTTCAAAGCTCATTTGCAGCTTGGTAAGTCCACGTCAAATGTTTTATTTTATTACCATGCTTCCTATATGGTGGTTGTTCTTTTTCTCTCTTGGTTGGTTGCCTTTTGCCTCCCCCTTTCTTTCTTGTTTTTAAAGTGCCTGGGACAATATGTAGATGGGTGGGAAAATACTTCAGAAATTCTCATGGCCTTTAGCTGTGGTTTTGGAAATTGGCCAACGTAATCATTAGACCCTAAATTAAAGCTGGATTTATAAAGCACACCACTTTGTGTGATTTATATTTTAAACAGTGTAGGAGCCCTTATGGTTTAGGAGGCAATATGTGTGCTTAGGACCTAGCTTCCTATTACTTGCTGTCATATGAGTTTCTGTGTTCAGTCTTTTTATTTCCTTGATATTGAAGGCCAATGGCATCCTGGCTTGTATCGGGATTAGTGTGGGCAGCAGGACCAGGGAAGTCATACTCATCACTGGTAAGGCCACATCATAGAGTACTGTGTCCAGTTCTGGGCCACTCAAGAAAGATGTTGAGGTGCTTGAACATGTCCAGAGAAGAGCACAGCCCTGTGAGGAGCAGCTAAGGGAGCTTGGGTCATTCATCCTGGAGAAGAGGAGGCTCAGGGGAGACCTTATTGCTCTCTACAACTATTTGAAAGGAGGCTGTAGCCAGGTGGGGGTTGGTATTTTCTCCCAGGCAACCAGTGACAGAACAAGAGGACAGTCTCAAGCTGCAGCAGGGCAGGTTTAGGCTGGACATTAGGAAGAAGTGCTTCACAGAAAGAGTGATTAGCCATTGGAATGGGCTGCCCGGGGAGCTGGTGGAGTCCCCTTCCTTGGAGGTGTTTAAAAGGAGACTGGATGAGGCACTTAGTGCCATGGTGAATTAGAAAGTGTTAAGTGATTCATTGGACTCGATGATCTTGAAGGTCTTCTCCAACCTGGTTAAATCTATGATTCTGTGAAATAACAAATATTGTCAGCACATTACTTTAGCCAAATTATTATCTTTCATCTATTACTTCTTTCTAAAGTGAAAAACATAACCGTATCTTCTTCATTCATCCACTTCTGTCCAGCATGAATGCATTCAGGAAAAATCACATGTATTTATCTATTTGTCTCTTTGCTTTTCTAGTCCCAGACTAAACTGGAACTGCCAGGAGTTGTGAAGATAAAGATTCAGATTTGGGTCATATTTTAGGTGAGGTGCTGTATTTGCATGTCCCTTCTGGCTGGATTTCAAACTAGAATTTGTATTTCACTATATGACATGGATTAGTGGGAGATTCCATAAATGAGGCAAAAACTCCACCCAAGGTATGTTCTTTAAGAATATCTCCCATTTAAAGACATTCTTTATACCTGTCACAGGGACCTAAGTCGTTAGAAATGTCTGTGGTGCATCAGGCTTTGGAATCGGCTGCTGAGGGAGCTGGTTGAGTCACCAACCCTGGATGTGTTTAAAAGGCATTTGGATGTGGTGCTCGAGGATATGATTTAAGGATGAACTGTGTGCAGTAGAGATAACAGTTGGACTTGATGATCCTGGTGAGTCTTTTGCAACCGGAATGTTTCTGTGATCAGTACAGGACATAAGGTGACATAGCATACAAGGAAATACACTGTGAGGTAGGGAGCACTTGGAATTGACCTTCTGTGGAGCTCAGTAACTAATCAGTCATTATTTGTTTGCCAATAACCACAGTAGGCTGGATACAAGGATCCAGCTTTGAGTCGGTATGTACCCAGGTTTCTGTCTGAACTACAGTTTTATGATAGGTGCCCATCTCTCAGATTATTTTACAGTACCACAGAAGGAAAGTGATTTTGCTCTTTTGTGTTGTGGGATTTTTTTCTTCCAGTTTGCATGGACCATTTTCACTTTATTCTGAGGCACGGCGGCTGCTGGTGGCTTCTGTCTCACCCCTGTGGAATCTCAGAATTCAGGAGATCGTGGAACAGTTGTTTTAAAAATAATCTCTCCAGCAGTGGGAAAATGGCAGAACTTGGGAACATGTGCACTTTTCTTTTTTTCTTTTTACTATTTTGCAACAATTTATAGGACTAGATCTACAGCTGCCCATGGTTAAGTCTGGAGAAAAAGACTGAGGGGAGACCTTATTGCGCTTTACAACTACCTGAAAGGAACTCAGAGAGGAGTGGGACAGCCTCTTCTCCCTAGTGTCAAGCAACAGGACTAGGGCAAACAGTTGCAGTCTGTTCCAGGGGGCATTTAGGCTGGGTATTAGGAAACATTCATTGCAAAGATTATCAAACATTGGAATTATGTGCCCAGGGCAGTGGTGGAGTCACCATCCCCAGAGTTAAGTGGCAGATAGACCTGGCACTTAGGGACATGGTTTAGTGTTGACCTTGAAGTGCTGGGTCTGGATAATCTTCGAGGTCTCTTCCAGTAAAACATACTCTGTGTGATTCTGTACTGTAAAGCAAAGAAAGCCCAAAACATAGATTCTGGATAAACCAAGACTGGCAGTATCAAAGTCCATTTGGTAGCAACTGCTGGGTGCGATTAGACACCAAGACGTTTTACAACTTATAAATAATATCACAATGCTTTGTCTCACATCTTACTTTCAGAGGGTAGAAATTGGTGTTGCTGAATGTAGTACCTCAGCACATATCAGACAAGAATTGAATTAACCACAGTGGTCTGAAAAGAATAACAAACCCAGACTCCTTTAACAAGGATGTCTTACAGAACCCCACCATGTGGCACGTGAAGATTATCTTTCAAATGAACGTTAGGGAGCTTCGATGTGGATGTAATTATTAACTTGTATTGGTTGATCTGAAAATCCACTGGAGGAGCTGCCATTCCTTGGCATTCTAATTATCTTCCAGAATTTTTATTTGATGATTTGTATAGAATTCATCTGAGTTATTTCTGTGGAAACAGTGCTCTTTCTTTTTGCCTTTTTTTCCCCTCTCCCTGGGGAGCCCTGTTGCTTTATTTCCTTCTCAATTTGTCACTTTACTTGTTTTTTGTCCAAAATGGAAGGCTGTATTTTTAAAATCTTCAAAGGTATCTAACTTATGGATTCATAGAATCAACCAGGTTGGAAGGGACCTCCAAGATCATCCAGTCCAACCTAGCACCCAGCCCTATCCAGTCAACCAGACCATGGCACTAAGTGCCTCAGCCAGGCTTTTCTTGAACGCCTCCAGGGACGGTGCCTCCACCACCTCCCTGGGCAGCCCATTCCAATGCCAATCACTCTCTCTGTGAAGAACTTCCTCCTAACATCCAGCCTAGACCTCCCCTGCCACAACTTGAGACTCTGTCCCCTTGTTCTGTTGCTGGTTGTCTTTTGTATAAGAACAAGAACATAAACATAGGTAACACAAGAGTCTCTCTCTGGGCTTTGGGCTGCCTTTTTATTTTTTCTAACTTGCTGCCTGACTAATCCTTCTGCTTCCTAACCTCCCCTGGCCAGTCTTCCAAACTCACCTTGAACATAAGGCAAAGTCTGGAGTAAGGTAGAGGGGTGGGAAGAAGGTGGAAGGGCGGTTGGGAGCCCCTCCTGGGGACCCAGGTTTCTGGGAGGGCTGCTGTGTTTCTGTATTGCTTTTTAACTTGAATATTTCTGTCTATAGCTGTGCATATTGTAAATACCTGCTTGCATATTGTGCTAAGCTGTAAATATAGAACTTCATTCAATTCTCCAGAGTGACCAAGTCTAGTCTGGGTGATTTTCTTGAGTGTGGGGAGGTGGGTAACACCCAAACCATCACACTATGTCCTGGGTATAGCTGTACCTGGGTATCAAACTGTAACTGGTAAGGTAAATAGGTAATTCCTTTTTAGATTTCAGACAAGTTCTTTGTTTATAAAGTCCTTGCCCCTCCTCTTCTCCCTTGGGCTGCAAGAGGACATGCTTGTCCCTGGTTCTACTCAGAAGTGCAGTTTGGACCAACAGGCTACTCTGGAGGAAGAATAAATGTATAGACATGTGCCAGAGATGGAGCACATAAAAAAAAGAGTAAAGAATATTGCAAATCTCCTTGTCTGGCACAGTGAACTCTTTGGTGCAGGACAAATCTTGTGAAAGATAAATCTCTGTGGCTCTGAACTGGCTGGAAACTGGAGAAAGAGCAGAATGTCTGGGTTTCGTCTGTCACAACAGAAAACCTCTACATAAGGGAAGACGTTTAGGGGGTTTTAGTACATTTTGACTATGAAAGGATAAATTAACCAATCAGTGAAAAGAAATTCAGCACCTGCCACTGCAGCAGCAGGGTAAGAGGTAAAGGATTTTGCCACAGAGCTTAATCCAGCTCCCACTGAGCTCCCTGGGAACTGAATTCAGCCTTTTCAAGTCAGAGTAAAGGAAGTTTTCCAAGCTGTTTGAAATATTTTTATTGTCATGAACAAAGCTACTGGGTAAGGCACACAAACAAAAAAAGCCCACATACAGTAATTACCAGTAGTGTATGAAGCTGTCTAGCAGCAGGCAAGAACAAAAAATCCACAGGTCCACTGCTGAATTGTTAAGCACTTATCTCAGCAGTGTTTGTGACCCCCTTGCATCTGCTCACTGTGTACATTGCACCAAGGTGCTCAGCTAGACCAAATGCTTCGACAAAACAGATTTCCAGGGCTGTGTTTCTAATATCCTTGCACAGAGGAGTTGGGAAATCTGAGGAGGATGTTTGTGGGCCAAATTTTGTGAAATGAATCCCTGTGGACCACACTGAAGATACAGGGATCTGGCTTGCAGTTACTCCTGCCAAGGAGCATAGGGAGTACTTAACCAGACCCATGTACGGAGGCCACAGCATTTGAAGTTAAAATCTGGAGTAAAAGAAAAAATGAGCACATACAACTTAGCCATTTGTGCTCTTGATAAAACAATATCCTCGAGACCATTAAGGAAACTGGAAAAACTGGGGGAAGTAACTGAATCAAGGATCCGCTCTTGATGATGTCTCTGTCTCTCCCCCCTTTGCTTCATTAACCAGAACAGTATCTGTTTCTTAAAGAACTTCTGTCCCACCTGTGTTTGCACAGGATCATGGAAAACAGGGGATGGAAGTGACCTCTGGAGATCATTGAGCCCAGCTGCCCTGCCAGAGCAGGACTGTAATCTAGTGTAGGTCACACAGGAATGCATCCAGATGGGTCTTGAAGGAAGACCCATAGAAGGAGACTCCATGACCCCTCTGGGCAGTCTGTTCCAGTGCTCCATGACCCTTACAGTAAAGAAGTTCTTCCTCATGTTGAGGTGGAACTTCCTGTGTTGTAGTTTACATCCATTGCCCCTTGTCCTGTCAGAGGGCACAAATGAGCAGAGCCCTCAAATATTTATAAGCATTTATTAGATCTCCTCTAAGTCTTTTTTTCACCAGATCAAGAACACCAGGTCCCTCAGTCTCTCCTCTTGTTCCAGCCTGTTAATCACCTTCATAGCCCTTTTCATGCTGTTTGACTCAAGGTGGTGGAGTTGCCGTCCCTGGAGGTGTTCATGCAAAGACTGGATGAGGCACTTAGAGCCATGGTCTAGTTGATTGGATAGGGCTGGGTGCTAGATTGGACTGAATAATCTTGGAGGTCTCTTCCAACATGGTTGATTCTATGAATATGCTAGGAATTGATAGCAGTATGCCCAACGCTTCTGCAAACTGAATTCAAGGGGCAGAGAAAAAAGTCTGCTTGTGGTGATATTTGTTAGGCAGTGCAGATAGTTAACAGTCACAGGAGACACAAATGAGATAATGGAATAATCTTGGGCAATCCTAAAGTACTGGGAGAAACTAGGCTGGACAGAAAAAACCCAACAACCAACAGCATTTATGCTGCCGAGCAGCTTATTTTGTGTCCATCTATGATGCGAGTGTGTTGTGAAATGTAGCTCGCTTGCTAAGCGTTGTTTTGATGTGCTGTTTGGCACATGGGGAAAGAGAAATGGACTGCATTCAATCTCTATTAAAGCAGAGAGATGTCTTCTGCAGAATTTCTTTTCAGAAGCCTTGCGCTAACTTCATTTTCTTATTAGCTGAAATTGCTAGCGAGACAGTTTTAGCAATGATACTAAATGTGTTCACGGAAAGGATGTGTCTGTCTGTGCTCAATGAATTGCCTACTGTTGTGTCAGCTCGGAGAGAACAGATCTTTACTATAGGATTCAGGGATCTGGGATTAGGTCCTGCTGATAATTCACATGGGAAAAATGTTACATCGTATGTAATTACAGAAAGGCAAGCACATGGGAAAATAGCAAGAAAGCCTTACAGGTAGTCAGAGTTGCAGGGAAAAAAAGGGAATTTGCCACCTGAAAAAAGCCCTCTGATATTTTTGGGGACACACTGGGTTGCCAGAAAAGCATGTTTTCTGATCAGGGTGAACCTGAAGATGGTGAGCATTATTTAATGCACTTTTCCCACAGGGGTCTAATTCTCTGGGGAATAATGCATTTGTAGGGACATACTCCTCACAGCAAACCTCTCATAATGCATTTGTAGGGACTCACTCCTCACAGCAAATCTCCTCCCTGAAGTAGCAGGGAGTGAGGCCTCACAGGAGACGCAAACTCTTGGAAGGCAGTGTGCCACTAAAAGGCAATAGGGTTTAAGATGAAACTGCCACAGTTTAAATGGCTTAGGTCAGTCCAGCAGTCTGAGGAATTCCAGTCTGGAACAAGTTTGAGCAACAGAGGCACATCATATATCTGATGATATTCTGTGGTAGGGAAAAACAAACAAACCAACAACAGAGGAGATTCTTTCAGATATAAGAATAAAAATACCTAGAAAATGTTCAGTCTTGTGGAAACTGTATTTTCCATGTGAAATTCACTCTGAGGAAGTGGGATAGATGATCACTGTCAGTCTGTTCAAATTTTATCACATTACTAAGTCACTGTCTTGATAGTCTTCAGGATGTCAAGCTGCAACTTCCAGGGACTTTGCAGCACAGCTTTTATTCTCACTGAGATAATTCCCCCCCCCTACTCACTCTCCTGTGTGTGTAGCTGATGTAGCACTGCTCTTGTTTTTAACCACTTTGCAGATGCAGCACTTTTTCTCAGGAGTGATGTCATAGAACGGTTTACCTTGGTAGAGTTTGCTTTCCAGCCACCTCCTAGTCAATAATAAGACCTGTTTAGGTGCTTGGTGCTGTTTCTGATAGCTACGTGGTGTATACATGCAGCTATATAGTAGCATTATCAGCTGCATGTAAAACTTTATGGCTTCTTTGAAAACCCAACCCAGGGTGTGGATGCTCTTGCTCAAACTGGAAGATTAAAGTAATAAAATAATTAAAGTAATTAATTAATATAAGTATATTAATTAATATAAGTGTATACAAGATTAAAGTAATAAAATAAAGATTAGAGTAATAAAATAAATATTAAAGTAAATAAAATTATTTAAGCCCTCAAAAAGTCTGCCCTTCACATAGACTTAAGAAAACTTTTACTAACCAACTTTGTTTTTCAGGGCAGCTGCATACAAAGCAAGGTGGGAATCTATTAAATAAGAATGACAGGTATCGACACGTTCGCTAACTGCATTATCAGGTGGCTGTGGTAGTGAGGAGGTGGTGAAGAATCATCCCCTCCAAGAATGTCCTCAGGAGCTGCTCGTGTCTGAGGCTGGTATGTAAAATTCCACTTGTCATTTCACAGTGTGCTCCCTTGGTGTCACGTGTTTCTGTCTTCACCCTATTTCCCTTTTTTACCAGCTCACGCTGCCTTTCCAGTGTTCATTCTTTTTCTGTTTTTATCCTTCCTATATTTTTTTTTTGTTCCCATTTTCATAACTGGGATGAAACTCTGGTAACTTCCCACTTGAACACTTGCTTTGTGACATTTGAATCCAGCAGGAATTACAAAAATTAAAGGTTCCATTTCTTGATGCATTTCATTTGGGTTCTTTCTTCACATCCCTAAGGAGAGTGAACATTAAATGCAGTATGGCTAAACTTAAACGTTTAGCTTCATTAAGGGACAATCAGAAATTGTCTCTAAAGTTATTTCCTAATAGAAATATCTCTGGGGAAAGGTTGTTGGGGAATGACATTTCTTTAATGCTGTAGACATTAAGTATGTCATAGAATGGTTTAGGTTGGAAGGGACCTCAAAGATCACCTAGTTCCAACCCTCCGCCATAGGCAGGGCCACTTCCCACTAGAACAGGTCACTCAAGGCCTCATCTGCACGAAATGAAGTACTGAATGTGTTTGGCCAGTGCATTTCAGTAAAGGAAAATTCCTGTGTGCTATTCTGCTCTATTGTGTGAATTATCCATGACCACTGGATTTGTTTTGTAGAGGAAATATACAAAAGCGAGCAAGTGATCCTCACCTGACCTCTGCTTGAAGCTGATCTGTGCAGTTTAGGAAGCGATGAGGAAAATAAAGTTATTTTCCAACTAGAATGTGACTGTGAAACAAGTAAGGGGCTACTTCTACACAAGTTTGTGATCTCACAAGGAGAGGGAAAAAGATCGCATGCAGCAGGAAGCAGCTATTTTTAAAGCTTTTAATAACTTTCTGGCCAAGACTGAGACCCTGCTGCTGTTTCCATGGCCTCTGTAGAGCCACAGTGACCACAACTGGCTACTCAGTTTCAAGAAAAAAAATTAAGGTAAGTTGTTTTCTTTTTCCATCTTGGATTTTTCCCTCCCCAAATGATTTCAAATTGACACCATTATGAACTTTTATGTATTATGTCGTTAGGATTTAACCAGCTAAAAAAATCACATAGAAACTGTCGCAAACACCAACTGCATCTCTCCTACAGGTGTAGGTGCTCTGCAGTGTTTGCAGAGGTGCCTTGCTCAGCCTGTTAATACTCCTCAGTACCCTTTGGAGGGACATTTGGGGCATAAACAGGGAAAGAATTATGATACGCTCCAAGAAGTCAGAGTCCAGGGCTGTGGGGAACCTGGTGGGTCCACGGTGAGGACATGGATATTTGGGTGAGGTAGTTCAGACTAAACACACTGATGCCAGCAAATGATACTGAAATAGCTACATCTTTGTGTCAATTGAGGAGTCAATCCAGGAAGAGCCAAGAACAAGGCATTCTCCTACGTGGAGTTCCATCTTCCTCATCCCTAAGTCTCTCTGAGGAAAAACGTGAGAAAAGAACTAAGAAGAATTAGAAAATGACTCTTGACACAATGACACAGAGCCTGGACTGCGAGGAAGGTAAGTGAATGAGAGGCTGAACTGTGTTCATTATCCACAGAGTGAAACAAGCCTGGTATCTTTCAGTACCTGCTTTAGTGAAGAAAGGTTAGAGCTCATTCACTCTATCTTGTACACTGTACTTATTTCAGCTGTCTCCAGCTGAGGCAAGGCATTTGAGTAATATGAATAGAGGCTCTTATCCTGGGAGCAATTATACATGGGCTTAAAGTAGCTGTCAGGCTCTAATGGCCTCAGAAAAAATAGTTTGCTTAGTATTCAATGTTCTAGCAGCTCTTTCATAACAAGAATATTATATACATGCACAGGGTGATACACAACTCTTTTCAAGACTTCTTATTTAATAATGTGACTTAGGCTGTATTAAGAAGGAAATTCTTGGTTTCTATCTGACTGTACACAGTTTTGTAAGAGATAGGGTTTTTTTTCTTCCTACTGTTCTTTTTCTTTGGCTTTAATCTCATTTGCTTTACTCAGGCCTTAGGTCATAGCATTTTTGCTTCTAATATATGTATCCTAATGGGGGCTTTAAGCACATTTTTGAAACTGGAAATTTAGAAGGACACCTCTATTTGATGTGTGGAGATGTACTCCTGCACAGCCCCAGTCTGAATCAATGGAACCTGCAGGCTTTATGCTTACGATCACACGCGTTTGCTAATTTCTGCATGTACTTGTTGTTCTCTTTGATTTCAGAAGCTGAGGGAATTTAATGCCTGCATAGGTTGTTCAGGGCCAAACTAGAGGAACCCAGGTTTTGCAAATGCTGCCCTTGATTGACACAAAGTCATCAAATGGCAAAATGCCATCTTTTACTCTATTGAAGTGTCACAGTAACTTAGTGGCATCCCTACTATTTCTTGTAACATCATTCTAACTGTGCCTTTGAAAGAGCTGAAGCCTTTTAGATCCAGGATTTCTATCTTTGTAATGCCCAGGGAGCAGTAGTTCCTGCTCTTCAACCAAAAGCAAAATAAATTCCCCATTGTAATTAAGGTCAAAGGCACAGTCTTTATTTCCATCCTTTCTGTGTTATAATATTACAGTGCAAGATGTCACTCTGTGCTTAATAGGGTTTCTCAAGCACAAATACTAGCATTGCCCAGCTTGCCCTCTCTCAGCACAGAAATATTAGGTTGTGGGCACCTCTCCCTAGCTGTAACTGTGTTATGCCATGTGGTGCAAAATGGCTCCTGCCAGCAATGTTGCAAACCTGCTTTGTCTCACAGAGAAGCATTTTTGTAAGAGGTTTGATAAATTGTCTTGTCACACTTGGATTAAACTATTGATTTACCAACACCCTTTGTATGTTGACCCAAGAAAACACAGTGGATGCTATTTAGAATATTACAAACCCTCTGCCATATGCATGTTGTCTAGCCTACACTTCAACCCTATCACCTTTCAGCAGATTGCTTTAGACAAGAGATCTCATGGGCAGGGAATCTGCAATGCATATAAGCTTACTTGCTCATTTAATACAAGAGAGTCCTAGACATTGACCTTGTCTATAGCTTCCAGCTTGGCAGGGCTGTAACACTGCAAACACCTGAAAATCCCTTTTTAACAAGGCTGCCTGAACCCAACGGGCCAGGTCCAAATAGATGAAAACTTGAAGATGTCCAACAGATCAGTTGCCATTAAGTGGAATTGTCTGATGCTGCATATACCGGTGTCTGCTTGCATGTTTCAGTGCCAGCTCCCAACACAATGGCATGTCTATTGTTTAAAACACTATATATATGTACACATATAAAAATACATTTCTTTAGTGAACTCTGGGAGAGTATTTTGCGTGGTAGATACAGAATTGCAATCATTTACACAAGATGTCTCAGGATTTAAACCAAAAGATGTGTTCCAGTAAGGAGGAATTTGAATTAATTTGTTTGAATAGATAGCAGTTTGGCTTTGAGCTGGATAACCTAGAAAAAGCTTCCAGGTAAATAAGAATGAGTCTCTTTGTCTGTGTGATTGCACCATTACACTAAAGGATGAAAATGTGTGTTAGTTAAGGTGGTGTTTGGGGAGTGTGTGGGGAAAGCAACGTGTGGGGCTTCCCCTAAGCTTGTCTCCACAGCCTTTTCCATAAGCCTAGCAAAGGACAGAGCAGACCTGGACAGGGAAGTGCACACAGTGAGGATTGAGCACCTGGGCACAATGTGGCATGCTCATTTCCTGCAGGAATTTTCTGCTTCAAAATGACAACCTTCTTTTAGCAAAGACGAACACCTCCAGTTGCTTCAGCATAATCAGGGCTTGCCACACTGCAGTTGATATTTCTGGGCTTTTTAATTGTTTTCATAGCTGTTTCATGGAAGTACTATCCATGTGTAGTACCAGCAAGCAATATTAAATTGGAAGAAAAAATATTAGAGATGTGCATTTGGCCCCAAGGAGAAGATAGATAATGATTAAGCCTAAACTGCAGTTCAGCAAAAATTAGGGGTTGCTGTTTCACAGAATCGTAGAATTGTCAGGACTGGAAGGGATCTCAATGATCATCTAGTTTCAGCCTTCCCTGCCATGGGCAGGGACACCTCACACTAGATCAGGTTGCTCAGAGCCACATCCAGCTTGGCCTTAAAAGATCCCCAGCCATGGGGCTTCCACCGCCTCCCTGGGCAATCTGTTCTGGTGTCTCACCATCCTAATGGTGAAAAACTTCTTCCTAACATTCAATCTGAATCTCTTTACTTCTAGTTTTGCTCCACTCCCCCTAGTCCTATCACTACCCAACATCCTAAAAAGTGCCTCACCAGCTTTCCTGTAGGCTGCCTTCAGGTATTGGAAGGCCACAATAAGGTCTCCTCAGAGCCTTCTCTTCTCCAAACTGAATAGCCCCCACTCTCTCAGCCTGTCCTCATAGAAGAGGTGCTCCAGCCCTCTGACCACCCTTCTCTGAACACATTCCAGCATGTCTAGATCTTAATGTTTGATGGAAACAAACCCAAAAATCATTCCTACTTTTGTTCTACCCAGATCAACAAAGTTCAAGGTAGTGTCAGATATAAATGCATGAGCAAAAAGGCTTCACTTTCATCCTGCCTAGGAATGGCTTATGTGTTAGAAGCTCTATCATGTTTTCTTTTCCCAGTCATAAAGAAGGAAGAAATGACATGGCAAACTGTAGGAGATGCATTTTAGAGCAATAGTTCAGACACTTGACAGAATTGTTAGCCTATTGCCTAACATGTGCATGTTTAAACACTTGCAGAACCAGAGACCACTACAATGATCATGATTTCCCATGGATTGGTTTTCTTTAACTGGCTCATGCACGATGCCGTTCAGGTTCTGTGATGTTAGATAGAATGATGTCATACCACAGGACATGATATTCCCTGGTACACTGTGCAATATAACAACATCTTCAGCTTCTGAACAGAAAGAGACAAGTGCTCTTGAAACGTAGGTATTTTGCTGCATTGTTATTTAAAGATCTGGAGTGCCTGTTGACATAGCAGTTAGTTGTGTATTAACACTTCACATCAAAATAATAAAGCACAAACCTTCACCACTCACAGTTGATACAGTTCAAATTGTTGCTCTGTTGTTAAATTTGCATTCAGATAAAAAAGAAACCCCAAACAAAACCAAAACAACTGGAGTCCCTGCAGAATTACCAAAATGAAAGCCAAAAAAACATCTCTTAAACTGCCCCCTGAGTCTTAGGATAGGCATGCAGCAATAAGCATATCAGAGAGAGGGGTTCCAGCTAAATGTCCTACCCAAAGAATATGCTGCTCTCTGAGCCTTAAAGTTCTGGGGTTCAACAGCAAGAGCTACTCAACTGCACTTAGCTGTGAAGGGTGGCAGATGTACAGACAAAGGTGGTGCAGGCTCTGAAAAGTTGAGGGTTATCACCAACAGTTTGCACAGTAATCAGCAAAGGACAGAAAGTGTGATAGTGGAAAATATGCCTCTAGCAGCCGGAACGATGGTCATATGTGGTTGCCATCTCACTGCTGCTAATACAGAAAGTCTTTGCACCCCAACTGTATGTAACAAGTGAGATAAAAGGTACAGCAAGTGAGGTTTAGTTTGAGAATCGTGTTTCTCAGCTGTCTTGTTATATAACTTGTGCCCAGCATCATGGCCTCTAGCCACAAGGAATGAAACTCAAGTATGAAACCTCCTAGCCTGTGACCACGTGAGATTAGAAACACTGCCCACACCAAACATTACCAAAAGCACACACCAAACATTACCAAAAGCAAAGTAAAATCAACCTATGAAACTGTTGCTGCATAACCAGTAGATAACTCTCATCCTATACAAAGGAAATGTATCACTCTTCTGTCTTCAGTAACCAATATAATGATCACCAAGCAGGCTCCACTCTGGCTTCAGCCTTGCAGTTTCTTTTCGTGCCCAGATATCCCGCACATAAGGACAGATGGGGAGAGTACCAGTAATGAAAAACACTCTGCTAAGTTTTCTGGAAACGAGTGCAAAAGGATATTCAGAAGAGAAGTCTAATTAAAAGAGCTGTTTGCTGGCTGTCCTTGCTGGTCCCTGTTTAGGCAGAAAATAAAATATTTCCCATTTTAAGGAAGGAAACTTCTTTTCACAGAGAAGGCTGCTTTCTCTCTGGATTTCATTCTCTGCTCTTAAGGGTAAGGCAGAAGAAATGATTTGATCTTTGTAAGCTGACTGCCAAATAAGAAATCTCCACCAAATTCCATATACCCATGCTGTACTTCCCAGAATCACTTCTGAAGTATTTGGTAGTGATAATCTCTGTCTCTGTGAATAGACTACACAGATACATGAAAAATATATCAGGAGAAATGGGATTCCTTGCCTCAAAATATTCTTTACTTGGGTGTTGAAGATATTTCCTGAAGGGTCATAAACTGTTTCTTCAAGCATGCCTTAAGAGTACATTTCCACCAGGCCTTTTCCTTTCTGGTTGAGAGGTCTTCATAGGTAATGTTGGGTGTTCATCAACCTTTCCTTCCCTGAGGAAATTAAAAATTCTAGGTAGTATAAGTTCTTTTTTGTTATTTTCCTTCTGTATAATTTCTAGTGTTGTTCACAATAATGGCTTCTTATCATTAACTTCACAGGCAGTTCCTTTCCGTTATGAATCTTTTCTATCACTGGAATTGTTAGTGCATGCATTCTGTGGCTGTGTTGTCTCCCACCTTCCTTTTCAGAACTTGATATGAGGGTGCTGCACTTTGGCCACAACAACCCCATGCAGAGATACAGGCTGGGGTCGAAGTGGCTGGAGAGCAGCCAAACAGAGAGGGATCTGGGGGTGCTGATTGATACCTGCCTGAACATGAGCCAGCAGTGTGCCCAGGTGGCCAGGAGAGCCAGTGGCATCCTGGCCTGCATCAGGAATGGTGTGGTCAGCAGGAGCAGGGAGGTCATTCTGCCCCTGTACTCTGCACTGGTTAGACCACACCTTGAGTACTGTGTTTAGTTCTGGGCCCCCCAGTTTAGGAGGGACATTGAGATGCTTGAGCGTGTCCAGAGAAGGGCGATGAGGCTGGTGCGAGGCCTCGAGCACAGGCCCTATGAGGAGAGGCTGAGGGAGCTGGGATTGGTTAGCCTGGAGAAGAGGAGGCTCAGGGGTGACCTTATTGCTGTCTACAACTACCTGAGGGGAGGTTGTGGCCAGGAGGAGGTTGCTCTCTTCTCTCAGGTGGCCAGCGCCAGAACGAGAGGACACAGCCTCAAGCTACGCCAGGGGAGATTTAGGCTGGAGGTGAGGAGAAAGTTCTTCACTGAGAGAGTCATTGGGCACTGGAATAGGCTGCCCGGGGAGGTGGTGGAGTCGCCGTCCCTGGGGCAGTTCAAGGCAAGACTGGACGTGGCACTTGGTGCCATGGTCTAGCCTTAAGCTCTGTGGTAAAGGGTTGGACTTGATGATCTGTGAGGTCTCTTCCAACCCTGATAATACTGTGATACTGTAATAAAAACATGGTGGGTTTATTGTATTTAACTTCCCGTTTCTCTTTATGAGTGATACCTACACTAGTACCAACACCAATGCTATTCTGAAAGTGGTATGCCTATCATTTCTTGTCCAGGTAGTCATGAAGTCAAGGTTTGTTAGGTTGAAGGGGCAGGCTTGACACTCTTATTCTTGCATGAGGTCAATTCACATGCCCCTTGTGCAAACACTGATGGGTTTTATACAGCTCCAGCTCTGCTCCTCTAGGTGTTTTTCCAGTTGCACTGACAAATAGACCCTGTCACAAAGCCTTTCAGGTCATGCTTGCACACAGAATGGTGTGGTCGTGACTGGACTGGTTTTAAACTCAGGCCTTTGATATTTGAGTGCTTCAAAAAAGGAAGAAAAAAAAAGAATAGAAAAAAGGAGAGAGAAAATGCTATAATAGTCTTTGTTCCCGATGGTAATAAAAATCCAAATTTTGCTGAGTCTTGTAAGGGATGGTTTGGCTCAGGCATATTCAAAGACACCATAGAAGTTTAGCACAGATCCCACACTCTGAACTAGGACCCTTAATTCAGTCACCCACAGCTGCAGTAATTGGATCTTTAGGTACAGGTTAATGGGATAATTACCCAGACGAGATCAAACTTGTATGCTGTGTAGAAATGGATGGTTGCTGTCTCACAGCAGCCTGTTGTGTGCCACTAGGGCAACCTGCATTTCTTTTCAATGGGCAATAAAGTAGGAGATGAATTAGATGTGGGTGATTCTGCCTGCTCATGGTGGTGAGGACAGCTTTGCTGGTATTGCATTTTAAAGAGCAAATAATGCAATTAGCAACTGCGTCTGGAAGTGTATTGGCAGAGGCCTTCCGCTCATTGCTCTCCTGAGGCAGGCCAAGCACTCAAGTCTCAACAGCTTCCATTTGAGGATGTTCCTAGGGAGTAGGGCTGCCAAGAGAAGGGCTGTCAGCTAAATTGTCCTTATATACAGGACCCTGAAGACTCTTCCTTTTTGATAATTTTGTATCATAGCATCACAAAATGATTCAGGTTGGAAGTAACCCCGAAGATCATCCAGTTCCAACCCCCTGCTATAGGCTGGAATGCCTCCCACTAGAACAGGTTGCTCAAGGCCTTGTCCAGTCTAGCCTTGAACACTTCCAGGGAGGAAGCAAACAGAACTGAAACAGGCAGTTTTGACAAGCAATGGAGCTTGCTTTATAGGTCCCAATTTTTTCATAGTTTATGGCTGGTGTGGATCTGACCCATAACTTGCTTTACTAGACTGAGAGAGAACAGGCATATGTGCAGAACTAAATAACTCCAGGAATCTTTTCAGAGGAAAAGATTTTAGTTTTCAATTTGGAGCTTTATCACAAATGTTTTTCATTCAGAGATCACTTTTGAGATGGGGTCTTAGTGACACAAATTAACTAATATTCTCGCAAAAGTATTGGCAGCAACTCCACCTACTCTGACGGATGAGGAAGCTCACAGAGCACTTTTTAACTGGTGCCAGAAGCATATTTTGTGTTGGGAGTCAGGAATGCCATCCCAGTCTTCAGACTTTTATTATTGACTCAAGAGGCCATCTTCTGCAAAGTCAGTGACTAATGCAGAGAGATTAGAAAGGAATGCGTTAGAACGAGCTTCCTGTGTGTTTGTCATCGTTTATGGCTTTTTAATAACTGATCATTATTATTGTGAATTGTTAAGCTCTTAAGTCTTTCCAAGTTGATCCCTATTTATAACCTGAGTAGGGACCCGCTTGCTCTTTTTTGTTCATTCCACTGGTGTGGATTCATGGATTATTATCAGATAGACGTAAAACATTTTAAACGTTGTAGGAAAGAGGATTTTGTTCACAAAGTCATGGGTTTTTAACATTTTTTTGTTTTGCTATGACAAAGTGCCTGCTTGGTTTGCATCACAGGCTCTGCTACAGAGCACAGAGACTTAGCATGGACAGTGTGGACTTCCACCCAGAAGACCTTGATCTCATCATCATCAAACAGGACTCCAGCTGGCTGTAAACCAGCTGAGGAAGAAGGTTAGCTCACTAACACCAAGCACAGCAGAGCTGCTGCCGGTGTGCCTCCCAAACAAACTAACTTAAAACTAGATCACCCTACACCACAGTCACATTTTAGATTACAGTGGAGACACAGGCAAGGTCTGTAATTACCCTGCTTGCTGCAGTTAGAAGCAGTAGTTGTCAGTGACCTAAAAATAGTGGGATGTACATGCAGATACTCATCCTGAAGTTTAGCAAGTCCCTTTGAGCTCATACATTTGGACTTTTCTTCCTTCCAGCATTGCTGGCGTTCTGTTGCAAGCTCAGTAATAACATGGACATGTATGGGTATATAGAAAGGAAGGATGAAGTGAACTATTACTAACTCTTTTGAAAACAGGAAAAAAAAGACCATTTGGATTGTGCTCACTTCCAGTAATAGACCATGGTTTCTGGTAAGCCAGGCCATTGGAAAGTTGGGAGCTGAAAGATGGTCTTTTTTCCCCCCCCCTTCCTAGTTCAGCCTTTTTTATACGTGATCAGCATGGATCCTGAACCTGCAAGATGCTGATAAATCTATAGGAGGCAAAAGCATTTATCATCTCAAAGAAAGCACTCATTGTCTAGTAGCATGAGGCCATGATGTTTGTACAGTCTTCTAAATTGGTGAAAGCATTAATTACACTGAATAATGGTAACCCTGGTATCTTGGCAGACATCTGAAACCTTGGATAATTATAGCTTCTGCTAAACAAATTTTAGTTCTGTGAATTTTGATTTTAGGGGACAGAGATAATTTTCAGATAACACAGTGCCTGAGAAATGAAGATGTGAAGAGCTGGAGTCTTACCTATACGAAAATGACTGGTAGACAAGAGTAGTAAAAGACCTTTTCTAGCCATTTCTGGTGAGATCATGTATTTATCCTAACTGAGGAGACAGAAAATGTGGAAAATCAGAGCAAAAGAAAACCAAACAAACTCCCAAATCACATTTTAGCAAAGGAACACAACATAATGGAACATGAAATCAAAAGGGAAAAAAAAGGGAAATAGTCTTGATGAGGACTGGAAAATCTACATGTCAGCAAAAATAAACTTGTTACTTAATAAGGTTAATAATAGATAAAGTTCCCTAAAGATAAATTTTTTATCACAGTTGAGGACCATTTTATTAAAATGTTAATGGCCTGAGGCAAAAAGAAACAGTTCTCTTAATCTGCCAGAAGAACTGCTTTCTCAGGAATTATATACACCAGAGGACTTGGGATCTTAGCTAACTGTAATAAGCATGTTTGAAAACTGGAGCATCCCCAGCCTGTGAATTTGTGACTGAAGGGAAGTGGATCTCGCATGTCTCAAAATGGCTGTGCCCTTTTCTGCCAAGCACAACTTTCACTCACATTTTTTGAATGAAAAATCTGTTGGATTCAAGTGCTGCAGTCAAAACAGCTGAGGTGCCAATGACTGAAAGAAAAAAACCTACTTTGCCTTCTTCCATACTAATGGTGAAAAAAGTATAGCTTAATAAGGGTAACAGCAAGCAAAATGAAAACATGTTTTCATCAGCAACTTCAAACATGGCAGAATTATGAAGTAACCTGGCAAATATGATTAGCATTCAGTGAATTGTGATAGAAGGCAAAATGATTTTTCTGGGATGAGAATGCAGCATGAGAGCTTTCATAACACTGGATGAAAACTCGTACCATACAAAGACTTCTTTCTAGAAGCACAGGATTAGCTCAAAACACAATGGAGCTGATGAAGTCGAGTTTGTGTCTTGTATTTCCTTGTGACATGAGAAAAAAACCTTCAGACACCTGAACAATGAGAGAGGCAAGGTACAGCAGAAAGCATCTATGATGTTGATTGCTGCATTTCTTCTCAGTTTACCTCAGTGGCAAAGCTACAAACAAAAAAACCTCCAAACCATAGAAACTATGCTATAAATACCCACCTAACACTCAAACCTTCTCTGTCAAAGTTTGCATGAAATAAAAGGGAATGAGCAAGTCTAAACCAGTTTAGCACAGCCAAGGCTGTTTCCAGCTTGGAGGAGGGAAGGATATCCTGATTTCCAGGTATTTCCAGTATACATGAATACAGGAAGGGGAGCCAGACTGAAGATGGTTTGTGAGCACAGCAGGCACTCAGACTCTGGTTTGGAGAGGAATATCATTAAACAAACCAATCTCCATCCCTCCTTTTCTCCCTTCCTCCATTCTTCCCTTCCTTTCTACAGTGCAATGAGCAGTGCTCTCAAAACACCTTCCCACCTGCAAGAATGGCATTCTAATCCACCTAAGGTTTGTGCTGTGCTTGGGAGAGGTGAGGTTCAGAATGTCTGTCCATGGATTAGCTTATGGTGTGGTCAGCTGTGCCTGGCTTTTCCATGCTGCATCAAGATTATATGGTCTGTCCCAGTGGCCTGCCTCTGCTCTTTTGTGTCAGCAGAGGCACCAGAGCTGAGTCCATCTTTGTGCTTGAGAAAGCACCATACTTTGCAACAAGCCTGCTCTGTGCTGAGGTGGAAGATAAACATTTTCTGTGCATCTGCCTTGTTTCATTATTTTTTCTTGTTTCTGTGTGGGTTTTTGTTTGGTTTGTTGTTTTTTTTTTCCACAGACCAACCCTGAAGGTGTGTTGCCCGTTGAGTGTGTCTCCCCTCCAGCAGTGCATACCTCACTGACCAAAGCATGGGAGCTTAGAAAACAACAGGTAAGTAGTAGCATCCTTCTTGACAGAAACCATGTAAGATGTAACTGTTTCAGGCCAAGGTAGACAGAGACACTTTGAAACAAGAAATGAAGGACAGGGCACACAAATCATAGAATCAGAGAATGGTTTAGGTTGGAAGGGACCTCAAAGATCATCCAGTTCCAACCCTCTGCCATAGGTAGGGACACCTCCCACTAGAACAGGTCACTCAAGGTCTCATCCAGCCTGGCCTTGAACACCTCCAGGGAGGGAGCATCCACAGCTTCCCCGGGCAACCTGTGCCAGTGTCTTGCCACCCTCACTGTAAAGAACCCTTTCCTAACATCTAGTTTGAATCTTCCTTCTTCCAGTTTAAACCATTACCCTTTGTCCTGTCATTACAAGACCTTGTAAATAGTCCCTCCCCAGCCTTCCTGTAGGCCCCCTTCAGATATCAGAAGGCAATTATAAGGCCTCCTTGAATCCTTCTCTTCTCCAGGCTGCAGAGCCCCAACTCTTGTAGCCTGTCCTCATAGCAGAGATGCTCCAGCCCTCTGATCATCTTCATGACCTTCCTTTGGACTCATTCTAACAGTTCCATGTCCTTCTTGTTCTGGGAGCTCCAGAACTGCACACAGTACTGCAGGTGGGGTCTGACGAGAGCAAAGGGGCAGAATCCCCTCCCTTGCCCTGCTGGCCACGCTTCTCTTGATGCAGCCCAGCACACAGTTGCTGTCTGGGCTGCATGTGCACACTGCTGACTCACATTGAGCTTTTCATCAACCCTGACCCCCAGGTCCCTTTCCTCAGGGCTGCTCTCCAGCCATTTGCCACCCAGCCTGGATTTGTGCTTTGGATTTCACCAACCCAGGTGCAGGACCTCACACTTGGCCTTGTTGAATGTCATGAGATTGGCCTGGGTCTACCTCTGCAGACTGTCCAGGTCCCTCTGGATGGTATCCCTGCCCTCTAGCAAGTCGACTGTGCCACACAGCTTGGTGTCATCTGCAAACTTGCTGAGGGTGCACTCCATTCCTCTGTCCATATCACTGACAAAGACGATAAACAGCACTGGTCCCAGCACTGACTCCAAAGGGGCACCACTTGTCACTGGTCTCCCGGTGGACATTGTGCCATTGATCACCACTCTCTGTGTGCAATCACCCAGCCAATTCCTTATCCAGGAGTGCTCTGCCCATCAAGTCCATGTTTTTCCAGTTTGGGAAAAAAAGAGCAAGCACTACACAAATTTTACTAAGTAAGTTCACGTTTCTTGTGGGAGAAAAGCCTTTTGCCACATTTTGCTGCTTCTTACCTGGTGTCTGGTGTGTAATTTTGCAAGAAATCCAGCAGTGGTACTCTTTGTTGCCAAGTGGAGATGAGATGATAGCTAAACTGCTGCATGATTTTATTAGACTGGAGTGTTTCTGCATTGTAGTGTCAAGAACCAGCAAAGCAACACAGCCCCCCAGTTTGGTACTTCTTTGTAGACACCTGGGCAGACGAAGCTGATGCCATCCACGTTGAATATATGTACTGGACAGGGCTCTTGCCTTCATAACGTGGCACTTGGTGCCATGGTCTAGCCTTGAGCTCTGTGGTAAAGGGTTGGACTTGATGACCTATGAGGTCTCTTCCAACCTTGGTGATACTGTGTGTGATACTGTGTGATAATATCTGTCATCATCCAGAAGCAGCATCTGGAAAGAGGGGTTGGGCAGAATTATTTTGGTGTCCTCCACAGCAAGCTCTGCAACCAGAGTTATGTGTGGTGGGCTCGTCTGGTGGGGGAGCAGGGAAGCAGTGGTGCAGGTGTGTCTTTCAGGCTGTAGTAAGCAGCCTCAAAAGTTGTTGGAGAGGCGGTGGGGACTGCCATCCACCTTGCAGGGCTGGCCTGACAGCTGTCCCAGAAGATGACAGTCTCCTACCTGGGAGTGCCAAGTCGGGGATGACACAGCCAGAATTCTCACAGAGCCTGGGAGGAGCACTGTGCTGGTGAAGCTGTATGCAGCTGTCAAACCAAGCCAAGCCAGCTCCAGCGCTAGTGAGCGAACATGTGTTGGTCTGTGCCTGGCCCAGAGCATCCAGAAAGGCTTAGTGACAGAAATTAACAGCTTCCATTATAGCACTCTAACTTCCCTGTGTAGTGAAGCCCTCAGCAGCCACATTAACCCGAGTTTAGACTGTAATTTGAGATCTCTGGCAAAGGTATTCCCTAACTAAATGCAGAAAATCTCTGTGATGAGCAGTAAGAGTGCATATAAAATAAAATAACAGCAGGACTGGGGAATAGCAATGGCAGATCTTTCCTTCCAAATTGAATTGTTCACTTCACTGTGAGAAGGAATAATTATCATGTTTATTGTGTTTGGCTCAATTAGGCTGGAATCTTAGGCCAGGAGCCTTTCTTTTTGCATTTCTGTAAATGTTGTCCGTGTATGACTGTGTCAGCATTGATTTTGCTGTCATGAAAGTACCGCAGCTCTCTGCTTGACCTGCAACAGGCAAACCTGAACTCGTTCTTAAGTCTCTCTTTTTCTATTTTTAATCAACTACATTTTCTAGTAAACTAAAAGAAATGCAAGCAAGCCTTTTGCAGTATCTGTATAGAGTGTTGCCCTCAAATGTGCTAGGGATGGAAGCATGCACTGAAACTTTTCTTCTGTGTGAGGTGCGCATTTAAGTGATGGATCAGTTAAATCATAGAATCATAGGGTGGTTTAGGTTGGAAGGGACCTCAAAGATCATCCAGTTCCAACTCTCTGCCATAGGCAGGGACACCTCCCACTAGAACAGGTTGCTCAAGGCCTCATCCAACCTGGCCTTGAACACCTCCAGGGAGGGAGCATCCACAACCTCCCTGGGCGACCTGTTCCAGTGTCTCACCACCCTCACTGTAAAGAATTTCTTTGTGACATCCAGTTTGAATCTCCCCTCTTCCAGGTTAAACCCATTGCTCCTTGTTCTATCATTACAAGACTTTGTAAATAATCCCTCCCTAGCCATCTTGTAGGCCTCCTTCAGATACTGGAAGGCTACTACAAGATCTCCTGGAAGCATACACAGGGAGGTTACAACGGGTGACATATATTTATGTAAGAGTGGCATGTAGTAGTAGACAGTGAAGCTTGTGGTAGATTGCAGCATGATAAGCAGAAGATAGGTACCTGATATAGGGGGCACAGGTTTAGATAGCAGAAAGTCTACTTGGGACTGTATGTAGGAGTCTCCTACTACTTTTTATGGTGAGAGTGTATGTAAGAGCTATACATTTCAGTGTGCTAGGTGGTCCTTGAGGTCCCTTCCAATCCTGACAATTCTATGATTCAATTTTATGATTTAAATACAAAAAGAAGGGCACTCTCACTGAAGACAGCTATCTTAAAGCTGCACTTGTAGAAATGTGGTCTTACAGCAAGAGAAAGCTAGGATTAGCTGTGCGAGACAAGCAGGAACTCAATCACTCCTACAGGTCTAGGAAGTCCTTGAGAGCAGGAGTATGTATATGTATGTGAGATCACTTCAGAATCTTTCAAGAGTGACTATCTGAATGATGGCTACATCAGTGACTGGGAATGCTGTATCATAATGACCCACAGATCTCTGTACCACTTCTGCATTATCTCTCTTTCATCTGGACAGCATCTAAATCTGTGGTCACTACTAGTGACTGGTAAAGGGTGAACAGAAGAATTTCCTCTCATTCTTTGAACTTTTTATTTTCTACATGAAGAAATGGAAAAGCATTCACACACCATAAACGTGTAAATAGTGCCAGGTGAAAAGTGAGGGATAATATGTATCTTGAAAACTAGGAAAAAGTCTGGGGAAAAGCAAACTCTCTAAGATAGAGTTATCAGAGATGGGACCTTTGGTAGAGAAGTCTGCCAAGGGGTAGATTAGGGATAATGTGAGTGCTGTTACCTTTCAAAATGTTCATTAGGATGCTTCATATCAGGAAACATTTCTATATCCAGTCAGGTCTAGCCCAAACCATAGAGAAAGGCCAGTTCAGGTGTAGTGCAGTGCTCTAGATGTCTGCAACAGACAGGATTAATACAGACAGTGTGTGTAGGTCAGTATCTAAGTTCTTCTTTCTGGGCAGGTTTGCTTAAACAGCACTTGCAAGAAATTTACAAACTCTTCAACATGCTGTTAACAAAAAACCCCACCCAAACACCCCCAAAAATGCCACCCAAAAACCCCAAACCCAAATCCCATTTCCCCCTACTGATCCACTGCACTGATTGCAGTGTCCAGCTTCACTTTGATTGCCTCAGAACCTAGTGGTTCTCCTTGTATCGTCATGTTGGGTTAGACATTAAACTCAACTTGTGCTACTTCTCATATGCTGAGAGCTACTGTTGTAAAGAAAGCTGCATTGCATGCCTTTGTGAAGGCTCAGATAATGTGTTAAGCAAGGCCTGATCGCCTTGAGAAGCCAGCAGGAGATTTCTCATGGCCCAGAGTGGTGCTGCATTGCTTCTGTAGTGCAGAGCTGGGTGAAGTTTAAAGGCAGAGCGTGCCATCGGCAGTGCCGGCATGTAGGGAGCTCTTGGCAGCTCAGACGGTGGGTCATAAATTCTCCTTCACTAGTTTGGGGGCTTGATTATTCTTTTGTGCTCTGCTGGAAACATTACTTATGAGAATTGGGGCATTTTAATTTGGCTGTGCTACCACTTTATTAATATTTGAACATCGCACTGTTTTCTGTCTTGGCGCAACGGGCTCCACAAAAAAGAGGCTGAAAGAGAAAACACTCCCCTCCCTGGTACTGGATTCTTGCCCTTTTATTTTTAATTACTTTGCATTATTTCAGGAACTTTTTGATGCCATTCTGAGAATACAAATTAAGTTTCAACTGTAAGAAAGAATGCCATAGGAAGCAAACAAATGTGGCCTTACGTGCTCATCCAGAGACTACATCAAACATGCAAGGGACAGACACTTGCCAATTTATCCATTATATCCTGGCATAACAATGATCCATTAGCCTGAGCAAGGCCTATGTGAACTGTGTGCACATTTGGCTAAGCACACTCAGTTTATTTAGCCTCTGGTGTGCTCTGGATTAAAGCAGGCACTCATCAGAGAATAGCATTTCTTCCACAAATGCTGCTTTCCATCATCTGAGAGAAGTGACAGAGCTTTTGAAAAGCCTTTGGTACTTAAGGACAAATGCTCCCTTCTTGTAAATGTTCATCCAAGATTCAATAGGTTTTAAGCATTAATATTTCTGAAGGCAGAAGTTGATCCTGAGGCTAAAAGAAGACAACTTGAATCCCAGAAGAGTGCACCTTTAGTTGAATTTAGAACTTGACCACAATTTGTTTCTGTTTCCCAGAAGCTTGCTGTAAAAGGCCGAAGGCCTGAAGCTCAATCTCATATGAAGCATACTTTGAGATCTCAAAGTAAAAGTTACTTTGTGCAAAAGGATAGTCCTGTCCTGTGTCTTTTCAGGAGGGTTTGATCCCCATATCAGGGATTAGAAGGAAAAAGAGACCTCCTAATATTCAATAATTACCTGACTGTCAGATATCTGATCAAAAGATCTGATTCTTGGTGGCACTGCAGCATCTTTACGCTGATTATGTAAAGAGCTTTAAAGCATCTACTTTAGGGCCCTCAAGGCATTCAGACTTCAGATCACTTTTCAGGAGAAGAACCTGCTGTATGTGCCTGGACAACATCACATTTCTTTTCTTTACAAGCATTTTGGTGTTCTTTTTAGTGGATTCACTGGGAGATCCACTCATTGCAAGAGCATTTAAATACAACATGCATCTTTCAGTTAACAAAATAAATACAGGGTTAAACTCTAAATCTGATAAAAATCAATGTGACTCCTGGTATTTTTCACCCTAGTTCATGGCCCTTGCCTGGAGAAGATGGTGTGTTCAGAGGGACTTTGCTGCCTTAGACAGTAATTGAATTAATACTTCTATGGTAAGTGTGTGAAATTCAATCCAGATACAATTCTGTTATCCTGAACTTGTCAGTTCTGTTGCTATCCAACTTCACAGAATCACAGAATTGTCAGGGTTGGAAGGGACCCTAAAGATCACCTAGTTCCAACCCTCCTGCCATGGGCAGGGACACTTTCCATAACGTCACACTGCCACATCTGGCCTGGCCTTAAAAATTTCTAAGGATGGGGCTTTCACCTCCCTGGGCAACCTATTCCAGTGTCTCACCACCCTTATAGTGAAGAATATCTTCCTGATCTTCCTAAATCTACCCTCCTCTAGTTTTGCTCAATTCCACTTAGTCCCATCACTACCCAACACCCTAAAAAATTCCTCACCAGCTTTTCTGTAGGCTTCCTTCAGATACTGGAAGGCCACAACAAGGTCTCCTGAGAGCCAAACTGAACAATCCTAGTTCTCTCAGCCTGTCCTTATAGGAGCCCTCTGATCACCCTCATGGTCCTTCTCTAGACACATTCCAGCATGTCCAGGTCTTTCTTGTAATAGGGGCTCTAGAACTGGACACAATACTCCGGGTCCAGTCCCATGAGAGTGGTGTAGAGGGGAGAATCACCTCTCTCAACCTGCTGGCCACACTCCTATGGAAGTAGCCCAGTAGCAAATGTGCACTGGCAGGTATCACCCTCGTGTCCTTTTCTTCAGGGCTGCTCTCAAGCCAGTCAGTGCCCAGCCTGTATCAGTGCCTGGGATTGTCCTGACCCAGATGCAGTACCCAACCTGTGTAAAGCTTCTCAAATTAACTTAGAAGACTTCCATTTATTTTTATATTACATTCTGTTTCATTCATTTGCCATCTATTGTTTTGTGCCATGGATAAAACCTACTTTCTTTATAAATTACATATTTTGCATATAGAGACATACAAATAACAATGCCCAATAAAAGCAGGGATGAATCTAAACCAGCTGTTTCCCAGGATGTATCTGATTTTATACTTTGCTTCCAACTTTGAAGCACAAAATCTATGAAACTGTACCATATATTTCACTGTAGGAGGACAGTGGCAGAGTAAGTGGGCCTGGAAAATATGGCTTGCCTAAACACAACATTGACACAGTTCAGTGTAATTCCCTTTTCAGATGGACCTCAGGTCTGTGCTTTCTGGTAGTGAAGAACGATCAAGTGCAGCCTCTGTCTCTATCCCTGAGGAATTATTAGGCATTAGCATATGAGACAGTTGAGGTAGCCGGGTCAAGGCCAGGGCTAAATGACAGAGCCACATAACAATTAGCAAGCAGACTGTTTAAAACTCACTGGCACATAGTCTTGGAGCATGAACTATTATAATGGGAAAAGACCTGATGGATCTTATTAAGATACTATTTCATATTGATTTGGCAAAAGGTTTTCAGTCAACGTGTTTGTCTCAATATAAACATACTCATTCATTAAAGAAAAAAAGACAGGCATTAAAAATTAGATTTAACCTAAGGAATAATGTGCAGAAGTTAGAAGTTTTCCCATTTCTCCTCCAGCAACACAGAGACTCATGTTAATGCATCCTGAGCTCTGCTGGGCCTAGGATGAGTGTTTTCCATAGATTTTCAGAAGCACAGGCAGTGGCAGCACTGGGAAAGCAAGTGACATATAGCTGTCCTGGTTTCTCTGGGATAGGCCAGCTACAGCCTGCAGACCATTAGTAGTTTGGAGTCAGCCAAGGGCAGCCAACCTGAGCTGGCTACAGGTGTATGCCATATCATAAACATGCTCAGTACAAAGTTTGGTGAGGATGGAAGCTCCTTCTGATCTTGTTCTTCTTTTTTTTTTGGCTGTGTCTCCTCATCCTTAGAAGACATGCTTATCCTTCTGCTCTTGAGGACTGCCCTCTCATCTAATGTGACTGCCACATCTTTATTGGGGTGAGTGTAATTTGTGTACCTTCTATTGGTGTTAGTTTGGCTGTTTTATTGAATCGGTTTTCATCTCAACCTGTGGGTCTCCTTTTTTTTTGATTCCCTTCTTGGCTCAGGAAGGGTATTGAGGTGATAGAATGATTGCTGTAGTTTAGCCTTGGACATGGGCTCAAAGTAGACAGCTCAGGTGAATCTGCACAAAGACTATACCCCTTTAACTCTATAGACACTTTTGTTTTACAAAACAGCTTCTTGTTTTAGAAAACAATTTGAAGGTGTGCACAGGGAGGAACAATAGGTAAGAGGGTAAGTGAGCTGCGCTGTGAGAGCTGGGGCAGAGAAGGGAATGCTGCTGTCAGCACCTCACCTGGTGTCAGCCAGTGCTCTGGATAACATCTGTGTGCAAGCTTGCATGATAAATGACAGTAAGAACCAACAACCAAATCCAAGAGCAAAGAAGTCAGTGCAGAGGACAAAAATACATGCATATCGTCCCAAATGTGCTCTGCTTATCTTCAGACAGTTCATGAAGAGTAAGGTACTAGTGGAGTACTTCCCACCCTGCATTTCATAGCCTTCTGATGATGTCTGCCTGCCTCTCTCTATTCTTCCCAAGTCAGTGAAAGAGTTCAGTGCCCACAGATTGGTGAGATGAATCCAGGCCACCATGCTGTCATTGCTTGCAGAGCTGAAAGGCGTTTTGAAATGCTCTGTCTGCTAAGATATATCTAAGATAGCAGAACGGTAAATACATCTCCTGGCTGGTCCTGCTGCTTCCCATCCCTCAACATTGGGTAAATGGATTCTGGCTGGAGTGGGCTCTGCTGGCTAGCAGATCTGCACTAACAGGTTTGTTTCATGTGCATTTCCTGAGTCAGGAGATCTTCTGTTTCTTTCCCAGGTTACTTCCACTATCTGCCTAACCTTACCTCTCTCTGTGCCAGATGAAATCAGCCTGGCAGCATCCAGGCTTGGGATCCAGCAAGCAATAACAGCAGTCAGCCTCAGCTAAGCAGGATTAGTAGGCGGTGCTGTTGTGCTTTATTTCCTCTGCTGTTCACTGAACAGAAAGGCAACCAGATCCCTGTTACCGTCAGGAGAGACAACCTATCAGTCTTTTCAACCTGCTTAGTCCCTGCAGAGAGAAGAGGATGGGGCTGCTGAAAGGCAATGTCATCTATTCCTGCCATGTCAGCAACACTTCAAAGTATCAGAGGCAGCTGATAGATTGCAAAGGAGAGCAGTAACTTTATTAACCACTTCTCTGGTGTTGAGCTGCTTTAGTAGAAATCTGGATAACGGGCTTGTCCCCTGGGTTTGTTGGACGTGGTTTGTTTTGCAAGTGGGAAGACAATTGTGATTTTCATGCTTCGATGAACTAACGTGTTTACACAACACTGCTGACACAGCAGAAACATGGTACAATATGTGTCAAATATTGCTTGGGCTGCAGGCAAAATAACTGTTGAGCTGAAAGGCAGTGCTTAGAGCAGGACTGCTTTTGCCAGAGGCAGCTGTTGGGTACGTCTGAGGGAGAGGGAAGCAGGGTTCAGTGTACAAATCCCTTGGTGCAGAGCAGCTCTCAGAATGAGGTCTTTTCCAAGGTTGATGTTACACTTCTTGTAATGAATAATATTCCTATCAATTGATTTGTTTAAAGAGACAGTTGAGTGGTGCAGAGACAACAGGTTCACCCTTAGGATCTGAGTCCATGGTATCGGAAATCAGTGGCTTTTCACTTACTTTATGGGGCTGGTTTCTTTTAGATTTTGAGGCAATAGATTTGCACAGTCTAATTTCAGCATTGAGATGTCTGCACAGCAAGGAGAGAAGAGGGAATTTTGCTTTTTCTGACACAAATGCAGAGCACAGAAAGATGGGCATTTTAGATGATTGGCTTAAAAGAGCTACCCTACAATGGAAGTACAATTACAAGCCCCCAGGGAAAATTTCTGGGCTTTTGTATAAAAGGAGCAAAGAAGAACGCTAAAAGGTTTTACGGAGTTACAGTGCCAGGGTTTCAGTTACCAGTGCTGTTGGAAAGCCAACAAGAGGGCTTAACTAAAAATATTTCCAGCTCTGTGCTTGTACACAAAATGGGTGGGTGTGCAAGGGCAGGACAGGAGGCAGAACGGGAAAGGAGAGGGTGTGATGTGGGGGCAACCTGCTGCAAACAAGAATTGCCACAGAAAGTGGCCAGGCCAGCGAGGGGCAGAGAGACTTTCTGGACAGAGAAGGGTGGTCTGATGCTCTCCAAATCAAGATTTCAGATTTCAAAATGGAAAAGAAAGGGAAAGAGAGTGAAATCAGCTGCCAAGGAGTGCTGGGGCCAGAAAAAGCAACAAAGCCCTATTTTTAATGTAACTTCTTTTTTTTTCCTGCCAGTAAAAAAAAATCAAATGATAAAATAGGCTAGAGAAAGGAAGCAATTGGGAATGGCTGAAGAGGATTCCCAGCTGTGCTTGCAATCAGTGCAATTCATGACTTGCAACATGCTGGCCACATCACTTCCCAGGAGCAACACATGCTCATGAACAAGCAAAACAAGTCAGAGACAATCTTTAAAGGCTTTTTTGGATCATTCATGGCTTAGTTGTGAAACTGCCCATGGAGCAGCTTTCTGGTTTTGAGGGTCAGGATGGTTTGCAATGGGTCAGTTTTCCTTTCCACTTCACCTGCTGCCTCATCCACCAGCTGTTGGTGGCACAGCTGAGGATATTCATTCTTTTCCTTCTGCTGACAGAAGAGCTGGAAATGAAGCTGCTTTACTGGCTTGCAGGCAGTTCTTGTACTTCAAAAAGAGATATAATGGGATATTGTGTGGCTGGGCTTCTTTATTCGTTTGGGCTTTGTGGTTGTTAGGGTTTTTTGTTGATTGTTTTTCAATTGTTTGTTGTTTCATTTCTTTTGTTTTTAACAAAATGCATTCTCTGATGGAAGACTATGTCTGAGGTGCTTCTAACCATTCCACCCCTTAATGCATTTTAGAAGAATGCTATTTGTTAGCTTTAGTGGGAGGGGAGAGGACTTCTTTTAGGAAACCATTTCTGCTGGAAGGATATGAAATGCACAGACACGTTAGCAGGTTTCAGTGACATCACAAGTAAAGTGTCATTAGCTTTAGCTTTTGATCTGAAGTGTAGCCCTAAAAAATGGGAACTGAGGGAGTATGATAGCACTGTTTTGCCTGCAAAGGGCAAAATAAGTCACATCTTCATGATGTTGACCTTCTCTTGACAGACCCTCTCCATCCCTCCCAGCAAAGAAAAGGCCACAGCCTGGCCACAATAACAACAACAGCAGCATAAAAAGGTTTTCTATTGCTGAGAGATTTCATTTAAAAAAATCCATGAAGTATTGACATATGTATTGCTGCTTCTCTTTGAAACTCTTGCTCATACTATTTGACTGTATTAGTTTAGTCCAGCTGGCAGAGGCTCCAGGATTGGTTACCTGAAATAACTCTCACAGCAGCATTTACTTCTGTGCAGTTTGGAAATCTATGGAAACAGCAAATTACAGTACTAAAATGCTGAGCCACAAGAGAAACAAGGAAATAACGTTTTCAGTTTTCAGCATGAGAAAGTAAATGTCTCAGCCTAGCAATATTTATGAGTTTGTAAGAAGCTGATCATGTCACAGTGGTCATATGGTCCCTGAATGTCAAGTCATAATCAATAACGTCTCTGAAATATGACCCTGTTGGGCATGAAGTCAGAGAATTGGATACTCTCTAGACTATTGGTTGAAAGGCAAGAAACAGCAAGCAACTGATGAGAAGCTATCAATAAAACCTCAGTATTGTTTTGAGTTAAATTTCAAATAATTGATAGATATCTGAAATGGAGTCTGACAGGCATGAAGAGGGCTAATGTTGGCTCCTGGTAATGAAAAACTAGAGAGTTTTTTGTTCAAAATAACAAAATGAGACCTAGTAGTGAAATGGCTTCTGCCTCAAAAAGCAGGTTTCTCTACAGGTGTAAGAGTCAGGAAAGACTGTATGTGCCCTTTTGGCCAAGAGAGCCAATGCCATCCTGGGTGCGTCAGGCAAAGTGTGGCCAGCAGGTCTAGGAAGGTTCTTCTCCCCCCTCTACTCGGCCTTGGTGAGACCACATCTAGGACACTCTGTTCAGTTTTGGGCTCCCCAGTTCAAGAGAGACAGGGACCTGCTGGAGAGAGTCCAGTGGAGAGCTATGAGGATGACTGAGGGACTTGAGCATCTCCCCTGTGAAGAGAGACTGAGAGCCCTGGGGCTGTTTAGTCTGGAGAGGAGAAGACTGAGAGGAGATCTTACCAGTATATACAAATATCTGATGAGTGGGTGTCAAGTGGATGGGGCAAACTTCTTTTTGGTGGTCAGCAGCAATAAGACAAGGAGCAACAGCTCCTTGGAACACAAAAGGTTTCCCCTCAACCTGAGGAGAAATGTCTTTACAGTGAGAGTGGCAGAGCACTGGAACAGGCTGCCCAGAGAGGTTGTGGGCTCTCCTTCTCTAAATACTTTCAGAACCCATCTGGATGCATTCCTATGTGACCTACCCTAGGATCCTGCCTTGGCAGGGAGGTTGGACTCGATGATCTCTGGAGGTCCCTTCCAGCCTCTAAGGTTCTGTGATTCTGTGACTCTATGAGGGAAGACAGACTTTGAGAACATAAGTATTATCTGGATTTGTACCTTGTGTCCTTACAACCTTTCCCTTTTAACCTTGCTTCTTCTCCCTCTACTCCCCCAGCAGCTCCAGCTTTTCCCTTGTATTCTCTCTTCACTGCATAGACCAACATGTGTCCCACATTTTCAGTCTGCTACTCATTAGGGTGCAATTTTATTTATTTATTTACATCTTCTTGTATTTAACAATGGAAAATATGCTGGCACACAATAGGCCATCTCAGTTGTTTTGCAAATAAATTCTCTAAGTGCCAGCACTCTTCAGAAAACTGGGACTTACCTGACACTCTAAGTGAAGAACTACCTGAAGGGAGGCTGTAGTCAGGTAGGGGTTGGTCTCTTCTCCCAACTAACCAGCAACAGAACAAGGGGACACAGTCTCAAGTTGTGCCGGGGGAAGTATAGGCTGGATGTTAGGAGGAAGTTCTTCCAGAGAGAGTGACTGGCATTGGAATGGGCTGCCCAGGGAGGTGGTGGAGCCACTGTCCCTGGAGATGTTCAAGAAAAGACTGGATGAGGCACTTAGTGCCATGGTCTAGTTGACTGGATAGGGCTGGGTGCTAGGTTGGACTGAATGATCTTGGAGGTCTCTTCCAAATGGGTTGATTCTATGATTCTAAATGAAGGTTTAAAGGTTTCTCCAATATAGGGAGGTTAGGTGTATATGGGGAACCATACTAGCAAGGTTGGGAGAGGGTTACTTGTTAAACTTCTCAAAAGAATCATCTGTGATCATGTTTTGGAACCCTCTTTATATTATTTAACATGCTCTGCAAAATAATTTCTCATAAGATTCTCTAGTGATGTGTAATTCAGGAAATGAATCCTTAAAAGAAATGTCTTCCCCCGTTCTCCTACTGTTAGCAAGGAACTTGCCAGAACACAAACTTCTGGCAGAAATACTATTGAGCATATAATAGCACTGAAATTGTTGAAGGAAATTACAGTATTCAGGAGGCTTTCACTTCCCACACAGAACTCCACATCAGTTTTTCAGCTGAGTTCTCTTGTACTTCGACCCTGTCATATTTGGAAAGGACTACTCAGAGGCAGTGGTGTTAGCAGGTACATGAGATTCAGGGTAAGGCTCAATTCTGAGGCTGAATCAGAGTGTAATGTTCAGATTAGTTAAAAGGGCAGCTGAAGCTACTGAGGCTATTGCCTGTAGTAACAGTGATGTCCTAACCGTCGAGTAGGAATCTGGTGAAATTGTTTCATTGCCTTGGCCATTTTGTGGAAGCAGACAGTCATATAAAACAAAGTCATTTGGAATCTGGTTTTGGTTTTTAACTCCCATTTCTCCCTCTTCAGGAGGATTCTTCTCAACTTGAGTCAACAGCTTGCTCTCTACCCTGGCTGAGCTCGTGCCAGACTCCTGGGGAGTGCACACATTGACTATGGCAAGAGTTTGTAATTCATAAAGTGCATGCTGCTTCGCTGACACAAAATGTTTCACTGGCAGGTGAGTTTGCCTACCTTTTACTAACTATTTCAGTAGGTTTTAGATAGTGTTTCAGAAAGCTTCACTGTGAAACAGGGACATTGAGCTTAATAGGACCTAACTTGCTCTGATGGGTAGTCTCTTCAACAGGGGCTGATGGTGTGGCTGTCTGATACTGCAGTAATGTGACTTAGATGCTCAAATCACCCTTTTAATTTTCTGCAGGTGTCTGCACATGCCTCTCATTCCCACTCCAGAATTCTTGGGCTTAAGTTCCTCAGCAGTGAGCAGGCTTTCATTTTCATCTCTTTGAAAAAAAAGTATTCCTTTGGTTCCATTTTTCAGCCACACTTATGAGGCTATTTTTATCCTTTGGATTTTATTGTTGTTGTTGTTCTTGTTATGGCCAAGACACTCTGTTGTGTTCAAAAAGACAGGATAGGATTCACACAAAGGGTGAATCTGCAATCTGTAGCTTCTTTCTGGCTGTCCTGGGTTGAACTGAATCTGCTGATGAGTGTTCAATACCATACTACTGTCATGCCAGCTTCAAAATGAAAGTGCTGGCTGGAGCAAAGTGTCATAGGGCTTGAAGTTCAGATTGTAACACCAGAGGCTTCCTGTACTGGTTGCTGCTTCTGGATTTGGGGTGTTGATTTTTCCCAGTGGGCTTCTGTGTGCTTGAGTGAGGGAAACGGTTTTATCACTGGCTTCTGCTGCCGCTTCCCCTTTTGCATTGTATCATCTCAGTAAACTCTTTACCTCAATCCAGAGGGGTTTTGTGTGTTATGTTCCCTCCTGTCTGTGTGGAGGGAGAGAGGCTTGTGAGAGCATGCTGTGTTAACCCAGGACAGCCCATATTTGGCATCCCCACATGTGTGCTGTCTTCACCAGGACAGCCTGTTTTGGCAGGAGATGAAAGGGTTGAGATAATGAGAAACAAGATAATGAGAGGATTCAATTAAGGCTAAGAGAGTTTTATGTAAGTTTTTCTTTTTCCATGGCACGCTCGTTATGTTGATGCATTTGCTCTCCTGGGGTGGCTGGGGACAATGTGCTAGGGCCCTGTGTGTGCTCTCTGTGGTACTGTTTGTCACCTCAGGGGAATGGCTTAGAGCTGCACTCTAGCTGTTCTGGTTACTGTCATGCCAGGTTATGTCCAGAGTGATGCAGATATTCCCAAGAATAACACCTTGAGTTCTCCCCTGGGCTAGATAATTCTGAGTGGCAGGGTGCATGGGAGGGTATGGGCAAGCACCTGGGCCAGTGGTCACGTCCACTCATTGTCCTGGAGGGCCCATAGGCCCAAATAGGCTTATACCTAAGAATTCACCCCCATTCTCAGCTCTACAGGTTGTGATAGAGCTAGCATGAAATAAACATCTTTGTGGTGTATAATTTACTGAGAGCCGCTACTCTTTCAATGCTTTAAATGATCTGCATAGATGGGAGAGGACAGACTGCAGGGTCATTAGTTTTGTTTCTTTCTCCACCACTTTCCTACTTGCAAAGGAATTCTGAATATAGTTTGCCCTCAAGGACTTCTCTCAGGCTGCCAGTGACAGGACAGGACACGGTCTCAAGCTGTACCAGGGGAAGTTTAGGCTGGATGATAGGAAAGATTCTTCACAGCAAGAGTCACATTGGAATGGGCTGCCCAGGGAGGTGGTGGAGTCACCATCCCTGGAACTGCATAAAAGGAGATGGGATGGGGCATTTAGTGCAATGGATTAGTTGATTTGATGGTATTGGGTTGGACTTGATGATCTTGAAGGTCTTTTCCAACCTGGTTAATTCTGTGATTATTTTTTTTGTCATTCTGTATCTTCTTTTTTTCTTTTTCCCCTTAGAAAAAAAAAGTACTCTTTTGCCTTTTCATTTTTCTTTTCCCCCTTTTTCCTTCCCCCCCTTTTCCTTTCCTCTTTTTTCCTTTCCTTTTTTTTCCCCTTTCCCTCTTTTCCCCTTCCCCCTTTTTGTCTTTTTCTACTTCCTGTCTTTAGAATAGGATAATTATGATGCACACCAAAGCAAATGAGAAATTTATTTTTGAGCTACAGGGAAATATGATGTGGCAATGGCAACGAGCTCAGCTTCACAGGGCATTAGTGAGGAGTTTGTCCCACCAGTGAGGGCCAAAGCAAACTATCAAAATAATCACCTGTGTAGCAAGGTAAATCTTTTTGTTTTGCTGCCCAGGGAGATGGTGGAGTCACCATCCCTGGAGGTGTTCAAGCAAAGACTGGATGGGGCACTTAGTGTCATGATCTATTTGACTGGATAGGGCTGGGTGCTAGGTTGGACTGGATGATCTTGGAGGTCTCTTCCAACCTGGTTGATTCTATGATTCAAACTGTAATTCTTCTCTACTTTTTTTTTTTAATCATTTTTTTATTGAGGGATTTCAAAGTGGATATAAGCAGGACTGTGTGAAAAAGTCCATGCTCTTCTCTGTTCTGTGTATAGACAAGACCAGTCTCTATAACACACAAGCCTGAGTTCATTTTCTATGGGAATAGAAACAAGGAAGCAGTATTAAAGTTTCTCTTTACTTGGTTTTCTCCTTTGGGACCGCTTCTGCCCAAGCTTAGAGCCTCTATTGCCATGAAGCTAATCTATCCTACTAATAGCCATGTGGAGCAACAAATTGACTTCTTGCCCAAGTGAATAGAATATGTTCAATCTAATCACCATCCAGATGAAGGGGTTCACATTAACCTTGCCTGGCTGCTTTGTTTATTGTTCATCTCCTCATAGCTTCTTATTCCTCCCATAAACCCCAAGAGCAGCTCCTTTGAACTTCTGTTTCTTAAATGAAATGTTGGCATTTGCCACAAGGATGATGTGGAGGTTTTCACATCTCCTTTCCTATGGAGGCGGTCAAACTGGTGATGGGGAACCCCATCCTGAGGATGCCCTTGCACATTCATTGTGGCACATTTGACAGAAACTGCAGAAAGGGTCACATCCTCTAAAGATCATATCATTCAATCCTTCACTTTGCCATGCAACTCCACATTAAGACCAGAGATCTCTGCAGACCTTCTGGAATAATAAAGGTCACTAAGATGAGCTTAGCTTAATGGAGAAAAGTCTACCTATTGGGGGAAGTTCCTTTCACATTTTTACTACATTTTCTAGTTCCCTGACAGAAGGGATGAGGAAACCTCTGAATTTGGGAGGACTTCTGCTTTAGGAGCAGTCACCTCATGTGTAGCTGGTCTGTGGTGGCAAGCCTGAACTACACAGTGATCCAGTCAGTGCAGTTACTCTCAAACAATATGCTTCAACCAACAAATGCAGAGCCTTGCATCTGTGGTGATTTTCTTTGATCAACAGTTGTTAATCTTATTACTTAAAGACTTTTTCTTTGGATTGGTGAGTCAGTAATTTGAGTCTACTTTATAATCCAATCTAATAGAAGTCAATTATGATAAATTAGAAATGAGAAAGGAAGCAATCTCACTAGCTTCATTCCTCTCTGGATTTGTCATGAGCTGATTTCCTAAAGAATGCAGAGAACAATTTCCTTCCAGACAGCTTTGTGAATAAAACTCAGAAGTTCATCCTCTATCAGTTTCCTACTGTGAAGCTTGATGAGGTCTTTGATGTCATTGTTTGTTTCCTTTATTGAGGTGTTTGCTTCAGAGATATAAAAGTTTGGGTTATAGTAAAAGTCTCACTGGTGAGGTGTACAAATAAAACAAATTAAAAAGGAAAATGCAAAAAAACCCAAAAAAACTTAGATTTTGACAACTGTAAATACCTGACTACATAGGAAGAGGAGGGCCAACCAGATCCTGGGCTGCATCAGGAGAAGTGTGGCCAGCAGGTCGAGGGAGGTGATTCTCCCCCTCTACTCCACTCTGCTGAGACCCCACCTGGAGTACTGTGTCCAGTTCTGGAGCCCCTAATACAAGATGGATGTGGAGATGCTGGAGCGTGTCCAGAGAAGGGCCACGAGGATGCTCAGAGGGCTGGAGCAGCTCTCCTCTGAGGACAGACTGAAAGAGTTGGGGCTGTTCAGTCTGGAGAAGAGGAGGCTCTGAGGTGACCTTCTTGTGGCCTTTCAGTATCTGAAGGGGGCCTACAAAAAAGCTGGGGAGGGACTTTTCAGGATATCAGGGAGTGACAGGACTAGGGGGAATGGAGCAAAGCTGGAGGTGGGTAGGTTCAGACTGGATGTGAGGAGGAAGTTGTTCACCATGAGAGTGATGAGACCCTGGAATGGGTTGCCCAGGAAGGTGGTTGAGGCCCCATCCCTGGAGGTGTTTAAGGCCAGGCTGGATGAGGCTGTGGCCAGCCTGATCTAGGTTAGGGTGTCCCTGCCCATGGCAGGGGGGTTGGAACTAGATGATCCTTGTGGTCCCTTCCAACCCTGTATTGTAGCACAGATAACTGTTACTGAAGCAGCACACATTCAGTGAGACTCCAAAAGGGCCCTTGCTTTTAGAGATGGGAGGAAGAGTATGTACCTTCCTTTCCTATTACTTGCACTGTGGAATGGATGTTGTCTCTAAGTCAGACTCTGGTATTATGAAGTTTTGCCTTTTTAATCTTTTTTTTTTTTTTCTTTAAGAAATAATCCCAGTGTGGAATTGTTGAAGGTAAGTCTCTAATGCAAAGATTGATGTTGAACACTGGGGCAGTTTGCAAGACTCTTTGGAGAAAGATGTGCAGTGTGGGATCGGAGATCAGATATCATACCCTTAGAGTGTCACTAAAGCTCCACCTTATTAGTAGTGCACTGTTGTGAATATTTATGATCAGTCTATAACAAGAAAATGGAGATAATGCTAATGAAACTGGAGCCGTTTAGTATGGCACAGATGAGAATTTACTTCCAAAAGGAGACTGCAACCCAATGCACCTCTGAGAAGCAGTTTGATAAACAGCCATTTTATTAAAAGACAACTTTTTTTTCCCCATGGGTATCATAGATAGTTGTCTTGTTTTGTTTTGTATTTCTTCAGTTAGCAGAGACTAGCTGCATGTGAGCTCCAACATTTCAGTTTTAGCTAAATTATAAGTTGATGTGATAGTATAAGCTACAGTGAACATTAATGAACTTGGAAGTACATCTGTGGGAAAAAAAAATACTTGGATTTAGTCAGTACTTTGAAATATCCCTAATACAGCAACTATTTTATAATGCTGGTGAACAAATAATCTTTGTCCTCACAAGAATTTAAGGGCAGTGTCATTTACCTTTTGGCAGATTAAAAGAACATTCAGCATTCGGTGGGAGGAAATATTCATTCTTATCACATCTGTAGCACAAAGTCATTAGTAATTTCCCTCTCTGGCCTTCAGCTTGCATATCCTGGAGCACAACTGAAGGACTAGAAGAAATTTTGGTGTATATCACCAGTAAAGATTTCCATATTGATTTAATTCAGTGTGTGAATGTGCTTTCATTCAGATGAAGAGATGGCACAGCAAGGTTAAGCACCTTTTGGGATATATTTGATTAAATACCAGAAGCTTCAATGGCTTCTTCCCTGTAAATTGCAGATTATCAGCCTGTTGATTGCCTTTGAACTATGCTCATTTCTATTGGATTATGGAATTATAATGCCCACTACTGTTTATGTCATATGGGCATGTTAGTCATATCTTGCCCTTTCTTGGAAATATTAAATATTGCAAACCAGGAGATACTGAAGTAAAAGTGAATTACGCTTTCTTTACCTACATATCTGGGGTTTTTATGTCTTCTTTTATGTCTGTGAAATATACATGCCCAATTGTTTCATATGGCTTTTGGAATTGAATGTAGGCATTGTGCTTGTCTAGTATTTATTTTGCTTTACTAGTTGGTGATGATTTTCAGTTTTGGTTTCTAAGACTAGGTTGGGGCAGAGAGGTTGTGTACTGGACTGTATATACAAAGAGAGAAAAAAGCCCTCCTGATGTAGGGTCTAAAACTTGGTGTCATTAGCTTACCTCTCCTGAAATTAAGGCAGATTCCCAAAGCTTTAGCATCTCATGTGGAGGTTTGCCATTGCTAATGAGCAGTACTAGTGAGATTGTTACACACACAAATCCAGTTTGAATCCTGCCCAGTGCAAACACACTGGCCCTTGAGGTGAATGTGGTGAATCTCAGCTTTGGCTGCTCAGGTCCTATCTCACCCCACCTTCATAACCCTGGAAATCAGACACATTCCTGTGTAATATACAGATGTAATACCTTGCATGACAGGGCCACCTTTTTGAATGGAGAAATATGCAAACATTCTGCTCCTGAGGCCTAATGGATTTAGCACAATGGCTGGTGAGAGCTGCACGTTGAAGTCACGGCATCAGGTAGTCTCCTGGGTGTGCCCCCACCACATATGACTTCTTGATGTCATCTAGGAAGCTTTGCTTAAAAAGAAGACAAAACAGTTCAGGCCCTTGCTTAAAAATTGTGAAAATAAATGACATTGTCTGTGAGCTCAATGAGCCATACTTCTTGACTTACAAGCAATGAATTAACTGCTAAATAAATGGCTTGACAAAATCAGAATGCAAATTGTAGGGAGGGAAAAGGAGAAGGGAAATAATTGAGGAAACTTTAATTGTTCGCAGTAGGTTAAATTCTTACCCTATGGCATATTGACAATGGCCCCTTACAAAGCCTTCTTACAGTAGTGAGCTGGTATGCCACATTAGCATTTAAGTTTGGATTTGGCATGACTGCCCCCACACTCCTACTGTGCTTTGGTTCATGCTATAGAATGGGTTCCTTTTGGATGAAACTGAATTGCGGTATGTGATCAAGCAGCGTGCTTAGTGTGAGCCAGCTGCCAGCAGTATTCATGTACTTAGGACCAGGTTAAAACCAGTTTAAAATAGCCTAGAGTATAGATATGGGATGTTCAGCACAATTTATTCTACTCTATGGGTGCTCTTTTGGTCACAGTACTTGCTACTGAAAAGCCAAGGTGCTTGCTGCTATTTTTCTCTGTTCTCACACTTCCCAGAGTGTGGTGCTTACACTCAGAAAGCTCTGAAGGTATCTGAAGCATGTTCCAGCCAAGGTGAAGCCTAGGTTAGTTGCTGTGAATGTGCACACAGCAGCTGTTGCATACACATCAGTGTTCATCACAGTTTAAAATCAGAAGGCACCAAAAAGGAGAGCTGAATTACTGTTAAAAGACAACAAATGTGTGAAGATTTAAATCTGCTGGCATTTTTGTGCCTGAACGTTGCAGACTGGGTTTTCCTGGCTCACAGCAACTTTGGAATATAGTTCCCTGAGTCACTACTGTGGCTAGTAGTGAAGAGTAAGAGATACACACTCTGGTTCTAATTTCAGAAAATCTGAGGCTCCTCCTGGCCTGTGAATTGCATCTACATCATCAGGTTTAACCTATCACAGACTTTTCTTCCATTAGTTTGTATAATTTCTTTTTGAACTCATTTATGGTTTTGGCCTTGCAAGCATCCTGTGTAATGTGTGCCACAATTTCATTATGCAGCGTGTGAAAAAGTACTTCCTTTTGCTTTAAGTCTGTTGCCTGAAAATTCAATTTGATATCTTTACTTCTTATGTTAGAAGAAAGAAAGGGAATTGCTGGTCTTTGTTTACCTCTGTCAAGTCATCTTTAATTTTACAGACCTCTATTATAGCTCTCTCCAACCGCCTTTCTTCTGCCTTGATCAAGAAAGATCCTATGTAATTGAAAACAAAGAAAGCCCCAACCACTCTGTTTCTACATTAGATTTTTTTGTTCAATGTTAGTCTGAGGCAGATAGTTTAATTTACTCTTCACTGCTTGGTTGCTTCTGGCTGTACCAAACTAGAAGCTCTGCACCAGGTTCAGTGTAACATACTTCAAGTACTATGAGAAACAGAAGGGTCCAAACCAGTGACTGGTTCCAGTTTGAGCTTTGGACCTCTGAAATGATTTCCCTCCAGGTGTTCAGCTCTCAGAATCAACTGATTGGACCTATCATTCCACCCTTCACCACTCAATTACAGTCTAATGTAGATGTGATGTTACTCTTCCAGTATGAAAGCTTTATCTAACTCCCTGTGATCCCAGTTACCTACTCTGCATTTTATCTCAAGTCTCGTAATTCATTTTTGTGGTGGTGGGAGCAACACGAAACATTTATAGAATACCATCATTATGTTTTCTTCCCTCCCCCTTCATTTTTTTCCTACTAGCTTACATGCAGTAGTAGGCTTTCCTAGCAGCTTACGTACTGCTTCAGTTAGCGGAGCTGATGTTTTCAGACTCTTGTCCACGTGGCACTGTGGTGGGTTGAAATTACCCCCAAAATAAAAGCACCAGACTGGCTCAGAAGGTTTGGAAGCAAAATGAAGCTATGTGTACAAACAAGCTGAAATCTAAAAAGCATAAAATACAATGTATATGTGCAAAGCATATTTACATATATTTACAAGGATTCACAGCTCAGAAACAACACAAAGACTCCCCTCAGATTGTTCCCCCAGACCTCTTGTCAGGGAAATGGGGAAATAGCTCTCCCCTCAGAGAGAAAGAAGAGAAAAAAAGGCCTGCTGTTGGTACTTAGCCAGGACATGAGTCTCAGACCAGGTCAGTGTAGCAAAGAGCACCAGCCCAAGCGGAGAAGAGAAGAGGAAAACAGAATAGTTTGTGTAGCACAATTTATCCTAACCCAGCAAGGCAATGGAATGATACAGACTTTATTTTTCTTTTGTATCCAATCCCCTATTTTATTTACTTTTTACTATTTTTATCTATTCTGTTCTGGAATTTTCCCATTTCTTGTTTATAATTTAGAACTAGGCTAGAGGGTTAGTTTTAAACCACCACAGACACAAAACCTCTTTCCACCAAAATACACTTTGTATATGTGTACTCACATAAATGGTTTCTTAATGTGTGCTGTTTTGCAACTGCAAGAATGGAATTTACTTTGCCCTGTTACCTTCTAGTTGCTCACTGTCATATTTCTGAGCTCTTTGCAGACAAATTCCTCTTTTTTTCTGCTTTGAATTATTTAGTATCATCAGCATACTTATTTACCCCATTTTTCATCCCACCTTATGGATATAGTCCCAGTAAACATCGTTGTGTGATTCTGCTAGGCTTCCCTCCGCTGGGAAAGCTGGTCATATATTACTCAGCTTCTTATCTTTTACCAATTTACCACTCCAAGTGAGACTCTTATCTTTTGCTCTAACACTTCATCACAAACTTTTGGGATATGCAAGCAAATTGCACTAGTGAGATTACCCTTTTCCATCTGTTCACTCTCTGATGAACTTCATAACTTTTGGTGGCACGGCTTCCTTCCTGAAAAGCTTCATTGACTGTGCCATTCTATTAAATTCAGTGGAAATCAGACAAATTGTCTGCACTTCCCTGGAACATCTCTCCTCCAGAGCCTTTTTTGAAATAGTGGCATCACTTCAGCCACTTTTTGTTCCTCTGAAACAGAGACCAGTTTTCAACGTTTGAGTTTCTTCAGAACTTTGGGATAACATCACATGAATGGAAGTATTTACTACTGGTTTTGATGATGTATTTTTAAATCTCTTCTACTGATATTTTAATATTAAACAGTTGCTCAGACTTGTTCACTTAGATTCCACTACAGACATTTCCTTCAGCTTTCCTGTAATGAAATCTGATACAGGGAATTAATTTGAGATCTTGTGATTCTGGATACCCCAAGGTTTTCATTCACAAAACTATCTTAGATTTCCATTAACAGAAAGCCCTGATCATTCCCACGGAAGAATACTTCATCATCAGGAGTCAACACTTCACTGGATCATCAGGAGTTAAAGAAGTTGCAGAGGGAAAAACCCTATTTGTTCAATTGTTTATTCTCCGTGTCTGCTCTGAGATCACTGTGGTGAGTATGCCAGATAAAGTTATCTGTGGAAACTGGGCGTTCTCTTATCTCTGCTATGCCCATCAGTGAAGCACTGAGACATCTAGGAGACATGTTAAAGTACAGATAAGTTTTGCACAGTTTTTGGGTTTGATTTGTTTTTTCTCACTTCTTTTGTAACTTCTTTCACAGAAGTGTCGTTGGAACTCCTCTTAACTGACAGAATATGTGGGGTAATGAAAAAAGGCAAGGAGGATTCATTGACTTGTATTGTTCGTTTGCATAAGACCATGACTGTCTACTGATAGGGCTTCCAAATCTTTTATTTTCAACTTGCTTCAATGATTTTGGGCTCTGTCTTCTCATTCTGTTGATCTTTTCTCTTTTGTTGATCCTGTGCTGCAGTGCAGTGCTCTGTGAGCAGTTCACAGAAGCTCTGCTGTTTCCCTGTCTAATGCTGCCAGAGAAATTACCAGCAGCTTATCACCCCAGCAAGTTTTAAGGTAAGCTTAGCCGCTAAGTGTTGATACTGGAATATTTGTCATCAGCACTCAGGGGAACCATTCACACTTCGGATTTGTATAAACTTTACATCTTAATGTGAAAAACCATATGCATCCAACACATGTAAAGCTGCATTTGAATTCAAATGAGATTAAGAAGTGGTTCCCTGACAGTCATGTTTTTAGAAGTCTGTAGTAATGCCTTGATGCTGAAATATCTATTTATTTATTTAAAGTCCCCAGGAATGTTGAATGCCATTTACTGTGAACTGCTGAATCTACAGCAACAAAGGGAACAGCAAACCTTGATTGCAAAGGTAGGGGCCATTTCTGGCCATCATCAGTTCTCACACATTTCTGGCATTGCTGTTTCTTAGAGTGAAGTCCAACAAATGGCCCTTTGTGATAGTGATACGAAGCAATGGAGGTACAAGTAAGTGGGAGATAACAATAATTGGAGACCCTTGATGACTAAGGAGTTGCCAGCTCAGGGACTCCCAAATACAACCCAGCCATCTGGCCAGCCATTCATTTGCCTGCTGTGAAGGCTCTGCATTTAAAAATTGTGTCATCAACTTTACACTAAAGCAGCAGCCACTTGAGCATCAGTTTGCAGAGTGGACTGGACTAAGGGATCCATTTTTAAAATATAACCCTTTTATATGGATAGGAGTAGGAGATAAAAATTCACCTTTGTCATACAACCAGTCAAGCAGCAAGAAAAGAACAGAGAGACCATTAGAATATTTAACTTTAGTTCATCACATTGCTGGAGGAAAACCAAATCAGTGGTGGTGTGCCCTTTCCATCTGCTCCCCACTACCTTCTCCTCCTTCCAGAGCAACTGCAGAAAGTATTGTTTCATAGAAAATCCAAAAAAACCCAGGCAAGATGAAAGGCACTGCCCAAACCCATCCTTTAAAAAACATAAAGAGGCTACTGAGTGCTTGAGCAGGTGGTGAAATAGATGTAAATTGATGGAGAAAACCCAACCTCTGGTAGCGGTTAGATGGACTAAGGTCTCGCTTAGCCTGAAAACTCATTGTAAATGCTTTTGTGGAAAAATGGATGCTTTCTTTCCAAGGAGGCTAGTACAGCAATCAAGAGACCTTTTTTTGTTACTCTTGATAGGTTGGAACAGTTGATATGCAATAGCTAGAGAGAATAAACTCCTCCAAAGCACCATCTTTATAAGCAATGACTTCTGTTTACTGTGTAGAAGATTCACTGGACATTTGGTAAAGCTACTGTTAGAAAGCAGCACCCTTCTGCTGTTGCAAACACATGATCTGCTCAATACAAATAGCCCAAGCTCCCTTCTTTCAAGCACTTAGCTTTATTAAGAATTCAGATCCTCCTGGGCAGAGTCTGTAAATGCTGTCAGAGTGAAACAGCCACTAACCAAATTTTTCTTGCGATTGCGGGAGCTAGGTGCTTGTTACAGTTTTCACTCACATGAACTCAGGTGTCTTTGACAGGACAGGGAGCAATGAGTGGAAATTGAGGCATAGGAAGTTCCATTTAAATGTGAGGAAAAATTTCTTCACTGTGAGGGTGACAGAACACTGGAACAGGCTGCCCTCTCTGGAGATATTCAAGACCTGCCTGGTTGTGATCCAGTATAGGTGATCCTGCTCTGGTAAGGGGGTTGGACTGGATGATCTTTCAAGGTCCCTTCCAGCTCCTGATATTTTGTGATTCTGTGATAGTTATCTATAAGCAGTGTATTTTTAATGAAAAAGTAACTAGCATACAAGTATTGTAGGACTTGGCATGTTTCATGGAATTGTGTGGTAACATGCTGTGGGGAAAAGCCGGGAGCTAGGAGACTTACTAGTGAAGTGTCAGTGATTCAGAACATGCCAATACACACAGAAACACACACGTGTGTGTGCACATGCCTGCTGTCAAATGCTATTTATAATGACCAAAAGAAAAACCCAAAACAACCCCCCAAAAACCCAACTCCCAAATAAAGTAGCTCTTCTTGTTCTTGAGAAAAGAACCAGCTCAGTGAAGCTGGTGAAGGATTTAGAGAACAAGTCTTATTGAGGAGTGGCTCAGGGAACTGCAACTGTTTTGTCTGGAAAAGAGAAGACTTAGGGAAGACCTTATTGCTGTCTATGACTACATGAAAGGAGGGTGTAGTGAGGTGGGGGTCAGTCTCTTCTCCCACATACCTACTGATAGGACTAGAGTAAACAGCTTCAAGTTGCACCAACTTAGATTAGATATTAGGAAAAATTCCTTTACTGAAAGAGTGGTCAGTCATTGAAATGGGCTGCTGAGGAATGTGGTGGTGGAGTCATCATCCCTGGAGATATTAAAAATAAGTGTGGACATGGCACTTTGGTACATGGTTTAGTGGGCATTGACAGTTGGACTTCATGATCTTAGAGGCCTTTTCTAACCTTAATGATTCTACAGGGCTCCTCAATTCAAGAGAGATGTTGAGGTGCTGGAATGTGCCCAGAGAAGGCTGGTGAAGGGTCTGGAACACAAACCCTGTGAGGAGAGGCTGAGGGAGCTGGGTTGTTTAGCCTGGAGAAGAGGAGGCTCAGGGGTGACCTCATTGCGGTCTACAAGTACCTGAAGGGAGGTTGTAGCCAGGTGGGGGTTTATGATTAAAACACAGATAAAGTTACTGTGCATGCATTATGCTCAAGTGGTGTTCTACAATTGTTCTAGAGTACAGTTTTATTTCTATGGAAATTGATATCAAAATATCAGTATCCTCTACTATAAGAATAGGCTTATATTTTTTAAGTGGGCTCTGAAGGTAGTGCACAAATCTTTACTGTGCAATGCATGTTAAAAACCTACTCAGTGGATAAACTTAATGTCAGGACTTAGATCCTTAGATATGTCTGACTGAACTGAATAGGAAACAGTCTTTGCTTTAATTCTACTCTGATACCTTCAAGAAAAGCAGTAGTCTGGGATCTCTCAAAGCATGCAGGGCCTTGTTTACCACACTTGGCTTCCTAAGGGAAGGGCACGGATGCACCTCAAGTGCTGTTCTGAGGCAATCATTTAATGCAGCACTGGATATGATCCAATCGTCCCTGGACATCACAACCCTTAAAAAGTGAGAAAGGAAGATCTCTGAGCAAGAGTGAAGGTGTGTCTTACTTCTCATTTTTCCCTCTGAGTCAGCAGTAATTGGCAGCTGTAAAAAATGAGGCATGCAGTTTTGAAATGGGAAGATTGACCAGAGTTCTCAGGATGGCTGCATTTTGAGCCTCATAGTTGTGGCTGCTCCCTCACACATTGCTGAATTCTGTATATTTTCTTCACAAAAAAATCAGGGTCTAATCTTGGGTGGTATTCTGTAATAAGAAAGGAAAATATCTGGTTATCTTTCCTTCTTTCCAGGTGAGCTCTCTTGTGTTCTTCGGAAACTTATTTCTCACCCAGATAAAAGGCGAAAGAGGGAGTGGGTCACCAGATGCTAGGATGTGCAGATGCTTCACAGGCAACATTTTTTCTTTTCTCAGCAAGGTATCATCTGTTCCTCAAAGCACTTTTTCTCTTCTGCTTTCTTGGAAACATAGTCCAGACAAGGACCAGATGGTATATGTCAGCTCCAGGATGGATTATTGAGTTGTGTCATGCCTGAAGCTGAATGTGAGCATAGTACGCCAGTTCTGGCTGGTATGGAAATTGGCTGTGCACTTTCTGGAGGGTTCAAGCCTGTGCTCAGATATCTCCCTAGTTTATTCCCAGAGAGCTTCCAGCGTTTCTTAATTTCCACAACAAAAGGTTCAGGCTTTCACTACACTTGACACCCCAGTCTGAGCTAGGAGCTATCTTTCTTCTAGCCAGTGCAGATGTTCGAGTCCAATATGAGGTGTGTGAAGAGCAGGAGTCCCTCATTCCTTGCCTATGGGCCTCAGCTATGTAGTGGAGCACCCTCCAGAGGGGATCAAGTGAATCACGAGTCTGCCTGTTTGCAGGAGACACTGAAAAAACATTATGAGGAGCATCTTTCTTTTATGCTTCCACATCAAAAAGCTTTTTTATTTCCATCAATTCCTTAATCCAAAACATAAATTTGACTTTCCAAATGCCAAAGTGCTAGATGAAGCAACAACTACTGCTGTTGCAATTTTAGGCTGATGGACAGTAAACATTAAGACTCATCTTGATGTTAAACATTTACACCAAGTCTCCTTATGTAATCTTCTGTCTAATTTTGGTCTCCTATAAAAACAGGCATTGCAGAAGCTCAGAAAGAGGACAGGGAATTGATATGCTTAAGGATGGGAAACCCTTTTACTTCTAGCTTCAAAGCTTAAAAGAAAGACACGAATAAAAGAAAGCCTTCAGAGTCTATCTTCTGGCCTAAGGCAATGGAACAACCCTATAATAGGCTCCTTTTTTTTTTCTCAGGCACCCTGGTAACATAAATTACTTCTGTTCTGTCACAAGATCACATTAGGGATGTGTCATGTAGGATCCCATACTCTTAAGACATGACTCTGAATAGCAACAGAGAACCACGTGAAGTCTCACAGAGTTATTAATTCAACTCATGTCACACCCGGACACAGCCAGATATAGAATGTGCTGTGGCAAACTCCAGACACAAGGAGCTTTGGCAAAAATGCTACTTGACAAGTGGGCATTTTGTCTCAACAATCTCCATAAAAGTGCCTGCCAAAGAGGAATAGATTTGCTTTTTTATAGTGCTACCTGCTACCAGGACAATACCTACAAATACCCGCAGATGAATGCTTCTAGGCCAAGAGGCAAATTCACAGAATCACCATGGTTGGAAAAGACCTCTAAGATAATCAAGTTCAACTATTATCTAACTCTACCAGGGGCACTACTATATCATATCCTTGAGCACCATATCTAGATGGCTTTTAAATGCATCTGGGGATGGTGATTCAACCACTTCCCTGGACAGCCTGTTCCAGTATTTGATAACCTTTTTGGTAAAGGAGTTTCTCCTAATGTCTAACTTAAATCTCCCCTGGGGTAACTTAATGTCACTTACTCTTGTCCTATCAGTTGCGATTGTGAGAACAAACCAATGCCCATGTCTCTACAACTTCTTTCAGGTAGCAATAGAGAGTAACAAGGTGTTCCCTCAACCTTCTTTTCTTCAAACTAAACAATCCCAGCTTCCACTCCTCATAAGACTTGGTATCTAGACCCTTCATCAGCTTGGTTGCCCTTCTCCAGACATGCTCCAGCACCTCAATGTCTCTCTTATACTGCAGTGCCCAAACCTGAATACAGTACTCAAGGTATGGCCTCACCAGTGCTGAGTACAGTGGGACAATCACTTCTCTAGTTCTGCTGACCACACAGTCCCTGATGCAAGTCTTCTTAGTCTCCTGGGTACAGGGCTGCCTCAAGTTCAGCTGGCTGTTGACCGACACCCCTATGTTCCTTTCCAGCCACTCAGTCCCAAGCCTGTAGTATTGCATGGGTTGTTGCAGCCCTAGTGCAGGATTTGGCACTTAGACTTGTTGAAGTCCATATGATTGGCCTCACCCCACTGGTCCAGTCTGCCCAGGTCCTTCTGAAGAACCTTCCTACCCTCCAGCAGATCCCACCTAACTTGGTGTTGCCTGCAAACTTACCGAGGGTACTCTCAATCTCCTCATCAAGATCATTGATACAAATATTAAACAGGAGTGTCTCTAGCATCGATCCCTAAAAAACTCCACTTGTGGCTTGCCACCAGCTCCATTCACTACCACTCTCTGGACCCAGCCATCCAGCCAGAGTTTGACCCATCAGAGTGTACACCCATCCAGTCTAGGACAGCCATTTCTTTCATAAGGACACTGTTGGGAACAGTATCAAAGGCTAACATCCACAGCCTTTCCACTACAGAATCACAGAAGCACCACAGTTGGAAAAGACCTCTAAGCTCATCCAGTCCAATAGAAAGAGATGAAGTTCACTAAACAGGACCTGAGCCTTTCGTGAACCCATGCTGACTAGCCCTGATCACCTAATTGTCCTGTAAATGGTGTATTATGGCACTCAAGATGATTTGTTCCATGATCTTCTCTGGTCCTGCTATTAAAGATTGAGGCAAAGCAGGCATTAAGTACCTCAGTCTTTTCCTCATCCTTAGTCACTAAGTTTCCCCCTGCATCCAATAAAGGATGAAGATTCTCCCTGGTTCTCTTTTTGTTGTTCATGTATTTATAAAAGCATGTTTTTACTGTCTTTTATGGCAATAACTAGACTGGGTTTTAGCTGGGCTTTGGACACTCTAATTTTCTCCCTGTATAGCCTCACTGTGACTTTGTAGTCCTCCTGAGTCTTCCACCGCTTTTCCAAAGGCCATAAACTCTCCTTTGGTTTTGGAGTTACAGCCAAAGATCTCCTTTAGCCAGGCTCACCTTTTTACCCACCGGGCTGTCTTTTGGGTCATGGGGATGGACTGTTCCTGTGCTTTGAAGATTTCCTTCTTGAAGAATGCCCAGTCTTCCTCCATTCCTTTGTCCTTCAGGATGGCTTTTCAAGGGACACTGACATTCAGTCTCCTGAACAGTCCAAAGTCTGCCCTATGGAAGTTCAAGGTGGCAGTTCTGCTAACCCAGCTCCTTGCTTCTCCAAGAACTGAAAACTCTGTTATTTCATGATCACTAAGGCCAAGACATCCTCTGACTGTTACACCTCCTACAAGTCCTGAAGGGTACCTTCTGTAGTTGACTCTTTCACCATCTGTGTTAAGATGCTGAAGGAGCCAACACCTACACACTTTCCCATCTCCCACACACTCCAAGAACTTCCAGGCTGTTCACTCTCTGCTGCATTATATTCCCAGCAGGCACCTGAGAAGCTGAATTCCTCCATGAGAACAAGAGGTAGTGTCAAAAAACCTCTCCCAGCTGCTTAAAGAGTACTTCATCAGTCTCGTCATCCTGATTGGGCAGTCTGTAGCATATTCCTACCATGATGTCTGCCTTGTAGGCCTTTCCCTTGATTCTCACCCATAAAGAATCAACCCTGTAATCTGTCATTAAGTTGTAGGCATTCATGTCCCTCCCTGACACAGAGGGCCATCCCACTGCCTCACCTTCTTCAGCTGTCTCTTCCACGTTGGTAGCCATGAATTGCAGTCATGTGAGTCATCCCACCACGTTTCCATGCTGGCAGCTGTATCACAGTTTTCTTGCTGCACAGTGGCCTCCACTTCCTCCTGCTTGTTGCCCATGCTGCATGCATTGGTATAGGTATGCTTCAACTGTGCTGATGGTCCTGCCACCTTCCTGGAAGGAGAAACGCCAATTTTCTCAGATGCTTCAATAGTTACCAGCCTATCAACTCATGTCTTTACTGCCATATGGATCATCACCTTTCACTGAGACAGCTGACTACTGTGGCTTACCAGGTATTTTCCCAGACATCGCACAATGATGTATGACCTGTTTAAATACCAATGCAAACACAATCCTGATTGAAGATGAACACACAGAAACTGCTTTAGAGATGTCCTTGATGGGCCCACACTGGCACAATGCAATTTGGCCTGCCTGTTCCTCCTCCTGCCCTGTTGTGTGTAACATTTGAGATGTCTGCTTCTCTTCCAGCACTCACTTTTGCTTCAGAGTTGTACATGCCCTTGAAACAAGCAGTACATTGACGTTTGTGGGAGGAGGCAGGGAGGCATTGGGGATGAAGTGGGACACCTTCATGGAGTACTGTATGTTAAATAACAGACTGAGAGAGGGAGTGATGAGTCTCTCAAGGAAGCATAAACACTATGTACTCATTAGAAGACTCATTATAAATAAAGCACAGGGAAGGTGCTCTGAGAGCAGGCTTTTTCATTGGTATTTATTAGGACAAAGAGCTCTTTTAATAGGGCAACTGAAAAGCACTCTGCTGCAATCATTAATAGGCATTACCACTTTTACTGACTTCTTGGGAACAGTTTTGCCATTCTCACTGCCTCTGCATTAAAGGGACAGGCTCTTTATTCTGTATTTATTCCAAAAGTACAAACCAGGCCAAGAATAGGGGGAAGGAGTGTGAAACCTCAAGAACTTCTGTATCTCAGCCCAAAGGCAAAGCTTTGCTGATGGAGTGGAACACAGCAGGCTGCCAGTAGACTTGGATAGGCTCTTCTGCCTGGATTTCCTCTATTTCAGGAGCTCCAACTGGGTACCTCAACCCACCAGAGGGAAAATATAGCAAAAAATAGGAGTAGGAGAGAAATAGAGTAGCTGACTCTCTGAAGTTCCTCTATGTATTTAATCACTTTTCCCAGGCTGGAGCAGAATGTCTACTTTAAGCACTATGCTTCTGGCTTTCAAACTCATAGAACAGTTGTATTTTGGCACCTGAAAAAGGTAGCCATTTCCTCTGTCAGGTTACCATACACTTAAGCTCTGGGAAACGCCTGCCTGCTGAAACACAAGCATGGTGAACAGGAAAGTTTACTGTTTGCACTTTTTATGACTATTTTTCCTCTCCCAAGTAGCATTTTAAGATATTAATTCTGCCCCCCCCAAGATTTATTTCCTGATTGTTGTTGGATTTTACCAGGATGTGCTTGATAAATGTGCATGGAAGGCCAGCAACTGCAAATGTACAGAGAAGTGAGATGTGTTGTTTTCCTTTAAGAAAAGCAGATATGACTTTGAAATGTCTGGCTGTCCCATCTGCACATGCACATGCATATAGCAGTGCTGCTGCTTTTCAGAAGGAAATGAAACAGGTGAAATGTTTTTTTTTGCTGAACAGCAGTGATTGCAATTGCAAATGTTTTATCTCCTAGAGGATATTGTCCTTGTAGAATTGCATAGTCACCATAGCAAGGTGGTGAACTAAGCTCATAACAATCTGTCTTCTCTACCAACTGGATGAATAATATGGTGCTGAACCCAAGCAGAGTTGGCTACATTGCTTCTGGACCAAAGTCACTTGCTTCAGGCTTTCCTGGAAGGAGTGGACACACAACATCCTATGTCCAGAGAGGTCTGCATAAGGCACTGTCTGAACACTGGCAGACAAGCACTTTACAGATCATGAACTTCAGTACATCACAGCTTTTGGCCCATGTTATTTACCAGCACCTTTTCTCCTAAGTCAAGCACACCACTTCCCAATCAAACCCTAGAGATAACCTTCTCTGCAGTCTCACTCTTGGTTCTCCATGTTTCTGTTTCCCCTTTGCTTACTTTCTCCTTCACTCCTCTAGTTCTGTTTGCATGACTCAACATTGCATGACAGTACCTTCATCCCTAGATGTTTTGAGTGTTGGTCTGTCCTGCTCAGCATCTGATTTCTGAAAGAAGTCACAACTGTGTGCTCTGAAGAGTTCAAGAACACTGCGAGAACGTGGATAGAATCAATATCTTCGCCTTTTGAGGTGAACTTTGATGTTCATTTTGTCTATAGAGAACCTTATGTAGAATGAAGAAAGTAATCTAAATTAATTTTCCTGCCCATTATTTCTCATTCTTGTTGCTGTCTCAGAAAATAAGTATCTCTTTTTTAGGTTGTCTGTGCTATATATTTATTTAGGCAAAGTATTGACTATTCTGCTCTACAAATAACTTTCCTCAGCTGTCTATAGTCAAGGTTAATGAGACAACTGTCAAAATCACTATTAAGCTGTGAGTTTTGTCTTTGTGAGAAATCTGCAGTCTTTTGGTCAAAGGTTTTCCCTTAGATTCTTGAACCTAAATAAGTGCACAAAGCTCTTCAGGCAGGCTTAGTTCATTTGAAATCAGACTTGTATCAGTTTTGATTAGACAGACAAGAATCGATGCAACTTGTCTTCCAAGCCAGACAATGTTAAATGGAACCAAGAGCAACCATATAGTGGTTTACAAAGATTAAATAATTGATTTTAGAAAGAACTCACACCTGACTGCTCTGACCACCTTGGAAAGAAAGGGCTTTGCTTTACCCCTGGTCATATTGCCTGAGGGCTTTAGCTGAAACAACAGGGCAACAATGAGCATTTCTTAGTTTTCTCATTCTGAATGCATCACTCTACAGACCTTTCTGTTTTATAAGGAGGTAAAGATCTCAGAAGGATTTAAGGAACAGCAGTACTTGTTCCAAGAAAGATAGCTCAGGGACTGTGTAAAGTGTGACGCCCCCTGCAGTGATATGTCCAACATAAGCAAGCTGGGCTGTAGCTGACTTAAAAGGTAGAGCTGGATTTGATATAGCTGCTGAGGACATTGCAGCTGGAAGATACATGGCATGAGGAAATACGGATGAGCATTTAACATCATTTTTGCTGACCTCTCATTTTCTGCTGCTAACTGCTGGGCTCTGGGTAGGAACTGCAGGACAACTGCTGCCATTCCCTTTAGCAGAGACTGAATGCAGAGCCTCCTGGAGCAAGTGGAAAATCCCCTCAGAGCTTCCTCCCTAACACAGACATATTTCTGGAGGTCTCTTCTGCATAGGCTGTTTGGTTAGTTTACAAAATCTCTTTACATTTCAATTTGCAGAGCAGAATAAAAAAGCAAAATTAGATTTCCTTATTAATAAATTATATTCAGGTCCCCAACATTTGCAGTCATGGAAGAATCAAGGGAGCTTGAACTGTGTTTAATGTCCCCACTGTCTAAGATGCTGTTCCAAACAACCAACACTCCCTTCCCTCAAAGAAACCAAGGGAGGGAAGGGGTTTGAAAATCCTACTCCCCACAGCCTTACTTACAGCAGGCCTGTGCTGAGTGTTTAACTTCCTTGGAAGTGAATCTGGACAACTTCCCAGATAACATATCTGTCCCTCTAATTCCTCTCATGAGGATGAAGTTGATCAGAGAAGAACTGCACAGGGCTGGTGAGTTATTCTCTGTGTTTATCAGGGTAGCACCTGGAGGTGATCTGATCTTCCCGCCTCCTCAAAAAAATAAATCTGTCTTCCCTTGGCTGGCTCACAAATCTGTACTCAAACCCTTCTGTGCCAAACATGTGCAGGTGTACAGTATCTGTGTTACTACTGAGCCATCTGCAGCCTCCCCTGCATGGCAGTTGTTTCACTTTGGAGTTCCTCTCCCGACCAAATGGAAGTCCGCAGAACAGTTTCAATAGCTTTCTCACAGTGAGATCAGCTTTGCCAGAGCTCACGTTGCAGGAACAGAAGATTTTTCTCTCATTCTGTTCATCTCACTAAGGAAAACAGTCAACAGGCAAAGGAAGTGATATTGTTATGTCCGTCTCTATACCCTACGCAGGGCATTTGTTGCACAGACAGGCCCACCAAAGGGAAATAAATGCTAGGATTAACTTTCATCCTGAGGCATTTTAGTCAGCTGGTAAAAATATCATGGTCTGACAGCACTAAAGATGTGTCCACCCCCCAGAACTGTCCTCCACAGCAGAAACACCCCTGATCTCAAGATCACATGGAACACCCACTGTCAGATGTATGAGGCATCCCAGCTTTACTGTCTTCTCTTCCTAAAAGCACTGTCTTCTCCCCAGATGAAGCCGTTCCCTATCTCTAGCCCTCTCAGATTGTGACGTGTTCAGCATTACTGTGGGTAAGACAAAGCAGCCCCTCTCTTTGTAAGGGAAGGAAGGAGCAGTATGTCCTTGAAATCAGGAACATCACCATTTCCAGCTCTTATTCCAGTTGGAGCAACAGAAAGCATCAACCTGCCCTCCTGTTTTTCATAAAGCTCAAGGAGCTGCCAGCCAGCATGCTGGGCTGGTGAAATTGATGGCTAACTACATGAAGAAAAGCACACTTTGGGGACCTCCCTATAGTCTGTCATTCACTAATGTTGTCCTCCCCTTGACTTCCACATGCTTCCCAGGGAGCCAGCTGTTCCCCACACGTAGGTTGGCAGCTATGTTGCATTTTGCGAGCGGAGGCACAGTTGTAAGTGGTGAACCAGAAACAGGTAGGGAACTTGTTCTAGTGCTAGCAGGAGGTAATATGGATGACATGTAACGTGGGACATTCCTGAAGCATCTAAGCACTTCTGCATAATGTGGCTTGGGATCCCCGAAACTACGCCCAGCTGACCAGAGGAAGCCTACAAATAGCATGCTTTAAACAAAACCAAGCAAACAAAAAACCAAACAAAAAAAACCCCCACAAAACCCCCAGGTCAACACTGGCAACCTTCAGCCATATTGAGCAGATTCATGCTGTAACATTTTCAGAGCTCTCTGCCCAAGAGAAGGCAAATAGAAGCTTTCCTTTGCTCATAGTTCCTCCTGTTTCTCTAGCATCACAATTTAAACCAGCCTAGCTGCAGAAATTCATGCTACCTGTGCCCACGCTTGTCCAGGCCTGCAAAGAGAAGTGCAAATTGTGACTGGATGAACAAATTATTGTCCAACTGCTTCAAGTGTTAGATGAAAATAGTCCATTTTTGTTCCTCATCATTTCAACAGCAAAAGAAGAAGTTTGGGATGTGAAATGTGTATCAGTGGGAAAAACATGTCAGCTAAGGATTTTCTGGACTGAAATCAGAACATTTGAAATTTAAAAGTGAGTCACACAGCAAAGATGTTATTTCTCAAAGAGTCTAAAGCTCACCAAGAAAAATTACTAAGATCATCCCATATTTGTGTCACGTAAATAATATAGAGAGCATAATACTTAGTGTAAGGAGTTGTACCATTTACACAAGGTTGAGTTGCATTGAACCTGTACTGCATTGGTAGAAAAACTGCCTGTATTTGCTGAAGCAATGGAGAAAGCCTCAGCCAGTGCCACCAGTGAGTGGAAGAATTTGGCCTCCGCTTCTCCCAGTGCCAACAAAACACTGAGCATCTGCATCTCTTACAAAGTCACCAATGTCTTCAATGCTGAGAAAGCACTTAAAGTACCTTCAGTTATACTTTGTATTCCCTTTGCTTTTTTGCTTTTAGACTCCCTTTTTTTTGTCTTCCTTTTTGCCCCTCTGAGCTTCCTTTTGTGCTAGTGCCAAAATAAGACAAGAAAAGGGAGAAAAGTAGCCTCGAACTGACAGTCAGTCAATTATTATAGAAAGTTTTTGTTAATGCATTTTGTAACTTCTGGTGCGTGTTCCTTTTGCTAAAAAGATTTTCTAATCCCTCTGGAATGAAAATTATTCATAAAACATCAGTTCAAAGTTATTCAGAGAAGTACTTAGCAACTTTAGGCAGGCCAAATCTTTGCGCGCAAAACTTGCTAGTGACTTATTGTGTCTGCAGCTCAGACGCAGCCTGGCCTTGGATAGTCAGTTCGACATTCACATCTACAGGCGAGCGGCCATTAATCTACTGCAAACATCAATATTTGTGTAAAATATAACCTCCCTCCAGCATCACTTCATGACTTTGTGATTTACCGTGCCTTAAACTTAGTTAAAACGACCACAAACATTGTTTATGGCTTAATTGCGTAGTTCTTTTCCTGCACCAGTCAGGTGTTGTTCGCACAGGATTTCTCAACTGTCCTTGGCCTTGCTTTGAAAGGGAACGCACCCTCTATGAGGGAGAGATGCAAGAGTAAACATTTGGCAAGGGTACATTCCTTTCTGACTTGCTCCCTCTGTGCCAAGGATTTTATTTTAACAAAGCTATTGTATTCCTTCCAATGAACCCGAACACTCTTCTGTCATACTGACATCAATCTGGCAGTTTCCATGTGAATGATATCCATGTCATTCCTACCTAGAGGAACTATCTGTAAAAGTGAGCAGTGGCATCAGTTTCCAAACAGACTGAACACGATGGCTTGTCTTACATAGAAAGCACTTTCCAACCTGACAGTTGCCAAAGTGCCTATTTTTTCAGTGTCTAGCATGCAATTTATTTTAATTTTTAAGTGCATCACAGTCAAAGCATTAATATATGTGCATGCTTATGTGAAATCACCTATGCAAAGGATCCTTTTGCTTCCAGTCTCCCCAGATTTCAGAGAAGCTGATCCCAGTTGCCTGTACCGAAGTGAGATGGTGCTCAAACGTTTTATCCTTATCCTAAAATGTTCCTCTTTTTAATCCCAAGGGTGGAAGATATCCATTCTTGGGTTTTTTTGACTTGTGGGTTTTTTTTTCTTCTATGGTTATATTACTGTATTTGCAAAAGGCAGGCACTGAGAGCTTAGCAACATTTGGAAAGCCAAAGCATTACTTTAATGGAAGAAGTGATCAAATTAGACAAAGAAACCTAACTGTGACAGATGCCATCTCGACTGAACAGTTTACAATTTACTGCCTCAGAAAGAGCATGGAGGAAGGTGAATACTGACAAAAGAGCATTCTTTTACAAGCTAACTGCTTTTGAGATGAATGTCAGCTCCTTACCTTATAATGAGACATATCTATAAATCCTTTATGTGAGAGGTTAATAAGAGCTGGCAGCCCCCGACTCGTGCCGTTCGCTCAGTGCTACAAGGCAAGAACTGCAGGCAGCACGTCAGCAGAGATGAGCCTAAGTGCCAAGAGTCAAAACTGGTATCCCCCCACAGTGATTAGATGGCACATTTGATATATGCTAGAGCAGGACAACTGACAGATAGCTATGTGGAGGTGGCAAAATCATATATATATATAGTAACTGCTTTGGATCTCTAGAAATGAGCTATCCCAGTAGCTGTGAATGTATTTTAAGAAGTCCTAGAAACCTATAGCCAAGCACTGTAATGAATTCAGGGGGTAGTTTTATGGAAATCTCAAGAAGGAGTGTAATTAGATGAAGTCAATTAGGCTGCTTGGGGATTTCTAGCTGCTGTTGTTGCTATCTGGGAACTCTAATAGGACGATTAGGATTAACTGAAATCAGCCTGATTGATTAGGGCATATAAACCTACATATGCCAAATTCCAGAGGGACAGTGTGCTCGAGCTTGAATCCATCTGGAGCTATGAGTCAAGAGGATGAGTTTACTTTGCTGGCCTTGGAGAAAGTGACAGATCAAGACTAGATACACACAATGTAAGCAAAGGCAAGCGGTGACACAAAAAGGCTGCTAGGGAAAGGACTGATTTTATCTGTTATGGCACTGTGTGTGAAGGCCATCCAGTCTGTCCCGAGGAAGAGAGATTAATACTAAGCAGATCTTTCCCTTTTTTTTTTTTTTTTTTTAATAATAAAACAGGAATCTGTATCTAACAAAATATATCTACATCTTCTTTGTACAGCTTTTTAGGCTCAAGACCTTACTCAGTATGGCTGTGAAATTTCCCAGGATGTCTGAATCTTGTTATTACTGCACTTCTGCTGGTTCCAGAGCCAAATTTGGAAATGTGAATTTAAAAGTGCATGAGAAAACTGTCAGTGAGTAAATCCTGATGCTTTTGTGTCTAAGAGTCAAGCACACAAATGCTTATTTGTATACACTTAAAATCCAGACTATGCTGTGCATGGGAACCCCACCTGCAACCTGGTTAGAGGACAGATGAGTTATCTTGGCTATATGTGTTGTGGAGAAAGATCCTTATGGACAACAAAGAGTTTCAGGAATAAAATCTGGTAGGGGTGGAGGGAGGTGGAGGGGAGAGGGAGCAACAGACCAGCTCTCTGTTATTCAGAGGCTGCTCTAAAGCAAGGTAATGCAGTCCAGGCAAGAGCCTGAGGGATCTGATCCCAGCCATTACCACTCATGCGAAGGAGAGGGTATGTCAAGGGTAGGGAACGTCTTGGGGGACCTGCAATATGGTAACTCACTTTCAGCTAAGTGGAGAACAACAGCTTTAGCTGTACAGTTTAATAACAGGCTAGGCCACTCTGTGCACCGGCAGGGCTGTTAATGCACAGTAGTCTGCCTTTCATTGTTAGGAGAGGAACCCTGCAGTTCTCATTTGACAGCCAGGAGTAAAATTATTTTGCCGCTAACATTTCTCTTTGGCATGAGACAGTGGGGTAGCTCATTGCACTCATCCTGCCTGCAGCCCCCTGCACCTGCAGCTCCCTCCTCACAACACATGAAGGTTCCCATGGGCTTGGAAGCAATGGATTTTTGCTTTCCTCCTGCAGCTCCCGTGCTATGCCATTCAGCTCTATTTGGGTGGCATACCCGCCTGTGTACCATTGCTGCCAGCTGTGAAGTGCTGTGCAGCATCCTGGAGTGCCTCCAATGGTATTTTGAACAATTAGTAACCAGCCCGGCATGATCATATCCTAATGAATTACTGAACTGTTTTCTTCTGGTTGAATACTGGGCTAAATCCTGAAAGGAAGTGGACACCTGCAGGTTGTGTTGGCCAAGGCCTGTCAGTGAGGATTTGCCTGAGTTAGGACCATAGTAGTTGTCTCAACCTTTCCCAAATGTCCTATATTTACCTTAATGTCATTAATTTCCCTTGCCATTTTAGAAGGCATGTTTCACACAGGTATCAAGCAGCAATTCAGAGAAACAGAGGCTCTGTCAAAGCATCAAATGCCATAATCACAAAATGGCACTTTCCTTACTTACCTGTTGACCCGTGAAAGCATTTTTTATCCCTTACCTGAGCTTAGTTAGGAAATGATGGGGAGCAGAGGATTTTCCCCAGTACTGCTGCATTGCCTATATTATTAATAATCCATCTCCTGTAGTCACAGAGTCAGTGTAAATCTTCCAGAAGAAAAGCCATTATCAAAAACAGATTGCTCGAAGAAAAAGACATGACTTTATCCAATATTTTTTGATCTCTTACTGTGCTTGGCAACATCTTTATCAACAAATTATTTTGAATGGTTATAAAAGGGCACACTGACCATGAAATGACAGAGTATTTCTATTGTTGGAGAAGAGGGGAGGGGGTAGCAGAACTGCCACCTGGGAATTCTGGTGGGCAGACTTTGGCCTGTTTTGGAAACTTGTCATGAGGCTGTGCAAGGAGAAAATTAGAAGGGTCAAAGCCCAACTGGAAATTAATTTGGCTTTACCTGTTAAAGGGAACAGGAAATCCTTCTACAAATATATTAGCAATAAAAGGAGGACTAAGGAGAATCTCTGTCCTTTGTTGGATTCAGGGAGAAACATAGTGGTCAAGGATGAGGAAAATGCTGTGGTGTTCAATACCTTCTTTGCCTCAATCTTTAGTAGTAAGACCAGTTGTTTCCTGGATACCCAGCCCTTTGGGCGGGAAGACAAGGGATGGCTGGCAGAATGAAGACCCTATAGTCCAGGAGAGGATGGTTAGTGACCTACTGCACCACCTAGACACAGATCTATGGGGCCAGAGGGCATACACCCACGGGTACTGAGGGAGCTGGCAGAAGTGTTCAGCCAGTCCCTTTCCATCATATGCCAGCAGTTCTGGTTAAGTGGGGAGGTCCTAGCTGACTGCAGATTGGCAAACATGATGCCCATCCACAGGGGCTGGAAGGAGGACCTGGGAACTATGGACCTACCCGTCTGACCTCAGTGCCAGGGAAGGTCATGATGCAGGTAATCTTGAGTGCCATTGTGCAGCATGTGCAGGGAAACCAGATGATCAGGTCCAGTCAGCATGGGTTCATGAAGGGAAGGTCCTGCTTGACAAACCTGATCTCTTTATACAAAAAAGTAACCCACTTAATGGATGAGGGGAATGCTATGGAATTTGTTTATCTGGACTTTATTGAAGCCTTTGACACTGTTTCCCACAGCATCCTCCTGGAGAAACTGGCTGCTTATGTCTCAGATGGGTGAATGCTTCACTGGGTTAGGAACTGAGTGGATAGTTGAACTCAAAAAGTGAGGCAAAGAGAGTTAAAACCTGTTGGTGGCTAGTTACAAGTGGTGTTCCCCTAGGCTCAGTATTGGGGCCAGTTCTCTTTAATATCTTTATCAATGGTCTGGATGAGGAGATCACAAGCACCCTCAGTAAGGTTGCAGATGACACTAAATTGAGTGGAAGTACTGATCTGCTTGAGGGCAGGCTCTGCAAAGGGATTTGAACAGGCTGGATTGATGGGACGAGGTCTATGAGGTTTAACAGAGCCAAGTGCTCAGTCCGGCACTTGAGACACAACCACCCCATGCGACACTACAGGCTTGGGGAAGAGTGACTGGAAAGATGCCCGGTAGAAAATGACCACGGGGTCTTAGTTGACAGCTGGCTAAACATGAGCCAGCAGTGTGCTCAGGTGGCCAAGAAGGCCAATGGCATCCTGGCCCCTGTCAGGAATAGTGTGGCCAGCAGGAGCAGACAAGTGATTGTGCCCCTGTACTTGGCACTGGGGAGGCTGCATCTCAAAATACTGTGTTCATTTTGGGGCCACTGACTACAAGAAGGACACTGAGGTGCTGGAGTGCATTCAGAGAAGGGCATCAAAGCCTATGAAAGGCCCGGAGAACAAGTCTTATGAGAGGCAGCTGAGGGAACTGCCATTGTTTAGTTTGGAGAAGAGAAAGCTGTGGGAAGACCTCATTGCTCATTAGAACTACCTAAACGGAGGTTGTAGTGAGGTGGGGATCAGTTTCTTCTCCTTCTATCAGGTGGTGATATAAGAGGGAATGGCCTGAAATTGTGCCAAGAGAGGCTAAGATTTAATATTAGGAAGATTTTCTTTACTGAAAGAGTGGCCAGACACTGAAATAGATTGCCCAGGGAGGTGCTTGGAGTCACTGTCCCTGGAGGTGTCTGAGAAACACATGGGTGTGACAGTCTGGGACACGTTTTAATGGGCATGATGCTAGTGGGTTGATGGTTGGACTCAATGACCTTAGAAGCCCTTTCCAAACAAAACTTTCTCTGATTCTATGAAAAATGCTACTTATCACTCTTGAAGTAATTTTAATCAAAGCACTTGCTTTGCTTAAAAATTACATATGATATTTTCAGTAACAATCACCATAAAATTCAATTAAAAGAAAGATCTCTTTAAAAGAAAGAAATCTTCTTTGAATTTTGCTAGTAGAAATTATTTTGTGTGTCCCCCCAGCCAAGTATGTTTTTTCTCTTTCATAAACAGCTCATATCTATAAGTCTGACTTTTTGGTGGGTGTAATCATACAGGTCATTGTTTCAGCGAAACAGACCACCTCTGTCAGCAGATAATAGTGTGTTTTCCCTTCTGTACCAAACTGGTTACAATTGACTGGGGCATCTGGTAGCTGAGATGTTCTTCTTTGTGCTGATTTTTCACGTGTGTGCTATAATCCTTTCCACAATTTATTTTTTGTTAAATTGTTTTATTCCACCTGGCTTGCAGGAAGATTTCATCTGCATCAGAAATAGTTTGACTGTGCATTTTTAATTCTGGTTTAAAGAACTAAAATGGCCATATTTAATGTAGCTGGTGTAATTTTTCTTTACAATGAATCCCAGTATCCAGACAATTCTGGATAAGGAAGAGATACTGCAGCCAGCACTTGCTTCTATCGCTAGACCATTTCACAGCTTATTTAATTTGCTGTAAGTTTTCACAAGATTTGATAGAAGCCTGTGAGACATGGGGAAAAAATACAGGATTGTTTTTTAACACGGTAGTATTTGACCAAACTGGAGGAAGGAGGTGGGGGAATGTGAAAGTCAAAAGTGTAAAGGATGCTGGAAATTTTTTGAGCAGATGTAGCAGGTGTAAACATGCTTCCTTATTTTGGTTCCCGGATTTAACATCCTCCTACAAGACTTCCATGCGCTCAGAAAAAAGGTTATATGTGCAGATGGTAAACTGCTAAAATGCCCAGAAGGTTCAAACTCATCTGTGCTTGAGAAGACAGGGAGAATTTCACATCGTCTGACTCACAGGTGTTTGGAGCACTCTGAGTTAGATGCAGGTTCAGCAGCCCTGCTTTGCTTGAGCAGATGCCTTAGGTTGTGCACTGGAAACATGCAGGCTCTTTTTCCTGTGATGACCAAGCAGCTAAGAACATTAGGAGAGCTCCCTGGAGCAGGGAGGTGGGGAGAGACTTTTTGGCATGTGGTCCACACAGTCATTACAAATTGAGGCTCTGGGCTGTTGCTGTCCCTGGGCTGCTGCTCTCTCTTCCTGACACATTGCACTGCCTCGGGTCACTGCTTCACTGCTTGCCTGCCCACTGTAGTTTTGATCATACATTTCCTTTTGGCACAGGACGATTATTTTCTGCGTTCTGCTAGGTCCTCTTCCTGTTTGTCCCTATTAGTCTGTGGCCAGCACATGAGTGAAAAGAAGCAGGTGTCTTAAACGCTTGGCTGACACACTGGAATGGGGACGCACCGGGGACAGCTCCGACTGTGCAAGCACTGCTCGCAGCACGCTCTGACCAGCTTCGCTCAGTGCTGACAAGCAGCAAGAAAGCACTGGGCTTGCCTCTGACAGCCTTGCTCATTATTGGTGATAAACATACCTGTCAGGCCTTGTGTGTAGGGGAGCTATGATGATACCATCACCAGGTGAGCAAAGCATAGACACTGTCTCCACAGGTTCACCTTCAACCCAGGACTGCCCTGCAGAGTCTGCTCAGGCCACCAGATCTGCCTTCGCTGCAGTGGAGCCAAAGTCACCACACCTACACATTACATGTCCACATCCCTGCAATGGGCAACTACCACCTGTGACTTCATGTCTTCAGTCAGATCTTCAGCTAGTATCAACTGCTTATGTCACCTGAACAGCCAGCTTTATGCACACTGCCTGGCCTTCACTGGCATCCCTCCAAATATGCTGCAGGGTCAAAAAGAGCCTGCCAGGACCTCCCTGAGGAGAGCAGCTATCTTAATCCAAATCTAGGTAAGATGTAATCTGTGCTGGCTGAGAGAGGAGAAATAGTAAAGGTACCCCCTATTTCCCTCCCTCTTGTTTTGCCAGGATATTAAGGAGATATCAAATCTGTCTGCTGAACTGATACAATACAAGGAGGATGAACAGCAAGGTGGTAAGCTTCTGGGTGACACAACATTATTTATGGCAGTAAACCCGTGACACATGACAAAAGCCATCTCATACAGAGTAAGTCGGTGACAAAACAAAGGAGGAAATGCAGCATAGATATGGGTATTGTAATGCCAGTGGGCAATGCAGACAACCTCATATACAGAGTTGAGGGTGCTGGGCTAGCTGTCAGCTCTCAGAGAAGAAATCCTTGCAGTGCTGTGAAATCTAGATATGCTTATGAAAATGCCAGATCTACCCTTAGCAGTGTTCAAAAAAGCAAGTAAAATTTTAGGATTTAGTATGGAAGAAACAAAAGTGAAACCACTGCTACATCCTGGCATAAATACATCTGATCTGTCTGCACCCTGAACGTGGTGTTGCTCAAGTCCACTGGCACAAAAATGGTAACACTGGAGCTAGAAGAAGGTCCAGGCTGCAGGACAGCTTCTGTATTAGAATTTCGTAATAGAAGTATCTGTCTGGGAAATGAAAATGTGAGGGAGATATGACAGAATGCTATAATATCATGAATGGCACCACGAAGGCAAATGGGGAATGATTGTAATTGACTCTTGTACTACGAGAAATAAGAGTATCAGATGAAATTATTAGGTAGCCTGTTCAAACTAAACAAAATAAGGCTTTTCCTTACACACTGCTTTGTTGGAGCATGCCACTAATTGTCATGGGATGCTGCAATGTCAAAAATTGATACGGGTTCAAGAGGCAATTATACAAATTCATGGAAGCAAAAAATCCATCAAGGGCTATTAAATTTAAAGATTCCACATCTGTCTCAGGGAAGTCCCTAAGCCACAGCTTGCTGGAGTTTGGGACAGCATGCCAGGGAACTATCACTGTATGCTTACCCCTCTCTTATGCTGTTCTCCAGGCATCAGCTGTTGTTTATGTTTGAGACAGGCTACTGGGTTGGATGGACTTGTCTCAACCAGCGTGGCTGTTCTTACACTTGAATGCCAGGAAATTAATTTCTCCACATCCAGCCTGTCGGAAATGATGCCCTTTCTTTCATACAAGGACTTGGGTAGGATGATTCATGAATTTGTTATCTGTTGATTATTGTAATCACCTGTAATGGGAATTGAAGTCCGCAGCCACACAGCCATTGCTCTGAGGCAAACTGTGTTCAGTTCTGGGCCCCCCAGTTTAGAAGGGACATTGAGATGCTTGAGCGTGTCCAGAGAAGGGCGACGAGGCTGGGGAGAGACCTTGAGCACAGCCCTACGAGGAGAGGCTGAGGGAGCTGGGATTGGTTAGCCTGGAGAAGAGGAGGCTCAGGGGTGACCTTATTGCTGTCTACAACTACCTGAAGGGAGGTTGTGGCCAGGAGGAGGTTGCTCTCTTCTCTCAGGTGGCCAGCACCAGAACGAGAGGACACAGCCTCAGGCTGCGCCAGGGGAGATTTAGGCTGGAGGTGAGGAGAAAGTTCTTCCCTGAGAGAGTCATTGGACACTGGCATGGGCTGCCCGGGGAGGTGGTGGAGTCGCCGTCCCTGGGGCTGTTCAAGGCAGGGTTGGACGTGGCACTTGGTGCCATGGTCTAGCCTTGAGCTCTGTGGTAAAGAGTTGGACTTGATGATCTGTGAGGTCTCTTCCAACCCTGATGATACTGTGTGATACTGTGAAATGTGGTAGAACGTTGTCAAAGCATAAGAAAAAGCAGGGGCATAAGTTTCAATGGCTCTTAGGCCCCCACACATGCTAATTCCAGAGCTAGTGCTCAGTTTTCAAGGGCTAAGCAGAGGGGGCTTCACTGATAAGCCAGGAATTCACCTCTCAAAAATCCTCCGAGGCACACTTGCAGGTCCCACTTTTATGAGCAAACTGCAGAGGCTTACAGCAGCCAAAACCCCAACAAGCAGCCCACGTCAGACAAAGAATTTTTTTCTTCTTTATCTATTTACAACACAGATATATTCCTACGATGAAGCCTACACTTAAAAGATTTTCATCACTCACCAATGCATCTAACTGCAGCCTATTGCTACGGCCAGTGGCCTCCTGGTGCTCTGAACCACAGAGAATGCAGACATGTCTTCTTTGCATTGCCCTGGCTGAGGTGAAGCTAAAGAGCGGTGGCACACTTCCAGCGCCTGGTGAGTCACCACAATACACACAGCAGAAGGCTGGCCTTTGTTGCCCATTGTCTTCAACAGCAGTTCAGCCACAGAGCCCTGATCTTCCACTCCATGGGCGTGCAAAGCTCGCACAGACCGAAATTGGCGTGCAGGGCGGCTGCACTAAGCAGCTGTGCAGGGGAAGTCGCGGTTCAGCTAATGGGCCTCAGGTGTTGGCAACTATCGTTTGAGGTAGCTAGCATTATTCCAGAGCCTTCTGCCTTTTAAAGGAGTATATCTGTGCAACGATTACTTTATTTATTCGTTATTATTATTACGGATGCTGAATCATGGAGTGACCATTTTGGCCTGAAAGTGCAGCCGTTAGGCTCACATAGCCCTGACGGCTGTGCAGATGGGGTTCAGTCCCCAGCTGCCGCCCTGCTTGCCCCGTGGGCACTAAACGTGACCGTTGCACCTGCACGGGACAGGGGCGCAATACCACCTGAGGACCAGCACCGCGGAGGCGCGACAGCCGCACGCAGAGGGTGCCGGGGCCGCTGCCAGGCCGCCAGCCCGGAGGCGCCGCTGCGCTGGTCTCCCGGCAACGCTGCCACCCGCGCCCCGCCGCCTCTAGGGGGAGCCCGGCAGCCGTTGGCCACTCCACTGGTGCCTGCCGGGGGCGGGGGTGGCTGAGGGGGGAGGGCGGCGGGCGCCGGCGGGCGCCATTAACGCGGATGAAGGGAGCGACGGGCCTTGAGAGAGGCCGATCGCTGCGGAGGGCGGGCAGGATAACTCACCCCCCGCCCTCCTCCCCTTTCAGGCGGGAGATCTGTGGAGAAAGCTCTGCTGCAGCCTCGTTGTAGCAAACATCCCTCTTTACCAGCGTACAACGTAAGAGTTTTCGCGTGGGGGTTCTGCCGTAATGTTGTGTGTTGAGGAGCTGTGTGTTGCTCGGGGAGGAGCGGCAGCGGGGAACCTGCAGGTTATCTCTGTGCCGTCTTCCGAGGTGGTGTGGGCTGTGACCCTTTCCCAGCACCAGAAAGAGGTTACAGACTCGGTCACATCACCTCACGCCTTTGGACAGCGTTTGCCACACCGTCGTGGGGCAAATACTGTAGGCCGAGTAAATTGTTAAGTGTTGGTAGCTGAAACACGCCGTTCAATGATGAAGTAAAGAGTTGCAGCTGATTCGGTTTGCTCAGGTAGCCAGGTGGAGGGTATCATGACCTATTTGATCAACGGGAAAGATAGGGTGGGAAGGATTTGCCCAAGATCACGGAGAAAACCCTTGCAGAGCCTCGTCTGGAGGCAGCTGTTGACTGATCCTGTTTGCTTGGCGTTGCTGCAGTGAACATACTGCTTGTGGAGTTTGTTGTGCATGTGGCCCTGGGTGGGCAAAAGCCATTCTTGAGTTTATGTAGCTAGCACAGACCCAGGACAGGAATGACAACTGATGCAAAAGAGAGCTTACTTTATCCCTAAGTGATTGCAGACCACTGCTTAGCTCTGCGGAGAACAGACTAAGAGAGGTTTGTTAAAAGGAAAAAAAATGTAATCTGTCATTTTATGTTTTCCCAGAAGTTACGTAGGGATTCTTAGAGCCAAACCTTGTGTCTGGCACATTCAACGGCATGGAGGTATTCTGGACATGGGAGGGGCTAGGGAGGTGGGTGCAGACAGGACAGCTACACATAAAGGCTCTGTTTTTCTGTGGCACAAGTCCTTCTGCTTGACTCGGGTGACTTTGTTCACAGTTAGTGTTGGGAACAGGATTTCTTCCCATGGATGATAGACAGACATCCCAAAGAGTCTCAAAGGAGCAAAGCACACATACTGAGCAACCCCAGACTAGCATGAAATGCAAGGGCAGAGAAATACCTCCTCCAGCTAATTCAGTTTCCTGCAAGAAACTTTTAGCATGCAGGTGTGACAAATTTATGCAGTGGTTATGTTGACAGTTTGATCTGTTCCCGCCTCTCACTGTGGCTATCTTGATCAGGCAGTGCTGGCTCCCTTACAAAGAAATACATGCTGCTGCTGGAGGTCTGTTTGCAGGGACGTGCACGGTCCCTGGTGGGGTGTGCATGGCATGCAGGTAGCGATGCCCCTGTGAGTAGCCTCCTTTCAATAAACACAAGTTGCTCCTTGAACATGTGCAACTACTGATTGAGTTGGCTGGGACAATTAACGAGGCTGGCATCAAAAATGTGTAGTTATTTTTTATTTCTGAAAAGCCCCACCTACAAACTATATACTAACTAGTTAAATTTGGATTCTAATTCACTCAGGAAAATCTTCACAAGGATGTTTATGAGCAAGTTAGTAATTTAAGAGAACCAGAAAATTGGAAAAGGTTTAGCCACAAAGTGTCTCCGCCCCAATTATAAATAGGCAGCCTGGAGCCATAGGGAAAGTTGGGTTTACTCATGGTGGTGGAGTAGAATTCCGTGATAGTCCCTTGGCAGGTCCTTTCAGCAGGGAGTCAGGTTGTGGTAGTCCAAAAGTGGGAACTACATGCTTTCTCTTGACCCTTCTTCAAAATGCTGCTTCTTCAGGGTTTGCCTCAGGGTCCCACTAGGCAATGTCCCTTTGGGCAAACTTAAGTTTCCAGGTAGATCAAGTCCAAAACATCAGGGCTAAGTTGGTTCGAAGCACGAGGCAGAGCAGAACACATTGTCCAAGCCAAGCCAGGCAGAGCACGCTGTCTGAGCAGAGCACAGAGTGCTTGCAACTTAGCTCCATTTATATTATTTGCCCAAATGATGGCTCCTTTGTCCACAGAGATTTGCCAATCAGAATGACACTTTGCCAAACTGGCCATATTAGGTGAAACCAGGGTTTGCTTACGTTTATTTGGGCAAGACACAAGTACATAAAAACCTGTGGGTATCTGTTTATCACTTTGGGAGAGGATATAATGGCCCAAGCCTTCGTTTTCCTCCAGCCCTTGCTTCCCCCATCAGCATAAGGGTGGGACATGCTTGGTGCCATGGTCTAGCCTTGAGCTCTGTGGTAAAGGGTTGGACTTGATGATCTGTGAGGTCTCTTCCAACCCTGATGATACTGTGACATGTTTTAGGCCTATTGGTCTTCCAGAACGCTGATGAAACAGCAAAATGGATGTATGAGTTTGTCCTAATTCAGCAGGCTGGATTGTGTAACTTGGAGAGCAATATTCAGCTGAGGATCTGTGTCTTCTACCTGGAAGATGGTATTACTTAAAGGTGATTTGATGAAGTGTACTTTTGCCTTAATCCTGAGGAAAAGTGATCTCTCCTGCAAAATTGCATCCTTTCTTGCATACCTCTGCTCATCTGTCAGACAGCTACAGGTACAGTGACAGCAGAAAGATATGAATATTCCTTACCTTTGGTGAAGGGTGCCAGTAACGATTGCACAAATGCTCTTTCATAACAAACTCTAATCATCAGCAGACAAGTTACAATCAAGGTTTTCTTTCCATCCTCAGCCCCACTGCTGGTTTGAGTAGTGTATCATTAGAATGATTGGATAACAGATTCATGCACAATGCTGAAATTAAACTTGACCTGTCTAATCATATCATAAATAGCAATTGAAGGTTGGGGTTTTTTCAGCTGTCAACTGCAGATCTCATCTGAAATGTGTTGGCATTGGGGAAACAGTTGCAGTTGATGAGAGGAAATATTAGCAGAAAAAGTGTGCAGAATGTCAAGATACACAAGTGAGTTATCTTGTACCTGAATGGTATGCTTGTTTGGGAAAATACGTGTGTGTGTGTAAATCCACTATATTTGGCACCAGAGAGGCTTGGAGATGAGTGCTTCATGTGGGTCTTGTGGAGTTGGTTTGCCATAACTTTGCAGAAGGTTAACTGTTTAGGGCTGCCCTTGTCAGTGTTTGTCAACAGTCACAACAGTTGCCAAGAGAGAATTCTGCCCTCTGTGTGAAAAAAAGATATAACTGCCCCCTCTCAAACACCACTCTTGAGTGGTGAGTATTGTACAAGGTCAAACAACCTACTTCAGAGCTTTAAGAAAGAAGTGAGAAAGTGCAGTAATTTGATCAAGTGTCAGAACAAATAACATGGGTGACTTATACACCCACATGAAAGCGTAACAGAAACCAAAACAAGAAACAGCTCCTCAGCTTCTACTAAAACTTAACCCAAATTCTCTGGCATACAGTGTAATAGAATTGATCCCTCTTAATATTTTACAAGGGAGTTCACTAGAGATCTATAACAATGTATTTTGTTGTTGAAGTCTTTGTCCAGCAGTTTAGGTGTGAGGAAAGTGCAAAAAGCCCCGACCTCAAGTGAGAGTTCACCATGCTGTGGTGTCTTTAAGGTGGTTCTTTTAATGTAAGTCATGATAAAGAGAGAAGGTGAGATGTAACATATATAGGATACTGCAAAATCTATCACAGTTTAATGATATACAGTACCAAAAAAAAAAAATCTTGTGTGTTGGCATAAGTGTGTAATACATAGCAAAGGCACAGTTTGGCCTGGTATTTTATTCCAAACAGAAGTGTTAAGGATATAAGCTATTATTCCAGATAGCACAAAAAAAAAATGCCCCAAACAGAAAATACAGTTGGTAGCAAGGTCAGCTATATGCTACTGAAAGTCTTTGTTACCTTTGTAGCTGGAATGGGTTCTGTATTTATATTTCTCTGGAAATAGTGAAGAAAAAATACAAGAATTTTGCAAGTATAATCCAGTGTTAAGAAGGATTTTATTTTTTTAATATCAGTGTTCTTTTAAATACATTAAGAGTACTTTCTATATAAGGATTACTGGTAGTGACAGATAAAGATACTTATTTGGCATAGCTCTTTTCTTTTCTTAGTACAGTGTCTCCTATTTATGTCGTAATGCTCAGACTGTCAATGTTATTTCATTACAACACATATAGGAGATATATGTGTTTTACAGTTGTTTTAGTACCAGATAGCAGGAGTCCTTAGTGATATGACAGTAAAATAAAATGATTTTTCAATTGTCCTTTTATTGTGTAGGTAATACTAATGCATATGCGACAAGACTATATAGGAAAATGTGAAGACGTAGTGTGAAAAAGGTCTGTATGAAACGGAGCCACTAAAAGAATTTTTTTAGATTAGTCTTTAACATACAGATTTTTGAAATGTGAGTAATATTTGCAGTTAGAAATAGGAAATTTTGTGGAAATGTTTTTTTTTTTTTTTTCCCCTCATAACTGTATTGCCAGCAGTTTTTGATAAAAAGAGATCCCCTAGTTGTTGCCATGTGTGCGCTTTAAAAGGAGGAAGTGATATGCCTGACTTCCCAGACTTCCTCAAGCATCCCTCAGGTCAGCTGTGGCTGAAGGGTCACTGTCTTTGATTACTGGTTTGTGAACAGGGAAGGGTGGTCTAGTCCCAACAGGCACACTTCCATTTACATACTTGCAATTGCACGTATGGAAGAAGGCTGAAGGAAAGCCATATGCCTAGCATAAATTTTAGGCTTCTGAGCACCAGGTATGCCTCAATGAGGCATAGAAAAGAACTGATGGGCTCTTGTATTCCTGTTTGCCCAGGTTCAAGAAACATTATATAGAACCAAAAATTGGACTCTAACTATGTCCACCTTTTTTGCTTGACTTCAAGGACTGGAGAACAATGGCGACTGCTTTTAACCCTCTCACTATACTGAACTGTTGTTGCAAAGAATTATTTCTTCTCCCATTAATTATTTAGAGTACATGCTGCCTTTTCAGTATAGATATGCACAGTACCAAACTAAATAGAGCTTCAGTCACTAGGGCCTCCAAGTAATACCATGATGTAAATGCAGTAATAATAAGGCCCTAAGTGCAACTGACTTCCCATTTGCTGGAGACAGATATCAAGCCTTCTATTCCCAGAGAACACACTGGGCACAGCACAAAGCAAATTACAGAATAATGCATCCATAGAATGGTTTGGGTTGCAAAAGACCTTTAAAGGTCATCTAGTCCAACCCCCCTGCAGTGAGCAGGGACATCTTCAGCTCAAGCAGGTTGCCCAAATTTGTTAGGTATGTAATGAAAGAATTCCACACTGAAGTGGATGAATTTCAAGCGTTATTGATAAGAGTAAGCTCCTTATATAAGTATTTTGAATATATTCAGTGCTAGCAAGGTACAAAATCACATAAATTGAAAATTAGCCACTGCAGAACAAAGCCTACTGTGGGCAGAGGAATTGTAATTTTACAGGCAACATTGAATTCAGTTCCAGGGAAAACGAATGCCAAACATAGCTGTCTTGACAACTCCATTCATAGAGCTACTCAAGATGGAAGCTATGTGAATGAAAAACATTCTGCAACAATAAAAACAGCACTAAGGAGGAAAATCTCTACATTACTAGGACATGTCAGAAGCTGTCAATTCCTCAGCAGACATTTATAAATCCAGATAAGGAACAAAATATCCAAACCTTTAAAAGTGGCAGAATCATAGAATGGCTTAGGTTGGAAGGGACCTTAGAGATCATCTACTCCAATCTCCCTGCCATCAGCAGGGGTGCCTCACAATTAGACTCAGCTGCTCAAGGCCCTGAACACCCAGCCCTGAACACCCCCAGGAAGGAGGCACCCACAGCCTCCTTGCGCAAACTATTCCAGAGGCCTGCCACCTTGTACTGAAGGACTTCTTCCTCAGATCCACTCTAAACCTACTTCCTCTCAGCTTAAAACCATTCCTCCTTGTTTTATTGCTAGACATCCTTCCCATAGGATTTCTCCAGGTATTGGAAGGCAGCTATATGATCCTGCTGGAGTCTTCTCCAGGCTGGACAGCCCCAGCTCCCTCGGCCTGCCCTCACAGCAGAGGTGTTACTTTTCTGCAAAGAGAGGGAAGACGTGGCACAGAACTGGAGTTTCTAGGACTTCTGCTAATGATCTTCAGAAGGATGTAGACAACAAAACACGTTACAAGCAGCTGATGACAGTTTTTCATCACAGTGATAGCTTTTAGGCATGTGGGAGGAGAAAAAACGTTTGCAATGACTTTCTGGGAGAACTTTTACTCAGGAGTAATAGTTAAAGTGGGAGAACATGGAGCTAATTCTTCTCTACCTTTCCCTTTGCTTAGAAAGTGTAAAATTCTATCATAATGTAAAAATGTTCCTTTCCCACAGACATGCATTGATATTTTACTTCCAAGGACAAACACGAATATAGCCAGTGACAACAGACAGATTTTGCAGTCTAACCTGATGTTAAGGGGTCACAGCCATTGACTCAGAAGGCTTTTGGCCTGTGGGTTAAATAAGATGTAGCTTTAGTTCAGTGTCAAGAGTACTGATTCTCAGCAAAAGGCTGCTGTTGACATCTGAATTACCAGATCATCTAGAACAAACCTGAGAATAGATAATTGAATAAAAACTTGAGACTGGGTCACTCCTAACAAAGCTGAGGGTAGGATTGCTTGTGTGAGTTGATGGAAATACTGAGGTGAGTTCTGTGTCCATTTGTTGAGATAAAAGATGCTTTACTGTTGTAGACTTTGATTCAGCAGTTGATGCCTGACGGAAGGGGAAGAGAGAGAAAGGAGTAAACCACTTATCTGGTTTCTTTAGACTTGGTGTAGTTTTAAACTAATCTTGACAGCTTGTTTGCTTGTGGCACAAAGGAGATCCTGACCTGACACATGAATCCTTCAAGTGCTACCCAGTTAAGACAGGTTTGAGGGGAACTGCTGTCCCTGGTGTATGAGAGCTTTAAGCCAGCTGTCATAAGCAGAGCAGAACAGTTGTGGAGGAAGAACATAGGTAGGAGGCAGACAGGAGTTTGCAGCAAGCTGTACAGCAGCAGGAGTGCTGCAAACTGGAACCTGACCTAGGCTGCTGCACAAGCCCAGGGCTGTGGAGGTCTTACCGTTTGTACTGGAAAAGAGATGGATGCACATGCAGTGGCTGGGTTGGAGAGAACAGAATGAGACAGTACCCATCTCTCACATGGGCAGTGATCACAGAGAGAGCAAGAGAATGAGGATATTGATTACCCCAAGTGCCATGTCTGTCCTCAAATGATGTATGACTTTAGCTAAGCAGGCCAGCAAGTATGATGGAGCTAGAGGTGACTTGCTGCTCCTACTGATGCTGTTTTACTTTGCTGAACCACCTCAGTCCATGATGGAGCCCATGTGTTTCCCCCTTCTGACAAGTGCCCTAAGGCCTTCATCAGATTATTCTCATGCTCTCTGACTCAGTGAATATATAAGGGTTGCAAGCAAAGGGGAACAGAGCCAAAAGGAGAGATTGAGGCAAAGTGGCCTCATATGGCAGTTTCCTTGCATTTAGGGCTAAGGCTGTGGTTCAGTGATGCATTAGATCCAGTTCCAGTGCTCCTCCTATGCTATCAAGTACATCCCAGCTAGATTTGTAATGCAAGTGCTGACACTGGTTCCAAAAATGTTCATGGGTTACCTTCAGCACCCAGCTTTATGCTGAGACTGGCTGATGTCTTGCAGCCAGACAAAGGTCAGTGTAAGGATAAAGGCAGCATGAATCCAATCACATGGCAGGTCCACGAGAAATAAAATTGAGTGTTAGCTTCTGCTGTGGATCAGATTGGTACTGCTGGTGTACGTACAAGTTTGTACAAATCTAGGGTTGATTAATAGATTCAGGGCTGAGAGCTGTGTTCTCAAATCCTTGCTCTAAAGAGTGGTCAGGACAGAGAATAATTATTGTGGAATGGATTATTGAAGATACTTGTTCAAAAGGGGACATCTTCTGTGCAGGCTGATCAAGTGACTTTCAGGTCATTGAAAACAAAAGAAATGAACAACACATACACCTGACAATACTTACTGTCTTTTGTGTGGCAGTCTTACAAGGGTTTCTGCAACTGTTTCCTTTGAAATTTTAAAAGGAAAATGGATTTCTACTCCCATTTCCCATCCCTTTTCCTTTTGTTTAGAATGCTTGTGGTTTTCAGCAGAAATAAGGTAAAACTGGCAGTCCCAAACTCCCATCTTTTGCTGAGGATTCAGTAAAATCAAGCACTTTAGTTTACATACTGTGTGTCTGTAACTGGATGCTCCGTGCAGAGAGCTGCTTACCTTCTGCAGTGCTTGGAGGAAACTCGCTTCCCCTCTCAAAGACTAAGCCATACACACACTGTTCACTGTATATTAGTTAAGAAAGAGTGTTCTCAGTAAAGGGCACGTCCTGGGGAGTATGACTGGCTTGGTGAATGGATGGCCTGAGATCTTTAATTAAAGGTGCAAGCTTTTTCTGTTCTGGCATGTGAACTTCCATTTAAATTAGGTTCTGTAGAATTAAGAAGGTTTTTATGGCATGAAGTTCACCCGTGCTGGCAGTGCCATGTTCCCCAATTTAATGGGTGGTGGTGCACTTTAGAAAGACAGCTTTCAACTGTCTCATCAGTTCCAAAGTAGTATTGCTGTGTTTGTGGCCAAAGAGACCCATTTGCTCTGCTGGGAGCTTCAGAAACTTTCAGCTGCTTTATCTGTGGCAGCAAAAGAGTTGTTTTCAAAATTGTAAATACATGAGGTCATAGCAGAGATTCTTTTCCATTCAGAGTCTACACTGAACTTTCTAACAACCCTTCACCTATGTGAAGATGGAGGTGGAGAATGGTGGGAGATGGGTTTATGGAAGGAATGATAAAAGTATATGGAAACCAGAGATGTGGATTGCTGAGAACAACTAGAAGCTTCCTTATCTGTTTAGTGGCATAAACCCAAGATAAATTAAAATTCCTTGAGTTTGTTTCCTTAAAAGCAAAAGAAAATGCAACTCTTAGGAGTTTTTGCTATTGAAAATTGAATGATCTTTTCCCTGCCTGAGCGGAGATTACTCTGTATGCAACCTTTGTGCCAGCAGTAAAGCCCCAAGGGTCAGCAGCAGAGCTGCTGCCAAAACCAGTGTCTGTGTAGCTCAGGCAGCCTCGGACAGGAGGCCTGTTGGTCACAGAAGAGATGGGTTGAACCCAGAGCAGGAATACTAGTGTTCCCTCTGTTTGGCTTGGAGATGTCCTAAAACTGAGTTGCATGCCTGCTTTTTGTTGCTGCACTCGGACTTCATTTCTGTCTTTAGTTTGTCTGAAGCTCATGCATTATATCGCTTTAGTACTTATCAGAAAAACAAAAGCAGGGCCAGGCCCTCAATTTATGGAAATGAAATGCTGTCAAATCTGTTTAACTCCTTTAGGACTTTTTCACAACTTTATTATCGTTGCATCAGAGACTGCTTTGTTAGGAAATAGTAACATATTTTCTGCTCCCCCACCTCATAGCACTACTGTACAGAAACTGATCTGACAGGGAGCAAAAATACACTATTGAAAATAAATTCAGTGTTGTGCTGAAAGCCAGCAATTAAACCTCGCTGAAGATGGTGGGTGAGAAAGTTTCCCTTCCTTAAGGAAAAGCCTAAGAACTATCTCTGTGGGACGTGCTCACTGAGACCGCAGAAGGCCCACCATGCATACCACCCCATACATATGGCACCACACGTGCCTGGCAGTGCCGAACTGTGGGGGCTGAGGCACTTCTCCAGTATCTAGCTGCAGACGCTGGGGATAAGGTGGCATATGATGAAACAGAGCAATTCAGAAAGTGACAGCAGAAACATCAGAGAAGCAGACAGAGAAAGTAGCAAGGATACACAAGAGCCAGCAACAAAAGCCCTTGTAGCCTGACCCTGAGAGAAAGCTAAGAGAGAGGGAGCTGGAGTTGGGGCTCCAAAGAAGCTTGAAAGTGTGAAGAGAAAGCTCTGACTCTTGCCGTACACAGAGTAACGGGACATTGTGTACATACTTTCTAAACAAACAGAAGTGCATTTAAAAGCCCAATTCACTCCCTCCTCTGTTTGTTCTCCAAATAGAAACAACCTGTAGGGACCCTGAATATTGGCTAACGACTCAGGTCAAAGAAGGTAGCTAGAAGTATAGTAATAGAGGGAGCGTTCTCCTCAGAACTGATTTTGTCTTGCCACTAGTAAATCATTTTAGTCCCTGTTTGTGATGATATTGGCATTAGCATTGTCATGGCAACAGATAAACAAGGAGGAAGAGCTGTGTAACAACTTTTTTTTTTTCTCTTCTCTTTTTTTTTAAAGCAGGCGGTCCAAATGTCTTACTAACAAGTAATTTGGTGACAGAATTTAGCAAAGTGGTTGCACAGTAAATGGGTTTATCTTTAAACATAATGCTCTTTTCCATTTTAACTGAGCATAAAATTGTATCTTTAAAGGATCGTCAAAAAGAAGGGCTTTATGCCTCTTGAGCAGCTCCATGTGACATATGGTCTCTCCAAGCAATAGTTTTATCGGCTGTGCACAGGAGCAGCAGATTTGAGCTAATGTTCCTGTGAAAACAAGTAAGAGTTTATCCAAAAACTGAAGAAGGGGAGGAAAAAAGGCATCTTTGCCCTACTGTACAGGAAAAACCAAATTGTGTCTTGCGTCAAACTTATGACATACCCCTATAAATTTAGCAGCTGCTGGTAGTGACTAACTTCAGCACACGCAGTGAGCAGGTTGAAGAGGACTCAGTGACCTCTTTGATTCCCTGCCCACCACTGATGCTTCCAAGCATGCTTCAGCCACATGCTGCCCTGAGGCTTGGTTGGAGCAGGGTGGCTTTAGGGGCCAAGTAGACTATTGCTGCCCAGAGGGACTTAGCCCTGGGCTTTCTGTGTGACTAGGTCTCCAGTTCCCAACGGAGATGCTGTAGTCACATCAGGCGCTGGCAGAGAGCGCACGTTGCTTGTTGCTAGATGAGTCGCGTGGGGAGCTGGAGAGCACCCTACCTCTCTGCTCCCAGACATCCTCCTTCCTGCTGGGGAAAGGCTTGGGGACTGTTTACTTAGCAGCTGGGCAGCAGTGAAAGGCAGTATGAGCCTTGTACACAAATACACATGCTCTCTTGTTAATTGTAGCACACAGCTCTGGCCGGATGCTGGCCTAAAACTATTTTTGAGCTCACAGCTACCTCAGCTGAGGACTGCTGCCACTGACTAGTGCTAGAAATAATCCCTGTCAAATTAATGGATACTGGCATTACAAATGCAGAAAGAAGGGAGAAATTAATGAAATGCAAAACATTTATGCATCTAAGGGATTTTGATATAGTGGTTGTACACAGACCAGAATAAACAAACATATGCTCATATGTTCCTGCTTACACACACATACGCACACACACACGTTTATATTTACACTTTATATATAGATGTAATGACATTAAATAACAGGTAACAAGCAGGGGAAATTGAATTGTAAAGGAATAGAGTTGAGAAAAAGTTCCTATGGCTCCACAGCTCCACAGAAGTCATGTTTTGAGAAAAGCTTTCAATGTGCTTGAATGGTTCTGTAATACTTTTGTAGTACTGAGTGATTTCTCTCATTCTTGCAACAATGCAATAATTTGTAGGTTGAGCTCTTCAAAGCCTTCTCGTTGGCAAGAATGAATTCCCTCCATTTTGCAGTCTTTCATAAGCATATCTTTACCCTGCTGTCTGTACCTCCCTCTTATCCATGAATATTAGTGTCAGTTTTACTTCAAATTCTGTCTAAAGTTCAGTGAGATTTTTTCTTGTGAGGTAGCTGCGTAGCTACCATGCAAAGTTTTCAGAACTGACCTGGGCTTTCACACTTGTGCAGCTTTGACATTTTATACAGCTGTGGTTCTCTCTGGGAGACATGGAGGAAGATACTGGTCATGGGGAGCATCTGAAAATCAGAACTGAGGCATTAAGAATGCAGCCTGTGCATTGTCCCGGGTCCTAAAACTGCAGAGGAAAGTGATACATATTTGATTTGAGATCTGACATTACACTTCAGAGAAGCATCTGCTTGCAAAAAAAACAACACAGTGGAAAGCAGGATATTAGTCTTTTGCATTCTGTACAGATACAGAAGGATCAAGCAGAGACACAAAAGAAATTTCCACCACTGGTGACAGATGAACAGCTGAGCTGACTTATGAAATAGGAGGAAACTGCATCTTTCTGCAGTCTTTCTGTCTCAGAATTTCTCTTGGGATAGTGGCACCATACAGAGTTGCTAACCCCAGGATAGTAATATCAGCCCTTAGATATTGCATGCTTACTAAGGACATTGTTGTATACACACAGCACATGAAGTACTCTGCAATGAAATAAGACAGACTTTGTGGTGACTCAGCAAAGCTAGGTAGCAAATGCACCTTTAAAAGTAGCTCTCTGAATGAAGGGTAATCAGTTCCTGCCTTTTCTTACTGTGTGAGGTACACATTCATTAGAGAGCATCTGCAAAGTTGAAGTAAGAAACAAGAAGAACGGGAAGGGCAACAGAGTTGTAAATCAGCTTGTGTGTCTCAATGAAATGACAATGAACTGATAACACTTTCTGAACAATTCACTGGGTACAGATGCCATCCCTAGAATTAGAGCAACAGACGTTTGGTATATCAGTATCTGCAAGGCATAGATGGAGACCTGACTGTCATAGAATGCTGGAATGGCTGAGGTGAGATAGGACATCCTCAAAGCAGGGGAAGGTTGAGCTCAGTCCTCAGGGCTGCGTCCATTGGGGCTTTTAGTATCTCCAAGGAAGGAAACTCACACGTCCTTTCTGGGCAACTTCTTCCAGTGTCCAGTCATCCTCCCAGTAAAAAGGGATTTTCTTACATTTAAAAGGAATTTCTTGTATTTTAATTTGTGCATATTTATAGATCCATAGAATGGTTTGGATTGGTCCTGTCACTGGGCACCACTAATGAGAGACTGGCTCCTGCTTCCATGCTATTTCCAATCAGGAAATACACACATTGGTAGGGCCCCCCAGCACCTTCTCTTACAGACCAAGTATTCCCAGGTCTCAGTCTCTCCTCTCATGTTACATGCTCCAAATCCTTATTCATCTGTGTGGTCCTTCACTGGACCTGCTCCACTAAGTCCATGTCTCACTTGTCCATGCCTCACCTGTGCTGGGGAATCCAAAACTGGACCCAGCACTCCAGGATGTTTCTCACCAGTGCTGAGCAGACAGAGAGGATCACTTGCCTCCATCTGCTGATGATACTCTGCCTCATACAGCCCAGAAGGTTGTTGGTGGTCTTTGCCATGAGGGTACATCACTGGCTCCTGGTCAGCGTCTGTTCACTAGGACCTCCAGGGACTGTTCTACAATTCCACTTTCCAGGTAGCTGGCTCCAGCCTGGAAAGTGGAAGGTAATGGGGCTGTTACCTTCCCAATGGCAGGACTTGGGATTTTTCTTTATTTAACTTCATGACATTTGTATCAGCCTGGTTCTCCAGTTTGTCAAGGTCCTTTTGAATGAAGACACAATCATCTGATCTAGCAACCACTCTTCCCAGTTTCATGGCATCTATAAAACTTGCTGAGGATGCACTCTAACCTAGTATTCAGTTCAGTAATGAAAATGAGAAATAGTGCTGGTCCCAGTGTGATCTTCTGGGAATATACCAGTAGTGCCTGGCCTCCATGTGGTGGAGGTGACATGCTGATGTCGGTGGGAGCAGCTGCTTTTAGTCCAGCGGTTCTGCCAGTTTGCAACCTGCCTCATTATCCACACTGCACTTCATGTTACGTGAATGGTTATGGGAAACAGTGCTGAAAGTCCTATCAAAATTGAAAGCAATCATACCCACTGCTCTCCCCTAAAATGCCAAGCTTGTCATCTCATTGTTGGAATTCTACCAGGTTGGCTGAGCATGCAACAACTTTAGTGTAGACCTTGCTGATTAGACAGGAGAGAGATGAATAACTTCTAAGGGTCATTTATTTAATGATATCTGACTTCTGGTCACAGAATCTGTTATCTAGTCACAAAATGTCCCTGAGCAGAACATGTGCAGTGTGCCTCTGTCCCTTTGTTCTTCCTTGCCAGTGCATTTCACATCCTGAATTGCAGACCAAGAATTACTCCATGTCAGTCACATGGTTTGTCACAATGTTGATCTAATGTTCAAAGCCTTAGACAATCTATGTGGCCATTAATTCATGTAATATGCTTTTGTTGCCTTGTTAATCCTTAGAATGAGGTTTCAAGTACATCAGGTCAAAACTGGCTTTCAGCAAGTATTGATACTGAGTGAAAAAACAGTATTTCATGTACAACAGCACTTTTTTTTTTTTAGCTAAAATGCAAACTGAAGACATTCACTTAAAATGAGAGCTAACATCACCAAAAAAGTCCTAAATTTTTAATTTAAATATTTATTAAAAAGACTCTAGCTTGAGATTTTTGTTTTGCTATTCTTAGGGTCAGACTCATTAAGATGCCATGCAAATCCTGGGGCCTCTGACAACGTTGCACATTTATTCCTTCAGTGGTTTCCCAGCAACTTGGTTCTTGGTGAAAGTAGATCCTTACAGACAAAAGATAACTAATGGACTCTAGTCTTGTGAGCTGCTCTAGCTCCTGCCACTCTAGTGGTCTTGCTTGGAGTCAGCTGAACAGCCATACTTTGGCCAAGTTCTAGACTACTGCTATTCCTGCTTTTTCAACCTTTTCTTGAATGGAATATCAACTACTTAGTGCTGCATTAGACAGGGAGGAGTAGAAACATCTTCTGTTTCTCCTTTAATTCCTGCTATCTTTGTAACAGCTGTCAGTTTTAGTTTGTTCATCTATCATTCAGTTGAGCAAGAGCAAGAAGATGAAGGGCCATTCGCCCCATGATGTTGTTAACAAGCCTGTCAGACTTTGACAACTTGAGTGAGAGACATCTCATAAAATTGTGAGTGAAATTTTAAATGTCTTGTTGAGGCATACCACAATATCCTTTGCTGTCAAGTGAGCATTTGCAGTAACTTTTGTTGTTTTGGTTTTTTGAGCCTGACTCAGCGCTCTGCTCACACCAGGTTTTTGGAAGTGTCTCTTTTTTATAGTGAGCATGTTCAGCAACATAAGACAAGCATTGACACTCAGTTTGCCTGCTGACATTACTGTTGCACATTGGTACTGTCATTTGTGCACATATAGCAAAAGAGCAGACTAGTTTAAAGATGACTTTTGAATGGACTGAGCTTCTTGTTTTGCTGTTGACATCACCTGATTCAAACTTACACCATTTTACAACCTGTTCACTGTGCTTTTTCTGCCCAGACACTGAGTGGCCTGTGTGGATTTTAGGTGATGCTTTGGTCTCATGACAGATACCCTAATGAGCCCTTTGCTCAAATACCTCTGCAGTGAGTACTGCCACCAGGGCTCTCAAGAATAGCTGTGGCACAGCCCTGCTGCTTGTCAGTGTTGCACAATAGCTGCAGGAGCCTTTATGTCTGCTGCACTTGATGCAGTCTATCACCCAAAACACAGTGCCTGAAGGTTTGTCTGCCTGTCACTGGGACCGACATGTCCCAGCAGCCTCTGTGAAAGCTTCCCAAATTTTGCTCTTCAAGGTATATCAAAGCTGGCAGTTTGTTTCCATACAGATTCCTGCTGAGGCGAGCATAAGCAGCCCTAGCTCAGCTGACTGCAAACCTCGTTTGAACAGAAAATTGTTTTCACAATGTACACACGTGTGGTGCCAGAAGGATCTATTGTATTACATGAATAAGGGTCATTATAAGCTTCCTTCAAACAGAGTAGGTATCTGAGGCAGTAGCCAAAACCAGATGTAGCCATGCAATTTATAGCTAACTAGGTAATCCATCAGCATGTAGGCTTCAGCTTGGAAAAACATTTAGAGCACCCGTTTAACTTTAAGTGTGTGTTTATACACAGAGCTTTCAGTGGGGCAAACACGTGCCTAGAGCTATGTGTGACGAGCTATGAGTGATTAAGTGAATCACTGGGAGAGTGTCATTAGAAAAACTCCTCAATTTTAACAATATGAATGTGTCTAGAGATAAATATAACAGCTCTGCCTTGCCTGGCGCTGTCTTTTTGCTGTAGTGCAGTGTAGGCAAGCTCCTGTTACTCTAATATTGATGGCATACCTTTATGCTTTTGGAATAGCACATTCCCAGCTTTTTACATAGTTTAAAACTCATCTTTCCCCCCACTGTGAGGGTGGTTTTCCCTCCAGTTTTACTCCTCAGAATTTTCAGAAAACAGTATTATTGATTCTGTGTGTTCAAGCTATTTAATCAAAGGGGAACCTACACAGTTTGCTAATTTCTTATTCTCTTCTTCTCTGCTGTCCTTTGTTGTCTGTACTCTTTTCCATGCTCAGGACCAAGCGCGCTTTCTGTCAGAGGTTCAGTGTATTCCTCTGTCACACATTCTTCTGCTTGGAGTTCTTTTGTTCTAATACTCTTGACATTTAAGCTTGGGCACTTTAAAGGTTCTTTCTCTTTACTTTATTCTATGATTTATTGATTACTTCCAGCTTCTGTTTCCCTAAGCCCATTTCCTTTCATGTTTTCTCACCCTTCCCACTTGTTATCTCATCTCTTGATACAAATAGTGCTTCACAATTCCAATTTTAAAGCCACCACCACTGCACCAGTTTTTCTCCCATTGGCTTGGCATAGCAACACTTCTATAACACATGGAGGCCCAAAGGCATTGTAAATGATTACAGGGGTCATTGTTACTGATGAATGAGACCCAGCCTCACATTTACAAAGAGCCTGCTGAGCTGCATTGTCCCTTGCAAGTAGTCCCTGTAGAAGTCATAGGCACTACTCACAGATCAAGGGACCACTCAGTGTGGGAAAGTGACACTCTGCACTGGAACTCAAGTCAGCATTATACAGGGAGAAGCCTCCTTCCCAAGGGCTGAGCTACGCTGGCTGTTCGAGCCTTAGGAGGACCTGTTCTCCTCATGTAAGAGGAATTTTATGATCCATAGGACCTCAGTGCTCTAGCAAAACTACCAGAATAGCTGTGGTGCTGAATGAGGGAGTTAGAGGGCAGTTTAGGATTATTGTGGGGCAAATTCTGCACTAATCACTAACTGGTGGGAGCCACACAGTTGCTGACAAATGTGGATGTGTACTTTTGTGAGGTACCATTTTACACAGAGTCAGATTGCACTGAGTTGGAAGGGACCCTCAAAAGCTATCTTATGCAGTTCCCCTGCAGTGAGCAGGGATGCCACTAACTAGTTCAGGCTGCTCAGGGCCACCGTGCAGGAGCTAGCTATCAAAGGAGACTTCCATTCACCAGGAAGACCAGTTCTAGCTTAAGAAACAGGCATGCAGCAGGACCTGTATTAGGGGTGGACCTAAGTGTGACTCCTGGACTGAAGTTACCTAATGGCTGCATTTTTGCTTTCCTGATGTAGTATGTGTCCACCATGGCACCTTCTGATGACTCAAAACTATGCAAATAACTTTGCAGTCATCAGATGGGAGAATTTAGAATTGAGCAAAGCATTGTTACTGTGTGGCCAAACCACATGCAAGGCTTTGAATAGTCTTCCTGTTCTGCCCCCTACTTGCTATGGGAAAGGACCATGTCTTTCTGTGATCCCATCCTGGTCTGACACTTCTGGCCCTTTGTGCCCAAGGCAGTGCAATGGTTGTTCTGCTGTAAGTATGCTGTGGCAGAACATGGTATTTCTGCTAGGTTCAACTAAAAGTCTCTATATTAGGGTTTAAGGGTAAATTACCACAAGTTAACAACCTGCCTGTGCAGCACAATGCTGTGTTTGGATGGGCGCCTTTGCCCTCTTCTGACTCAGCCACAAGGGGGTTGAGGAACAGATTGTAACTAATACTCCCATATAAAGCATGCTGTAGTCAATTACCTAGTGATTTTTCTGTCAGCCAGGATTCTCTGCAAATGAATAGATATCAAGGATGTAGAAAATAATTGAACTCATCTGAAAATGTACCTCCTGCTTGTGGTCCAAAGTAAATAAAGACTTTTTACTAGCAAAAAAAAAAGAGCATTGTTCTTTACAGTTTAGCATTTCAGTACAAATGAAAAATGAAATTGCCAATAAAATTTTATGAGAAAGGAAATTCTTGTTAGAAATTTTATCTCGGAGTATTGATTTTGCTGCTGTGAAGAAAATTGCTCTCTAAAAGTTAATAAAGAGTGAGCAGGGGTAGACTTTTAATTGTCTGTTTTAATTTAAAGTCTTCTAACATATAAAATATTGGTAAGATTAGGTTTTAAAAGTAAGAAGTAACTTTCTGGGTTTTGTACATTTAAATATCAGACAATTTAAATGGTGAAAAAGTTTGCCTTAGCTATATGTTAGTCTATGAGGTCCTTATTAACATGTGAATAAAGATGACTAAATAATTGGCCTTTGGTTTGTCCATCAGAATATCTGATGCCCTTACCAGAAGGATATTATTGTTTCATTTTACATACCTCACACTGAGTGTGCTGTCCTAGAGACTGGAACTAGGTTTAAATTACATTACACAGCCCAAAATGACACAGCCTAAAGTTGAGAGAATTCAGAATAGTAGTAACTGTGCTTTCACTAACACCAGAAATTTGGCAGTTATGCTTCTGGTCAGAACAAACATTAGTAAGAAGTACTGTTGCTGTGGTTTTGTACATATGTATGAATGTATGCACACACACACACACTTAGCTTTATTTTAGGCAGCCACACAGTGACCTCTTCCAATGAATAAGAAATCAAATGAGCAAGTAAGAGAATGCTGTGGGTTCTTTCTTCTTTTCAAGAGGGGGAATAATACTCAATTATGTGCCTAGAAATATTTGGGAGAGAGGCTTCAGAAAGTTCCCATTAATTAACTTCTTTCAGAATCTCCATGAAACAGATAACAAAAAAATAGACAAGATCTTTGAAGACAACCTGTTCTCCTTGTGTAAAAGGAGTTTTATCTTCTTCATAGAAGTTGTTGGTTTGCGTCTCCAAGATTGCTTGGAGAACCACCTCAAAGCAATCAGCCATGTTCCCCTTCCCAAGGACTCTAATATGATCCATGGGATCCCAGTGCTCTGCCAACTTCAAGGGTGCAAAACCAGGGAAGGAGTTTGCCTTGGACTCCTACATGACAGAGTGATGCTCTTATATGGGTTTTAATGGTGTTACCCTCAGATAAATTCAGCCGAGGCAAGCTGAGGAGGTGACAAGCATAAATCTCGACGTGAATGACTGGTACTTTGTGTATGTATATGTGCATATCCTTCTTTCCAATTTACATTTCAGGCGTGGCTACCCTCTTCTGCTGTTGTGGCTGTGTTTTCTCATCTCCTCACTGGTGCCTGCCAGCAGCTGGATACGCAGAAGACGACGGACACTTGGGCTCTTTCCCATAAGCCAAGGCCCCCTGTAAGTTCTCACATGCAGAAAAGAAATTCAGGACAACAAAAAGGTATCAGTGAAAAGGTTCTTTTAGAGTAAAAAATTTGGTGGAGATTAAAATAGGGCAAAAGTTCAAATGAGAAGGAACCACTGCCAAGCAAGCAAGAATCATGGCAAAAAGGAAGAAAAAGAACCATTGGTTTAAAAGGCAAGTAACCATGGCAAGGCAACAGCTCAATGCTAGAATCTGGTTAAGAAGTAATATCACACAGAGCTGTGATTGTTTATTCAAGGCTAACTCATGAGAGAACAGTTGTCTCCAATGAGTGTTCTCACAGCTTGGATCCAAAATTATGACTGCATTTTTTAAAGCATCCAGCACTTCTTCACAACCCATTTGCTGTTAGACAAAAGAAAAAGAAAGTTCAAACTTTATTCTTAGTGTCCTCTGTGTGTTTAAAGCGCAGCTTTACATATGGAAAAGCATTTCATGTCAGCTGTTGAGCTGGTATCATGCTATTCTGCAGCAGTTGCCAATGGAAACTTGATACATTTTCAGCACCTTTCCCAAGCTTCAGAAACTGGAAGCAATGTGTGATTTAAGGATGTTTTGTTTGCGAGGGTTCTTGGAGGGTGAGAGAAGAGATCTTGCACCTATGAGTTGCATTACTGAAGTTGCAATACAAAGCAGATAGTGGCCTGTGGGAGCTAACATCTGTGGAGGTAAGTTTAGGCATGAAATAAAAATAACGTCTGCTTTGATACAAATAATAATTTACTAAAGATGTTTTGTGACTATCAGCAAACTCACAACATGTGCACACAGCCCTACACCTGCTTCAGTTGTGCACCTGTTGTCCTACAAATAAATCAAAAGGGAAAAATGCAAGATTCCAGTGTTCTGCTATAAATAAAAGATGATTAATGCCATTATAGTGACAAACAGGTATTGGCAGCATCCAGAAAGAATGGAAGATTGTCATCTCATTTGTGCTTTTGTTCCACATCTAGATGAGCTTGGAATACGTACACAGTGCTAGAGGGCACAGCTGCAGCCCCGCAGATGAGAAGAAGAGAGCAGGTCAAATTTGATCTCACTTTAAGTCAAAAGCAGCTCAACTAAAGTAGAGGTTTTCATGGAAATGAACACAAGCAGATTTCCTTACAAACTGAGTGATTTTATTCCTATCAGTATTTCATAGCTCAGAGGATCTTGGGCTAAACTAAGACACAGTGGTCTCTACTGGGTCCACAGGTCTCAGAACTTTTTGGACTCTGACTTTGCAGCTATTCTTTGGAGACCTACAAGTCTGTAAGGAAGGTCTCTTCTTGGAATTAGCATGCAAAAAGATCTTTCAGGCTAAGAGCTATACCACCACATTTGCACTTAGTGAAGTCATTTACACATGCAGAGGACAGCTTTGAATGTTGCTAGAGTCTTTGGTCTCTTCAAGTTAATAGGGTACATGAAAAGTGCTGTGTAGACAACTTCAAAGTTCTCATTTACCCAAAGACTAATTAAAATTTAGGCAACAGAAGCGCAGAATTTTTGAACTTTCCTACCTCAGGGCTACTCTGGCTGTCAAGGTGAGTTTTGGGGGGAAAAAAAAATTAAAGGATTGGATTTTAGAGGATAAGGACAAAGTATTTCCTTGGCTCCTGTCCTGTCCCTCTCCTACTCACTCCCTCTCCCTGTCCCTCCTCAAATGCAGCCTTTCCTCTACACCAAAGCAGGTAACTGCCTGCAGAATTGCCTCAGCTGGAATCAGGCTTTCTGGTAGGCTAAGAATGGCAGTCAGGCAAATCAACTTCACATCAGTACCATCCCTTGTTGAAAGGGGTTGGGTACAATGTATTTTGGTGTTTTTATGGAATCTGAAGTGGCTTTGGTCCACTGTCAAGTAAATGTAGCATGTATTAGGGACAGATATCTTCAGTGCTATGACTGCATTTTCCCTATGCCTTTACAGTGCCAAAGAGTATCTTCCCAAACTCCCAGCTGACATTGTGTGATGCCAAACTGCTAGAGCACATTTGAAAGATATGCAGAGTCTTCTATTGCATTTGTTTCTTTGCTTGTCATCTAAAGTGAAATCACTCAGAGCAGGAATCTTTCATCATGGCTTTATGCTTTTGTGTTGCTCTGGATCCCACCTGCATTGTGCTAATTTCCTAATGTCAGACTCAGTCTTTGTATCCCTGGCACATCAATGGACCTAGCCAGGAAGAAAAGAATTTGGCACATTGTTTTTAGCTTTTTTGTTTGTTTAAGAGCTTAGAGGTCTTCAGGAGCAGAGGCTTTACATCTATTTTTATTACTGCATATAGTTTTTCAGCAGCAAAGCAGGAATGACTATATTTTTATCCTGTGCTCTTACACTGGGCAAAATCTGCTCTCAGGTTCCTTTTGCATATCTCTGATGCCATGAAGTTCTCTGTGGTGTCTTTCGTGTTCACAGCCTGATCCAAGGGGCTCTCTCTGCAGATAGAACACTGCTATAAACAAGCACTTGTACAGAAACCAAGAGGCAATCCAAAGCATATGTGAAAGCAGAACTCAGGCCACTGTTAGTGCATATCTTAAGACTGCTAAAGAGGAATATGTGCTCCACTGTTATATTATTATCTTTTCTTTGGTTCAGTGAGAATCTTTGGATTCTCCAGTATGAAGTGGGGACATGCTGTCACTCCTTGATGACTTTCACCTTACCATTGTCAGGCATTCACAATCCAAATGACTCATGTTATGTGAGCAAATATTGCCTCAATTTGAATAATTTTATTTTCATTGCAACCACTTTTGAGTGTTACTATAGTAATATCACTGGTTTTCCTTGTCAGGGAACTGTCACAATTTCATAAACTCTTTCTGCAGCCACAGGGCAAAGAAAATGATGCATTTATTTTGCTTTTATGCTTCCTTAAAAGCAAATGCATCTTTATATATATAGATGTAAAATAGATAGCATATCATTGCATCAGAGGGGTAACTTCTTTACTGTAAAGGTCACAGACCATTGGAACAGGCTCCCCGGAGAGGTTGTGGAGTCTGCTTCTCTGGAGACTTTCAAGGCCCGTGTGGATGCGTTCCTCTGTGACCTGAGCTAGATTGTATGGTCCTGCTCTGGCAGGGGGGTTGGGCTTTCTTTGGGTCCCTTCCAACCCCTGACATCCTGTGATAAGAAAAGAATATGAAGATGCCAGAAACAAAAAAGGTTAAAAGAAAAGAAAATACTGGAATGAAGGTTGAAGTTACCTCCCTTGCTCAGCCTCTTCCCAAAACTCTACCTCATCTTCTTCACTCTTCTTTGGGTGCATGAGTGGATGGAGAGTTGGGAATTGAAAGGCCTAATTCCCTGGCTTTCTGATATAGTGACAGTGAGTTATTTGGGCAATCAATGAGGCAGGAATTCTAAAATATGTAATTATTTTATTGCCAAAAAGCCCTGCCCACAAACTATACAAACTAGTTAAATTTAGGTTGTAATTTGGTCAGGAAAATCTTCACAAGGATGTTTATGATTAAGTTGGTAGTTTAGGAGAATCAGAACATTTGAAAAGGTTTAGCCACAGAATGGCTTTGCCACACTTACAAACAGGCAGCCTGGAGCCTTAGGGAAAGGTGGTGGTGGAGTAGAAATGTCGAGATAGTCTCTGGCTCCTTTGCTGGAACTGTTTGACATCTTGATAGCCATTGAGAGGCTTCCAGATCTTCCCAGGCTCTAGCAGGGCGCTGGGAAAGAGGCAGATGATCTCTAACTTGATCCTGGTTCCTCTTGGCACAGAGGTTTGAAGAGGTGCAGGCAGGATCTCTTGCAGATGTGCAGAGAGCACCGTGTTGGTGGCACTTCTCACCACATTGTGAGACACTTAATGCCTTCTCCTGGTAAACTTGAGGCACTTAAGTTTCCAGGTAGTTCAAGCCCAAAATATCAGGGCTGAGCTGCTTTGAAGCATGAGGAAGAGCTAGAACACATCCAAGCCGGGAGCAGTGAGGCAGAGCATGTTGTCTGAGCAGAGCAGAACATAGAACAGAGAAGTACACACTGAGGCAGAGCAGTCAGGCAGAGGCAGCACATGCCTGGGCATCTTCTGGTGAAGGGCTAGAAAATGCTTGGCATTCACTTTCAGTTACTGCCTGGCTGCTGTGCTCTAAGAAATCATTATAACAAAGGACAGTGACTGTATAACTTTAATTTATGAAACCAGCAAAGGTGGAGATTTTTGAGGCAAATATGTAGCAAAAAAGCCCTGTCCATCTCCCTCAGAGAAAGCTGCATATAGAGATGTGTAACAAAAGGAGTTTCCAAAATGACAACTCACCTTCATAAGAAAGTTAAAAGATTTAGGTTTGGATTCTTCCCTCACCCCCCAGTATTGTAGCTTGTATTTATCTTGAAGCTCCTTTAACCAGGGGCTAGCCTTGGTCCCACAGAATGCAAGAGGAATATGTCCATTCAGCTGGTAGATGCAGAATCAAGCCCAGAATTTTCCCCCAAATTTACTAGTTTCCACTTTTGCTGGTTTGAGGGTAATTGGAATATTTTACTGAGAGAAATGAAATCCTTAGCTGTGAGAAGAAAGGAAAAAAGCCAAGAGTACCTTATATCACCCATTCTTCTGCTAAGAAACACAACTACTCAAAATACAGATAGGATACGCCTCACATATTTCTCAGCTCACAGTTCTGGCTGTGCCTTCTCTCTGGCAGGTCTGTGTGGTTGCCTCTACCTTAACTTTAATCCAACTTAACCCTTTTTCCTCTAACCTCCTTGTTGTCTTTTTGACATCTCACCTCAGATCTCCAGATTTGTCACATGCTTCCGTATTTTAACTTGCATATGACTGTAAATATTTGTGTATATATATGCTTGTAAATTGTGCTAAGCTTCATTCCTTAACTTCCAGCTGGCTGAGTCTAGTCAGGGTGATTTCATAAGAGTAGGAGGGTGGGTAACACCCAAACCATCACACTACTGAATTAAAACATAATGAAATTCTTCTTGTCAAAATTCCTGATACTGTATGAGCTTGGAAAACCTGATGGTTTCTTGAGACAGATTATCTAAACAGGTCCTATTGGTCCTCTGAGATGTGAGTTGCAGGAAAATTAATTAATACATAAGGCACATATTATGCTAAAACCAAGGGAGGTGTTGGGTAAGAAATGTGTTCTCCTGGACTAAGATACTTCAGTGAGTAGTCAAGGCCACTTTAGGCACTCCCATACATTTAGAAAGGGCTATTTCTACCCTTATTCTTACCATGTGTGCTAAAGTCTAGATAATGAACTCTGGCTACTTGTATAAGGGAACAAGGCTGCTCTGCTTATTAAGTCATCCCCTTAGTGCTTCTCAGCGCAGCAACCGATTCACTGTACACCTGGGTAATAGATGACTACGTGCCTCAGTTCCCTCTTGTAACAGCACACTTATAAAACAGGGTCACAGAGGCTTCATTTGTTAACCTTTTGTAATATCTTTGATATTATTACAGAATCAAAAGGGTTGAGGTGGGAAAAGGTTAGGCTGGAAAGGGACCTCCAGAGGTTGTCTTGTCCAACTTTCCCTGCTCAAGCAAGGCCACCTAGAATAGGCTGCCCAGGACCATGTCCAGACAGCTTTTGAATATATCTAAGAAGGAAGACTCTCTCTCTCTCTCTCTGTCTCACTTCCTCTCATTTTTCTTGCTACCTGGTGATCAGCTTCAGTTAAATCTGAAATACACTTGCACAGTGGTGGAGGCAAAGCTGGCAGGTACTTCACAAAAGCTCAGATGGTGGGGACTATATGGTGAACTAAATTTGCTCTGTCAATAAAAATCTATCTAAGGATTATTTTAAAATAGAAATAATTTCTGATTTGAGGTTCATTGTTCCTGAAGCACAGATGAATGCATGCCATTCTCTCCCCCTCCCGCCTCCACTTGCACCCAAAACTGGTATCAAAGCTGCCAGCTATCTTTACTTTTTTTTGTTTGGTTCTTCATTCATCAACAGCATAGATAATGTGGCCTCTGCTTTGAGGGTGGCACAGCACTGGAACAGGCAGCCCAGAGAAGTTGTGGAGTCTCCATCTCTGGAGCCTCTTAAAGCCCACCTGGATGTGTTTTACGTGATCTGCTTTAGGCAGTCTTGCTCTGGCATGGGGGTTGGACTCAGTGATCTTCAAAGGTCCCTTCCAACCCTTACCATTCTGTGATTCTATGAACCCTCTCTTCATCTTTTAAAGTCCATTGGTCCAGTTTCATTAGAAAGGGTAAAGCCCAGAGACCAAAAGGCAACTTATACCCATCTGCTGTAGTATCTGTCACTCTTGAGCTGTGCTCAGCACTGTCTGACAGGGGAGGAAACTGAGCTTCTTGTGGTACCATCAAAGACACCAAACTGTTACATGACTTACCTGCTGTAGGAGCTCAGTGAGGTGGGAGACCACATCACCTCCTGACAGAAACTCATTCTGGCCTCTGATGGACTCTTTTAGCTGTGTACAACAGAGGCCAGGATGGTGGGACCGTCCTGTCGCTGTGCCTTGTCCTCATACTGGCAACAGGAGTGCCTCAGCTGAGTTTGGGCACTGTACAAGGCCACAGGGCTAGCAGCTATCTCGGATAACCTACATCCTAAATCCTGAATGGCTGGTTTTCTCCCTCTCACACACTAAGTAAATTGATAGATTGAGATGTAATTAAAAATGATCAGCTACTGCAAGGACAGGCTTTTCCTTTTTTTTCTCCCCAGGCACTTGGTTTACATGTTTACTGTGCTAAAAACAGTTACGAGCAATCTGGATAGCCCTCTGTTAGCTGTGATGAAAACATTCTCCAGTACATCCAACACTGCCTGCCACTAAAGAGGCCTGAGAAACACACCATCTAGATGGGGAATGAGCCTTGCTTTCCACAAACTACATGCTGAAGACCTGATGCTGGCTTTCATCTAGGGTCAGTGAGGTATATTGTCCATGGTAGAGACTCTGACTTATTCACCATGAAATCCCTTTGGTGATTCCTACAACCAAGGCACAGGTGGTGATGCCCATGGGCTGCTCTGGATACATCCTGCGCCCATATTCCCTCTGCCATGCCATGCCACTCACAGAGCAGTGGGAGACAAGAATGTGGCTGTCGCAGAACTCAGCCTGGGGCCTGGGTGACTACCACATTCAGTAGGGGTGATAATATAACTCCCTATGATCCCTGGCCTTCAGTGAACTTGGGCACACAAAACCAAGCTTATATCCAGAATCTCTGCAGAAATAATTACTCTGACAGAAAGATGGACCAGGACATGGTAGCAACTCAGAGCTCTCAAGACAGGTGCATCTTCACCTCATAGATCAGTGGTCACTGCACTCCTTCACAGGACACTGGAGCCCCACTGCCCATTCAGCAGCATTGTGGTGCTATGGCCACAGCCACTACTTCATTTCCTCACTTCATTCTGAGCACTTCATGGCACCTTTCTCCAGAAGCAGTTGTCCAGGCTGTTTCCCTGGCTGCCTCTTTCCTGTTCCCACATGCCACCCCTCATTCCCACACCCATTCTGAGTTTACCACTCTCCTGGTGCCAGTCTGGGGCCATCTGTGAGATGAGTCATTGTTAAAAATCCTCAGTGCAGAGTTGTCCAGAGTTCAGTTGTCAGACAAGGCCACTCTTCCAGGCAGGCCTAGCAAAAAGACAAAGTCCATCTCTGCTTATCAATTATAGAACATTCAGTATGCAGTAATGCATTACCAACTCTTGCAAGTCATAGAATGGTTTGGGTTGGACAGGACCCTAAAGGTGATGTAGTTCCAAGCCCCTGCAGTGCCTTCCACTAGACCAGGTTGCTTGAAGCCTGGGAAGGGGCATTCGCAACATGGCAAACCTGTTTCAGTGCCTCACCTTCTGGTTTGCTCACAGACTTCTAATGCTAATGCCAAAACTGTCCTCCCTTCACACCTTGCACACAGTGTGAACATACATAGACATACACACACACACACACACACATACAAACATTTGATGCATCTCATGGTTAGGATTGTTTTTTTAGGTCATAGTGGGCTGCACTGAGCCAGGACATTCCCACAGCTGCTTCATTATCAATCTTGAAAATGGCCCTGTCCATTGTTATAAAATATCCTAAATAGCCATGTTCAGCACCATTCTGTAGGTACTTAGATTATGAGTCACTAGGTAATTTAGCCCTGTGAGGGAGATTGTAAACTATTCTCTCCCTGTCTTTTCCAGAGAGGAGATGCCAGTGGGGAACCTTCATTAATATTCACTGTAATGTACATCTGTTTGTCCCCTCAGCCACTGCATGAAAATACACAGGGAGAGGGGGAAGGGCAAAGGGAGAGCTTCAAAATGTTTGTTGCTAAGGCGGGAGCCAGGGATGCACCTCAAGCTATTTCTGTCAGTCTGACAGGGATAGCAAACATTCAGCATCTCCAGGAGCCATTCTTTGTGCCTTTATAAGCACAGAAGCATTTGAAATAAGAAAGGCACTAGCTCTGGCTGAGGAATAATAATGGAGCTCAGGTTGATAATGCTTCTCAACAGCTCAGTGTTAGGGCTGTTAGGGTGTGGATGCAAGTGACCCACTTAAGATTTTTCATTGCTGTTGTTCAGAAAACCTCACCGTCTACCTTCTGTCCCGTTGAGACTCAGCTACGACAGAGTCATACTTCATATTCATCTATAGGAACATCTGGCCCATGTCTAACATTTAATTTCCACACCATTAGAGTCAAACAATACGTGTACATCAGTAGATAATGTAATGCATTATCACGCAAGGCAGAGAGCAGCAATTTATTAGCCTAATTTAAAATAGCCTTCAGCAAAAAATAGTGCATCTTAATTCACGGATCTGAAAGGAGTGACATATTTTCCTGTAAAATGTGAAGGTATGAACAGAGCCATGCTTTTGCACAGTGGGGCATATATTATTTCTTGTAAATCTTTTAAAAGATGAAATATCAGTTCTCTGTACGAAACAAAACAAACCCAAATCATAAAAAAGGAATAAAGCAAAAAAGGAAAAGCTCAAAGCCACGGCACATCCATGATAATACAAAAGGAGAAGAGATCTTAGCAAGGGGACAAAAGAGAAAAAGCTGCCCTAGAACACAAGCAAAAGTGACCTTTCCTTTACAGCAAAGTTGTGATCTGAATGTGAAGATCATTCAGACTTCCCATGCTCATATTTGAACAAATCCAGGCTCCTCAAGTGCACATCAAACATTACCTCCTTTTTTTAATCTGTCTTTTAAATCTCTTTTCCAATAAAGGACATTCCCAAGATAGGACCAAAAGTACCAAAACAAATTAGAAGCCTTTGCCACCCTGGCAAAATGAGTCACTTTTCACAAGCCTTTGATTAAAGACCATTCCTTCTGGGGGAAATTAACTTCCCAAATGGCAGAGTAGCACCAGGCTTATGTGCTACCCAAAGTTCACTTCACTTGTCTGAATCAGGATGATTTTCCTCACTTTTGGTTACTAAATGTGGCTCTGACCATACTGCTCAGCTTCTATCTAATGTACCCAAATTTTTACAGCTGTCTGAAGCTGAGACTTGTATTTGGCATAATTTCTGTCTATTCTTTTTTTATTTGACATTAAAATGCCATTGAATATATATATATATATATATACACATATATACGTGTGTGTATGTCTCTCTGTGTGTGTGTGTGTGTATATATATATGTTTATATATAGCCAGGGGCCTTGGAGCAAAGTCTAACCAAATAAATCCTGAGTTGTTTTTCCCACAGTGAAACAATTGTTCTAGGAGAAATGCAGCATTGCCTCGCACAGACTAGGATATAGCCTGGAGGTTGGATAGTGCCCACTCTCAACAGTATTATGGGGGCCACTCAATCCACGTCAGGTGCTTTGAGAGCTTCTTGAGAGGCTTAGGTAGGAGAACCCACACTTCTAAATCTGATCAGCTCAAGCCCTCCCAAAATTGAAACTGTGCAATATTTGAAGCAGAACTTTTAGACGGACAGAAAAACTTCAAGGTTAAAAACCTTACCCCAAAAAATCTGTGTCAGTGCCATTGTGAATGAAGGTTCCAAGACCTCAGCTGTAGACTTCAGCCTAGACAACATGTAAATGAAAATCCCAAACAATAGAAGGCTTACAGTTAATTATTGTTTTCAGCAATCCGTTATCTCCACTTTATCACAATAAAGTGCTCCATTCAGTGGGCTTGCACAGAATAGCACAGAGGTGGTTGGTCATGGGAAGTATGAAAAAAAGGAACACAACACTGCAATACTTGGAAAGAGAAAAGTCAGCAGTCTTAGCTTCACATGGGAACTCCTCTGGTCACCCAGGGGTGGGACCCACTCAGCACCACTTAAAACACCACAGCTGTGCAGAGGTCAGGGAGCTGGGCTGACAGGGAAAGGGTGAGGAAAGTGTTGGCTGTTTCTCTTCAGCTGCTGGCAGCTTTCTGAATAGGTGTATGACATGACTTTGGTCAGGTCAAGTACAGTCTGGTGGAGACTAGGAGGGATGTAAGTGCCAAGGACAATGAAACTGAAGATACAGCCCTGTGCAGAGCATGCTACAGCAAAAATCTGACAGGCCGTGTCTGTCAGCAGTGGCAAGAGGAATTTTGGAGCTGAAGCTGCAAAATTAATGTGCTTGACCAAATTAAACAAGCAGACAGTCACCCAGCTTGGAGGAGTGCTGGTGTTCTTGTACTTACAAAAATACTCTGCTGCTGCCTTAAGACATGAACAGCAGCAACATCAGGTTGAGTCCAAGATCCAGGTGGGTGATCCAGCTCAGCAGTCACACAGACTACTGTTCTTCTGACAAGAGGACTAGGAGCTTGGGAGTCATGCTTGACACATGCTGAGAGAAAGAGAAACCAAATAAATCTTAGATCAAACAAAAGTAATCTCATCCAATTGGCTGACACACCAGAAGGCTTCGTTAGGATGTTTAACTGACTGGCTGCTGTACAGCGCCCTGGCTTGTGGTGGCCGGGGGAGAGCTGTCTTCATTTGTGTGTGAAAGAAGGGAAAGATGGCACATTAGCAAAAGGTTTTTGGCTACCTATCTCAGCTGCTAAAGAAGGAGAGTCTTCTGTCTACCTAACCCTACGGTATGTAAAGTGGCCTGGAATTAAGCTGGTATATCTTACCTGATTTTCTGTTTATCATCCCTTTACTAAGAGGCAGCTGGACATACTCTGCCACAGTTACTGCCCTTGCCAGGATGTGCCTTGTGCTGAGATACCTGCATCTCTCTAGGAAGGAAATAAGACAAAGAAAAGGTGCTTGCATTAATGCTGCCTCAGGGCACCAGCAAGTTACGGGTTGGTGGGTTTTACAAGACTACTTACTATGCTATTCAATTAAAAAAAAGAGCAGTTACCATAGCAACACCCACATCTAATGGCTCTTATGCTACCTCTGAGATACAAAGCACCTTCTTACAGAGATACATTGACCAATACAGCATGTCGTGGGAAGTTTTATGCTTTTAGCAGTGGTTTAAGGGGAAGAGCGTGAGTTCCAATAACCAGACATATTTATATCCCCAGGTTGTAATATTAATTTATAACAAATTATTTTGGTTCCTTGATATATTTTTTTTCTTCTCATTACCATTTCCTTTCTAATAGTGCCTTCGTTTTTTTTTCTTTTCCTCCCCCCTGGATGCATGATATTTGATTAAGTACAGGATGAGATTTGCATATGGGAGAGCTCAGGGATATGTCCAGCAGTTAGGTGGGTCATATCTGTGTGTAGATCTCATATCTAGGAAATGTGACCACTTTATCACAGTTGAGCAGTCACAGCTGAATGGAAGCCAGGGGCTATAAGGTGTTTGTAGAATGCAGTCTGACACTATTGGTGGTAAAGGATAGTTCTGCTATCCTGAAAAGGCACACAAGGCAACATCTTCTATTCCTATTGCCTAGGAGGGAAAGGTGGAAAGGTGAGAGGGTTGCACATCTCCCTCAGGGCTAAAGAAGAGGATGTGGAACTCTCTTCCTTGTCCTTCACTACAAGCATAGTTGAATGGGAGAAAAGTTATGTGATCCCTTGAACATGGCAAGGGCCAAGCTAACATCCTCGCAGGAACACCAGAGCTGGAGGGACGCTGTCAGAAATGCGAGGAAGAGAGGAGGGACACCTGGGCCTCAGGATGTCCTCCTCAACACTTGGCCCAATCTGTGGACTTTTTTTTTTGTAGCAAGTCAAAGAGGTCACATGCACTTCATGGAAGAGCAAGAAACTGCAGGATGCTTCATCCCCTGTCCCCAGCCTCTACTTTAAATGTATCCCTACAAAGAGGCATGTTACTGGGCCAATCTCACTTGGGCAGGCAGAACTGGCTTCTGCTCCATGGGGAGGTTGAAAGGGTGAAGGGCAATCCAGGAATCCCAGAGCTTCTTACCCTTCCCTGGGTAAAGCCCAGCTTGGGCTCTGGGTCTCACGCAGCTCTCCTGCCACTTGAGCTCCCACCATGTTTCTGAAGAGTAAGGTCAAAGCTGACAGTTTTCAGAAACAACAACAAAAAAGAAAGCAAATCTTCAATAACCTCTGATTTTCAGTCTTCTAATTATCTAGTCAGCTCAGTAGGAGAGGAACAACATATTTGTCCTTCCTACAACAAATATTCCTTGTAAGTCTAAAAATAATTCCATACAAAAAACCCTCTAATGATCTAAAGGAAGGGATAGATGCAGATTAATCACAGTAATTACTATTTAGATATAGATTATCTGCAGAGACACAGGACACTGCTATTTTGTCACTGCAGCATCACCAAAACATTTCTTTGGCTGAAGTTACAAGACTGAGTATGAGTTCCATGTTGTTTTGCCATGAACACAGGGCTCCATGTATTATTTGCAATGCTCCTAATTTTTAATTACCGCAAATTAAAACAATGGGATGATATATGATGAGTGAAACCAAGCATATGTTAAAAATGTCTAAACAGTTTTACCTGGGAAAATGAACAGAAACATAAATTGCTTGTAGTGCATATTTAAAAATTCAATAGCAAGCTAAAATTATCATTTGCATTAATGTATTCTGAAATATGAATTATTAAGTGATTCACACTGGCGCAACAAAAGCCAGTTTGGAGAACCCAGCTTTAGCCTGAAGCATTCCTCAGCAGCCTTATCTTCCCAGTCCCCTCTAAATAGTGCTAAATTTATAAAGGAGATTCTTCTAATTGGAAAAATGTACACACAACACCTGGATGAAAAAAAAACAACCGACAAACCAAAACTCCATGTTTCCAAGTGGCTTTAAAAGAAAACCCTCTCAAACAAAAGAAATCCAAATAGCCACTGTTATCCAAGTCCTTTGTCTCTTTTTCTCTTTCCTTTTTTAACCCCCTTTGTACTTTGCACTCCTGTCACTTTTCTCTTTGGTTTAATCCCACCCATCACCTTGTTTCTTTTATCTTTTTTTTTTTTTTCCCCCATCCCTTCATTCTTTAAATATAATTCTGTCGTTTAGAGGTCAAGGCAACAACCTGTCAGAAGGAAGCATGGCAAGTGGCCATGCCTGGGCTGCTGGGGTTGCTGCCAGGGCTCAGAGGTGGGTGTGTGGAACTGGCCCCTGGGCAGTGGGATTCCCCCTGAGGAGCACTGGGTGGTGGGAATAGGAGTTTATCTGTGTAAAGGGGCAGGAGCAGTGCCTTTCATCTCTACACAGCAGCAGGGGAAGCTGGAGGGAGTGTAGGATGGGGAGCTGAGGAGGAGGATTGCAAACAAATATTATTCAGTGCTTCATCCAGCAAAATCTAAAGTTCACAGAGTAATACTTGTTCCTCTGCATTGTGTACAAAAGGAGAAACCTCCTCAGTGAGGTTTTCTGGGACTGGGGCTTGGACTTCATAACTCATAATGCCTTCATAGAGCACTATTTACCCCCATCTTTGAGGAAATGAGATCCTGATGGATAGCAAAACAGACAAGTGCTTGTTGAAGAAGGACAGCCTGGTGATAGACAAACAGCTCCAAATTACTCTTGGACCCCCCGCCCTTGTTCTGATGTCCTTAAGGTCAAGCAATGAGTCTATGGAAGAAACAAAGTTAGCAGCCTGTATTCCTAGTGCTCTGCTTTCACTGTACAGGCTCTATTTCCCAGAGCACTTCCATAGCTCCTGCTAACTTCACTAAGAGAACAGTTGCAAAATATCTTTGACCCATCAAGATAAGATGCTGCTTCTTCTCCAAGCTGCCTATCAATCATAAATGCCAGTTATGTCATGTGTGTTATGTGTGTTACACAGCTTCCTCCTGCACTGAGACACAGAGCTCAGCATTTCTGACATTTCATTTCTCTTTATGCCATGTGATTACAGATATATTCTGACTCACTGTATCCATTTCTCTTATGTATTAGTAGAAAGCAAAAAAAAAAGGGGGGGGGGGGGGAATTATCTCTGTAGCATTATTTCAATACAAATTCATTTCATATGCAGAGTGTTACCCTGCTCTGGGAAAAGTGACACCAAAGGACTTCTGTGTAATTATGTGTATGTGTTGTGCATATTCAAACACAGACACACACACAGAGCACCTGATGAGCTATGCTAATGCAGAGACAAAAAGTGAATGTGATGTCTAACCAATACAGTAAACAGGGGTCAAAAAATAAGTGGCCATGAGACCCTTAGGAGCACAGTTATGCACAGATAGCTTTACATGGACAGCAATATTGTAAGTCCAGTATCCTTAGGTGCTGAGTTGGCTTCTAGGCCGTGAGGGAGAGGGAGGGACACTGGGCTTACACCAGTGTGATGCATAATGGGCAATCCATTTATTTGAAGCTAAACATGATACCTATACAGTGGAGTTTGGTAGCAGGGCATGTACTTTTGATAGGCTTACAAAGCAGAGATGGGCTGTCCACATGCACAGAGGCAGACCTCACCAACTACCCCACTCAATCCCCCTTTGCAACAACTTAGCCACAACATTGCATGTTCCCAGGGCTGAGCAGCCTACCCTCACACAACTCAGAACTCCCTCAGCTTCTCTGCCAGCCGCCCAAGGCCACTCGTCTGCAGCTGTGCCTCCTTATCAGTTCAGTTTCTCAATCTACCTTACTCTCCTTATTTTCTCAGACTATTCAGTTCTGCCCAAACCCTGACACTTAGGAAGCCTGACTCCCCAGAATATTTTTCTCCTATTCTCCACTGTGACAGAATTCATCAAAAATAATAATCTGTATTCATTTTGATATCTGGGCAAAGATTGTTAAGAACTATAAACATGGGTTATTAACACTAAATCTCACCAGAAAATTTACTGGCAAGGTTCAAAATGCACAGTTTAGATACTTAGAGGGAATAAGCAAAACTAGAACACTTTAAGTGGTAACTAGCAAATGCAAACATCATACTGGAATAGTAAGTTCTTGCAGTCAGTATACTGCTTGCAGTTAATTATTCCACTTATCCACCAGATGGATGCAGGAAGCTTCTTTTTGCTTATGGCAGAAGGCAATTAGTGAATTACAAGAGGCTTTAGGTATTTACTTACAAAATAGTATCAGACAGTACCCAGAGCATGTGGAGGAGTTGCCGTTAGAGGCTTTGGAGTTTCCCAGGCTCTTTTCTCAGGAAGATGGGAGTCTGTAGCATAGTCCCTGACCTGGTTCCTCTTGATTCATGATTCAGCAGAAGCCTTGCAGAGGGGCAGGCAGGATGCAATGTGATGTGCAATCTTGGCACGATGTCACACTGGCTATGTAGGCTGATGACATGCAGACATTTAGAGCCTGTTCCTGGTAAACTCAAGACAGTGGAGTTTCCAAGCAGTTTAGGATGCAGAGAGGCAGCAGAGCACACCGTGCTACCTGCTTATCCCTTTTTATCAATACAGCCTGAGGCCAATGGGCCTTTGGATGTACATAAGCCAATCAGAATGGTACTTTTCCAAGCTTGACCATATTAGGTGAAGCCAGGGTTTTTGTTTTCCTTTCCCATGGTTGCTTCCCCCAGCACAGAAAGAGGGAGAGCAGGGAAATATGTCTGGGCAAGCCAGAGTCCTTAGACTCAGTGGCTCCAGGTTCTTTGTGTTCTTGCCCACAGTTGCTTCTCCCCATAGTGGAAGGGAGGAGAGCAGAAAACATGTTTGGCCAAGCCAGAACATGGACAAGCCTATTTTGGCCTACCACGACATCCACTCATTAGAAATGTGTATAAACCCTGAAGCTGAAGAGTTTCTTTTGCTTTTGTCAAATTTGTTAACCTGGTTAGATATTTTTCTTATCTCATTAGCTATCAGATCCTTTAAAAGAAATAACCTCCTGTGTTCTTGGCCCCTGAGAGACCTCCTGGAGCAGTGAAGAGATTAGTCACATGCATGCATAAGAAATCATCTGTTTCTCATTTGAGTATTTCACTTTCTTATGTTCTTATTTCCTCATGTTCTGGTACCAGAGTCCCATTGTGTTCACTGGGAGAGGAGTAGAAAGGGCAGGAGCTGCAAAACAGGTACCTGCTCATACAAACCTGCCATGTTTCTGCCTAGGAGATCCCAGCCTAAAGTGCAGCTTTAAAGTTTTCCCAGAGGCCCTGCGTGAGTTGACCCAGTACAACTGGACATAACTTGAGGAAAGCAGAGAACCAAGTTTGTGGAGATTTTGTTCCATGTGAACTTAGAGGTGGCCAGGAAATGCTGACAGATGAACTGCAAGACGAGTGTCTGCTCTGGCCCACACTTTAGATATCCATCTCACACTTTCCTGCATTTCATGAGATGTGGTCCCTAGTCTGAAGTAAACATGGGTAGGTGACCTGGCTCCACCAATCCCTGAAGAAGTATTCCTGGGTAAATGCACTGCCCCCTGATGGGATGAATGCTGGTGGACTAGAGTGGCCAGATGCTCACAGCTCTCCACATAGGACAGAACTGAGGCCAACAGTTCACTCAAGCCATCCTGTGCCTCATCTTGTATCAAACCATGGCTGTGGAAAGGGGTACTTCACTAGGAAAGCCTAGGGCTGAGCACCCTGCTTCATATTCTTTTTTGGCAAGATTTCCAATCTTTTATTGTTTCAGCATGGACAGGGTGGAGAAAGCTTCTTTTGGACATCCCATAACTGGATCCCAGGACCTCTCCCTTTGCTTCTACCTGCTGAGTCCCCTGAACCAAGGCAGCAATTGCTGCCTGGGCCCCTTCTTGGAGACGGTTTGCTCCCACCTGCCGAGCTCAGCCGGGCAGCAGTGAGTCAGGGGCCACACTTGCCCATTTCTCCACATTGTTTCACGTTCAGTGAAAAACAAAGCTGTCAGTAATTAACAAAACATGAGATATTTGAGAGACCAGACTTGCCAAGCTGCTATTTTAGCAAATCATAACGGTGTCGCTGCCAAAATCATCACTTCTCTTCTCCCCTCTGCACCCTCCTCCCCTCCCCCTGCTCTAGAATCAGTGGTGTGCTGTGAAATTGAAAAAACTCTGCATGCAGGAAGAAAGTCAGGTTCAAGGAGAGCTGTGGTTTTCAGTTTGTTACAGCACCAATGCAGAACACACCATAAACAAATTAATGTCACCCTTTTCAAAATTTGAGTTTTTCTTGCTTCCTGAGCAGGAAGAGTTTTGTGAAAACCAAAGAGTTTTGTGAAAAAAAAACCAACCCAACATTCTCTTCCTTTACATGGAGGGAAATCCAGGCTAGCAGAGTAATTCATACAGTCTAGTTCGTTGGCCAGGAGTAAAGTACACAGCTCCAAGGGGCCAGTCCAGTACATTAGCAGCTGGACTGCAATGTTGTCCTGTCCAATGGATAAGCTTAGTTGGAAGGCAGGCTCCCAACATCAGAAGTTACTGCAGGTCTGATTCTGCACCATGCTTTAGTGTTGTGTTTTAAGGTGTGCATAACTCCTGTGCCTCACAGACTGTAATTAGAACGGAGACCTTTCATCCTCTCACCAGAGATTCATAGCATTAGCAAAAAAACAATGAAACCTGTATCCTGTAAAACCTTCATGTCCAGATGTGTATGTGTTTAAAGAAGCTACATACTCACCAGCCTTCAGGCTTTGCTTCAAGTTCAACTGTGCTAGCAAATGACCTTGTGATTTCTAAGAAATTAGGCAGAATGAGATTCCCTAGGAGTTTTGTTATAGGAACAGAATTGCATGAGGTCAGACATTAAATAGGGTGGGAAAAGCCATACGAAAAGCATGAGTCAAGACTTGCTGGAGTCATCAGAAAAAATTTGTCTGACTTCTGTGGACACTGGGTCAGGCTGTGAAAGTATGTTATGATTTCACATTTCAGTATGCAAGCTTCAGGATGTCAAAGGCTATTTGCACTGCATTTCAATTTGCTACCATTGAGGTTGTTATTATTTTTCATCTAACCCAAGCTAGCAGGAGACAACTTTTAGAAGCCACATCCTAAACCTTGAGGAATTCATTTAGTACTAGGATGCTAATGTTAAACTCACTGATGTAATTGATTAGCATGTCTTTGTTGACTCATGGTTGACATTTTCTAAAGTGCTTAAACAGCTGAAGAATTCACCCCCATTAAAATGAATTTATGTCCCTTTGAAAAACAAAGGGACATTTTCAAAGGTGTCCAATTTGGATACCATTTTCCCATTAGAAATGAGGGAAAGTTGAGTGTTGTCTTTCTAAAACTAGCTCTGAAAATCTCACCTTGATTCTTCCTCTGGACCGTATTTTAGTATTTTTCCATCCTAATACCTTTATGTTAAGCATTGTCACTCAATCTTGCTCTTCTAACAGGCATTTCTCCAAACATAGCAGTCCTGCAATGCTCACATAAACAAGCTAACTCCTCCAGTGCTATAGCATCCTGCTTCTCAACATGTGAGATGCCATACATCCAGGGATTTGATGGAATTTCCTGGAGAGTTTTAGCTTCTCTCCCAGTTTCTCACTCTCCTCTTGCTGGTTGTTTCTTACCAAAGACAGTCCCTTAAAATGAAAATAGTCTGCCACTGGCTATGCGTGCATATGTAGACGAAAAAGATTGCTCTGTTATGCCTAGCAGTGACACATTGTGGCAGAGAACTTTACTGAGGATTTTTATTCCATAGTGCTCCTTCATGGGAGCTGCAGATACTCAATGTACCTGATGTGCTGCTAATGTGGGCATTAGCTTTTACAATTACTTTGACCTCTTCCTAGAGGCACTAGCATAATTATTTCATGCTAAACAGAACAGCTTTGTGTCTTGAGGAAGCTTCTCTGCACCATTTCCAATAGTGCTCATGAGAGCACCAGATTTCCTTCAAAATTGGGTCTATTAGATCTGAAGTGTCCTGAGTTAGCACAGCCTGTTCCCATAAGCAAGCCTGGCCTGCCCTACACAGATGGGCAGGAAAGTAACATAAAAAACCCTAGGTTGAGATAAGATGTTTACTGAGAGATCATTCACTATACGATTACCTTAGCAAAAGCAGCAGAAGAAGCCAGTGGTAAAATGGTTCCCCTCTACCCAAGCACGCAAGTAGCCAGCACGGTGGAAAAGATGAACGCTCCAAATGTAGAAACTGGAGGCAGCAACTGGAACAGGAAGCATCTCATGTTACAATCTGAACTTCAAGCCCCATGATACTTTGCTCCAACCAACACTTTTCATTTTGAAGCTGTTGTGACAGCAGCATGGTATTGAATATCATCTGCAGCTTCAACTCAGCCCATGACACTGTAGTTACTGGACAGGTGGTTACTTCTCTTCCTCTTCCCAGCATGAGCCCTCAAGTGCAAGTTAGGTGCTGTAGGAGCACCTGCTTGTTGGGCATTCCAGATATTACAGACACACGAAACCCAAAGGTAGAGAAACACATTTGGTGTAAGATCTCTGAGCATCTCAAACAGTTAGATGATTCAAATGCCAGCCAGCACAAGCAGAAGAGGGTTCTAGGCACCTCCACAGTTTCAGACAATTAAAAGTTGTTAGGAGGAGGTCAGTGGTGTTTGAACAATAAAGTTAGACTGTTCTCAACGATACTGTTCAGAGTGCTGCTGATCCACACTAAGATACTGCCTCTTCTAGCCCAGCCCTAGGTGTTTGTTTACCACATTCATAGTATGTCTGTAGGCATTTATACCCAATTAAGGGAAAACATGCATGTTTAGCCTTTAATATTTTTGGTAGGTTTTTTGTTGGTATGGATCTGCCTTTTTTTTTTAATACTTAGACTATTTTGCCCAGCTGGGGAGTGACAGTGATGCTGGCAGAACTCAAATGAAAGGGAGGAGGGAGGCAAATGCCTATGAGGAAGATAACTGATGAACAGCTGAGAACAGGCTGTATTTGGTAATCCCTTAGTCCATATCAGCTGCAGCCAAAAGTGCCGTTTTACATCTGATTACAGCCTTTGTCTTCCAGAGAGCTCTGAGTCCCTTGGTGGATCTTAGCAGTTTCAAGAAATTGTCTGCTATCTGCATATCCTATGTTGCTTAGGTATATGAGTAAGATACTCCTTACTGCGCCTCTCTCAGACACTCTGGAGACATGAGACAGACGATTCCAGTCTGGATCCATTCCACTCCAATTATCCACTGTTTTTTGGTAACATATTTTTTATTTAAATAAATCAAGAGGTTCCATTTAGCACATTGCATTTGTCTTGGCATACGCTTCACACATGCACAAACTCTATATTAAGGCTTTCGTACAGCCGTTAGCGAAAGAATCAGCCAAATGTGTCCCTGGTGTAATTCTACTGACTTCAGTGAAGTTTCGCTGGGGTATCCCTGTGCTGTTGATTTGTTCTCTTTGTTCTCATTCCAGAAGACAAAACCCAACAAAATGTATGTTTGTACTTAGTTAATACTGCGTATTCTCTGTACAGTACACATGTAAGCCCCTGTACCTTCCTTCATTGTCTGCTATGCTGCCTGTTGGTTTACAGGAATGGTTTTCAAATTATGTTATCACTCTGGTTTTACAGCAGATGCTGTAACAACATAGATGTTGCAAGTACAAGTAGTAGGAAGTCAGGAAACTTTGAGTTGCTATTTGCTCCATGAATATAAGCCGGCAACCTTGAAGTGCGTGTGTTGGCACCAGCAAACACAAGAGCTGCAGGAGTCACTTAGGTGAGGAATTATGAGTGCTGGTCTCCAAGGATCAATTCTTGGCCCTATTTCAATCCAAGGATTACAGCATCCACATCAAAGAGGTGAGAAGCAGCAGATTCTGTAATAGCATGTTGATGTGAGAGGTGGGAAGGACTTCACCTGGCTTACAGTGTTTGCAGGTGACGCTAAATTGGGTGGGAGTGTTGAGCTGCCTGAGAGTAGGAAGGCCCTGCAAAGGGTTGTGGGCACACTAGATCGATGGGCTGAGGTCAGCTGTATGTTTAACAAAGCCAGCTGTTGTGTCCTGCACTTGGGTCACAACAACCCCACACAACACTACAGGCATAGGCTTAAGTGGCTGGAAAGTTGGCCAGCAGAAAAAGACTGGGGGGTGTTGATCTGCAGCCAGCTGAATGTGAGACAGCAGTGTGCTCAGGTGGCATAGAAGGCAAGCAGCATCCTGGCTTCTATCAGGAATAGTGTGGCCAGCAGGAGCAGGAAGGTGATTGTGACCCTATAGTAAGCTTTGTTAAGGCCACCCTTCAAATACTGTGTTCAGTTTTGGGCCCCTCACTACAAAAAGGACACTGAGGTGCTGGAGTACATTCAGAGAAGGTCATCAAAACCTGCAAAGAGCCTGGAAAACAAGTCTTATGAGGAGCACTGATGGAACTTGGATTGTTTAATCTGGAGAAGAGAAAGCTGAGGGGAGACTTCACTGCTATGTATAACTACCTAAAAGGAGGTTATAATGAGGTGGAGATCAGTCTCTTCTCCCTATTATCAAGTGATAGGATGAGTGGAAATGGCCTGGAGCTGTGCCAGGGGAGGTTTAGATTGGATATTAAGGAAAAACTGCTTTACTGAAAGAGTGGTCAGGCAGTGGAACAGGTTGCCCAGGAAGATGGTGGAGTCACCATCCCTGGTGGTGTTTGAGAAATGACACTTTGGGACATGGCTTAACGGCCATGGTGGTGTTAGGTTGGCAGTTGGAGATTCAGGATAATTAACCAGTGAAATTGTTTCCCAAGAGCTACAGATGGAAAATGTCAAACAATAGAGAACGTGAGTTTGTTTGGTGTTGTTGCTGGTGTTTTGGTTTTTTTTTCCAAACAGATAGAAGACCAGTAAGAGAGTCCAGTACTGCTCACTGGTAACACACAGAACAGTGGGCCAGCACTGACATTATTGGAGTCATACAATGGCTTGAGTTGAAAGGCACCCTAAAGATCGTCCAGTTCCAATCTACCTGCCATGGTAGAATACCTCCTCCTCCACATCCAATCTTTCCTTAGTTGACTAGACACTCATCAAATCCTCTAACAGCCTAGTCTTAAAACAGTTCAGGGATGCGACATCCACAGCTTCTCTGGGCAATCCGTTCTGCTGTCTCATCACCCTCATAGTAAAGAACTTCTTCCTAATGTCTAGTCTAAATCTACCCTTCTCAAATTTAAAACCATTGCCCCTTGTCCTACCACCACATGCCCATATAATCACAGGATCACAGGATTAGTGATCCACATCCAATCTTTCCTTACCTTCAGGAATGATGACTCCACCACCTCCCTGGGCAGTCCATTCCAGTGCCTAATCACCCTTTCTGTGAGGAAGTGCTTCCCAACATCCAACTTGAATCTCTCCTGGCACAGCTTCAGACTTCAGCTTCTTTTCTGAAAAACAAAAGGACCATATGACAAAAGGCAGGTGGGAAGTATGTGAGGTGACAGGCAGGCACACTTGCTCTTGGAGCAAGGCAGCAGCTGCCTGAGGGAATGGGGGCAGAAGAATTCCACCATTCCAGGGTGGAATTTCCTGACCTGGGTGCTGGTCACTGGGCAGACCGGGCCAGGTCTGCCCTCACTAAGGTGCCAATTTAATTGCAAATGTACCTAGGTCAAGCTGTAGCATGATCCTGCAGCTGAAGAAGGGCTGTGCATCAGTGCTATGCTTGGAGAACATCCACACAGGGAGAGCAAGAGCAGGAGCAGTGATGAGAGAGTATGTGGGGAGAGTATGTCAGCAGGATGGCACAGAGAGGCCAAGTCCTGCCACACACAGGCTGAGTGCTGTGGCTGCTGGGTGGCTGGAGAGCAGCAGCGCCTGCTGTAAAACCCCTGGAGAGCAAGATGGATCAGGCACAGAGGCCCACACATGGGGAAAAGTCTCATCTTTTACTGTTTTCAGAAAGCATCCACAAGGAAGCCGTGGGTAGCAGCACAATGTCCACCAGGCAGTTGAATGCCTGGGGTGGCATCCATGCACATACCTCTCTTGTGTCTCCCTGTGCTGCTCACTAAAGATGGTGTGTAGACTTCAGGGCTAGGTGCTGTGTCCAAGAGATTTGTCTGGCCACTGTAGTGGGGTGCCAGTCTTCAGGCTGTGCAGCCATGCAGAAGGCCCCACGCTGTTTGGCATCTTCTCCCCCGGGCTCCCTGTCTGCACATGGCATCTTCCAGCACCCTGCAGCCTTGATAAACAGGGCAGCAGTGGCAGCCTGTCCCCATCGAGGGCTGAGGCCTGGATCTGGCTGCTCTGCTGCCTTACATGTGCCTGACTTGGGTCCACCTGTGAGCAATAAGAGGAGGAAAAGGTATGGGGTGGAGGTGGCTGCCCTGGCACAGTAGTCCTTTCCTACCACCCTCCTCTCCCTTCTCTCTAATCTCTTCCTGGACCTCCCTGCCCTGTGGAAAAGTAAACAAACAAACACTACGAATTCAGCAATTATGCTGAAAAATCTGATAGGCATCCAGTCCTGTTCCACATACTTGTCAATAACTGAGATGAGTTGACCCTCAGACAGTTTGCCAGTGCTGCCAAACTGGGAGGAGTGGCAGGTGCAGCACAAGGCTGTGTTGCCATTCCACAAAACTTGCACAGTCCTTACAGCTGGACAGAGGAACTTAACTAAGGACATATTAGAATGCTGCACCTCGGGAGGAATAACCCAAGCACCAGTACAGGTTAGGGGTTGAGCTGCTGGAAGGCAGCTCTGCAGAGAAGACCTGGGAATCTTGGTGGACAGCAGGGTCACTGTAAGCCTTCCTGGCAAAGTCCAGTGGTATCCTGGAGTACATTAAGAAGAGGGTAGCAAGCAGGTGGAGCAAAATTCTCCTCCCCCTCTGCTTTGGTGAGGTTGCCTCTGGGCTCCACAATTCAAGTGGGATATGGAACTACTGGAGTGTAGATGATGAGGGGACTGTAGCATTTCTCTTACAAGGAAAGGCTATGACCTGGGGCAGTTTAGACTGGAGAAGACTGTGAGAGTATCTTATCTGTGTTTATCATTATCAAAAGGCTAAGTGTGAAGAGGACGAGGCCAGACTCTCTGGCAGGGGTGCTCAGTGAGAGGACAGGGGGCAATAGGCAGGAGTTAGAACACAGGAGGTTCCATTAAATCCATATGTTAACACATGTGGTTTTGCATTTTTCTCACTATTTCCCTCCTCATCCCAGTGGGGCTTAGGGATGGGGAGGGGCAGCATGCAAGCAGCTGTGCAGTGCTCACTGCTGGCTGGAGCTACACCAAGACATGTGCAAACACACTTCGGTGGTGAAGGACTTGAGGATGGTGGTGCTGTATGTTGCTGTGGTGGCACCTGCTTATCTATGGCTAGTAATAGGAGATTTGAATTGTCTATGTGCATCCCACTGGGAACTAAGGTAGAAGCATTCAACACCTCAGGAACACCTACATATTTGCAAGTTGTGCTGCATGCAGCCAGTTTTGGCCCAAGCAGTTTCCCCCCCCCCCCCTGCACTTTTAAAGGTTCTTCCAGGAGTTCCTTGGAAAGTGAGCTTTAACAGAGATGTGGCCCTGGGAGATACCAGCAGATTGATCCTGCCCACAGGTTCTCTGCTGCCAGCTCCTGGCTCTCTCATCCAAGGAACACCCTGGGTGCAAAGCACTGCTGATCACTATGTGGCAGAGCAAGCAAAGGCCAGTGTCAAATTCACACGCTCCTGCTCTGTGACTGCAGCTTCTGGAGCAGATCTGGCTCTGTCCTGCATGGGAACGCAGGAGGAAAAGAGCTTTGCAGAGCACTCATCTTCAGCACTGCAAAGTGACAGGACTGTGCTCTGAGCTCTCCTAGCCCACAGCAGGCAGAACAAGATTGCACTGCACTGACCTGCAAAACTGTACCGGCAGAGAGAAGCTGGAAAAAAGGGGCTTGAGTATAATTGAGAAGCCACAATGAAATAGGCCTGTTTGAGTGCCCTCTTGTATTGCGGGGCACATTCAGCAAGCCGAGACAGCCTAGTGCGTGAGAGAGATTCGCTTTGGGTTTAAACACAGATCATTCTGAGATGCCGGCAGCAAGGCTACCTTTCGTGAACGGAATGCTTCCACCTGCGTAACTGAAGGCAGCTGGAGAGGCGCAGCCGTGCCGAGTTCCCTCTCGCCCCGCTCGGCTCCGCGCTCCTCCCGCAGAGGCGTTGAACGGCCGCGCCGCTGCTCACGCCGCTGCGCTGTGAGCTTACCAGCCGCCGGCACGGCACTGCTCCCCGTCCCGCTCCTCACCGCAGCTTCTCTGCGGTGCCTCCTGCAAAGCCATCGTTCCGTCCGGCCTGTGCATTTCCCCGTGCTTCTCCCGGAGGACAGCGGGCGGGCCCCTGCTGGGCTCTGGAGCGCTGGGAGGAGGCTTGGAGAGACCACGGAACTTGGGCCTGAGGGAAAGGGGGCGTCTCTTACAGTGTTAGGAGTCTCTTACCACGTTAGGGAATACTTCTTCACTGAAACGGTTGTCAAACTTTGGAACGGTCTGCCCAGGGCAGTGGTGGAATCCCCATTCCTGGAGCTATTTAAATGGTGTACGGACCTAGTGCTTAGGGATGTAGTTGAGTGGTGACCTTGAAGTGCTGGGTCAGAGGTTGGACTAAATGATCTTGAAGGCCTCCTGCATCCAAAGATACTATGTGATGATCTGCAACAGTGTCATGCTGCACCCACAGTGGTGACCTGCCACTGGAGCAGCAGACACAACATGTGCAGTGCGTCTGCTGTTGCTGCATCATGCTGTGCTGCTTGCTCTGGCCACATATCCCTGCCTAGGGATGCTGGCAGAGGGTCCCTGCTGGCTTTGGCAGAGCAGCTTCCCAGGTCAGATCAAGGTCTTAGTACTGAGCACTGCTTATTTTCTAACTCTCGGAAGGCTGAAAAAACCCCACAGGGCAGCTTCTTTCTTCCCCAGAGCATGGCTGTGGTTGAGGATAGCATGTGTGTCAAAGTTCAAACATCTACCAATTCTCAGAGGTGTTAGGAGCTGCTTAAAAACCATAACAAAAGGAGTGCATTTTCTTCCCATGCTCTATAATTCAAAACTTAATTGCAAATCAAATTCCAGCAATTTTACTCTGTGTCTTTCAGGGGATATATAAAAATTAGGGCAAAATGTTGACAGAATGATGAACATTCTACAAATGCCCTGCAGAGTAGAAGTATTTTAACTATGTGAGTCTCCGGACTGTAAAATAAATGATTTTCTAGCACTGATAAGACAGCAGTTCTTGGTGTCCTGCTACATAAACCTCTGCAGCATGCCACTGGCAGGTACACTGAACCTGTGCATGCATCCTACTCAAAACTGCTATTACAAGCAGTGGGAAAAAGCTCTCCTTTAGCTTTAGTCCCAGCCTTTTTTGGTGGATAGGCAAGTCATGTTTGTTCTGGCTGTAGTATCTCTTTTCAAACATTATCTGTTGCAGTGCCTGTGAAATGGCTGTCCATCAAACTTTTGACAGATGGATTACAAAGATAGATAACAGTGGATATTATTTATGTACTTGTAGCCTGATCAAAAATACTTATTTTTTATGTGTATTAATAACTTCAAGCAATAAAACAACAAGAAAAAAATCCCCAGACTCTAGCAGAGGTGCAAAAGAATCTGAGAGGACAATGAAATCAATTATGCACTCATCTATCTCACCTTGAAATAAAATTCAAGTGATGTTTTAGCAAGAATCATGCCTGGGGCTTGAGTGTTAGTCACACCAAAATACACTGCTAGTATGTAGGATATACTTTTTTCATCCCTTTTGAATTTCCATGAGTTTGACCACTCTGGTGGAATTGCTGCACACCAGCTGCCACTCCCCCTCATTGTTCTTAGGTTGCTCTCTGCAGGGCTGCCACTCTCGTGGAAAATTAGGGTACACCACTAAGAGCTCTCCAAAAAACTCTCCATGGTGTTACCTTATGGGTATCTTGTCCAGTGGGATGTGATATGCTTTCAGACTGGCTCACAAGGGGAAGCCCACCTGAATTTGGCTAGCTAAAACTCATTGACCTGAACGTGACTTCACACCTTCATGCTTGAGAGACTAATACCTGCTCTTCCTTCAGCTTGTGGAAAAGAAATGCAGCTCATCCAATCTTCCCTGTCTCCTCACCCAAAGAGTAACAGCACCAGCATGGTTCTCCAGAAATTTGTAAACATTTTTTCATTCCTGTTTCAGACAGTCAGGAAGATTGCAGAATAACTGTTCTCTAAGCAGGATGCACTTCTAACAAAAAAAACCCAGCAACAAACAAAAATCCAACCCAAACAATGGAAAAAAAAAACCTCAACCAAAAACCAGGGCAGTTCTGTGCAAACAATAGGTTGGTTTTGCTTTAAATTAAAGCACTTCCATTCTGAGAAGGTCTGTTGCCATAGAATAGAATAGAGTCATAGAATCAACCAGGTTGGAAGAGACCTCCAAGATCATCTAGTCCAACCTATCACCCAGCCTTAACCAATCAACTAGACCATGGCACTAAGTGCCTCATCCAGTGTTTTTCTTATTGAAAAGTGTTGATCGATTCTCAGCCATGGCAGAGACTCCCAGGCACAGCATTACTGAGGTGCCTGCCTGGGGTGCCTATCTGTGTGTATGTATGTGGCTTATTTTTGAGCTGTTTTTACTTACGCTTCATATTCTAGTGCTTTCTGATAAGTAGAGTTTATGTCAGAATAATTGGCCTGAGGATTTTTCTTTCCAGTCCAGTACATTTTTGAGGTACAGCTACATGGGAGATAATGGAAATGCCTCTAGAGTATCTGTCTGACAAGGGAAATAGCAAGAATAAGAAGTGAACGCAAACCAGGGACCTTGTCAAAGAGTGTGCAAGTGAATCAGTCCAATCAGTTACTGTAGGTGACGTATCTGAACAAATTGAAGCTGACACAATGGTCAATTTGACTGGGGAAAGTATAATTTTGGATTACGGTGAACACCTTTAATCTGTCAATTGTGGCAGTCTTAAACCTGTAATTGAAAGCACAGCACTGCTTTACTCCAAATGTCAGTCAAACCCTTTGCTCTCCTCTGATCACTGATCAGTTTGCAGTCTTTTCTGCAGTTACTTATTAGACTCCTATTTATTTCCAATTTTAGACAAAATTCTTTGTTTCACATTAAGAAAATCCTGATGTAATGAGAAGAGCCCTTCAGAATAACACTTGGGTTCACATGATTTTCAAGCAGATAGCATTCAGGGCAGAGGAAACAACAAAAGTGAGTATCATCATGTGTTGAATTTTAGCTCTCACTCTCTGAATTGCTGATTCAGCCATAAAACACACTCTTATTTTCGGTCTGCTTGGGTGCTTGTATAGTGTCAGCCCTGCCACTCCAGAACCTCAGTCATGCCTCTCTAGTGTACTTCAGAGTAGGGTAATTTTTGCCCTGGGAACACCACTCCTAGAAGATGGTTGAGTTCCCAGCTTGTCCCTCCTGTCCCATTCTAGGACAGGTAAGGGACTAGTTTGCATAGGCATCTTACCCACAGACCTGTCTGTGAAATTACAGACCAAGAATACTGACTCATGGGATGCAAAGATCTCTTAACAGCTTTGGGAGAAGATTTACTCTATCCCTGCCCACTTGCAGGCAGATGGTTCTATGATTTATCAAGAGAAATGTTCCATATGCTGCTCACAGTCTCTTGAGACTTTTACCCCAACATCATCTCTTCGAATATTTAGATTAAAGCAACATGAAATGGAGAATAAAATTAGCTTGCCCTTGCAATAAACAAACAGATAGCAGAACGACTCACTGTGTGATAGGCCCTCCAGATCTATTCAGCATCTCAGGCAGATTCAGGATGAGACTTTCCTTACCTTTGCTTATACTGCAGGTGAGTCATGCCCAACGCTAGCATCTTTCTCTGAATACTGAACCTGACATTCCCCGTAGCACTTTGAATTCTATCCTCTTCCATTTCCTGGTCATCATTGATACAGTTTGCTAAACCTGTTCTGTCGCAGCTACAGAGGGAAAAGGAAAGAGAAATCTCATGTCATTCTTAACGGCAGTCCTGTCTTTGGGAGACAGAGCAGAGGGAAACAAGAGAAAAGCAGATTCCCATCCCTTAGTAGGAGAAAATGCAGTAAAGGATTAAAGCAGCTAAGCAGACTCATTTCTTCAGTGTGTGAGGATGAAATAAACAGGCAAAGAAGCATCCCACCCTCCAGAGCTTTTCAAGAGTAAATCATCCAAACTATTAGTTATTCATCCTCTACTCTATCATTATTCTCTGCCTGTCAGCTCCTCGTAGGGGCTGTCTCTTCCATCCCTCTTGTGTTATTACGGTTGCCATGCCCTTCTCTCAGCAGCTCCTATCAGTTAGAATGAAGCAGTGAGGAAAAAAAAAACCAACAAACACTTGGGCTCCCCAATTACCAGGAATTAAAGGAACAACAAAACTGTGTAGAGAAAAAACAAAACCAACAGGCAGAATAAAAGGAAAACCATAAAGAGAGAGAGAAAATTTTGCAATCTGTAGATGATTTCTGCTTCTGGGATCGCATTCATCATTAAGATTTATAGGTCAGTCCAGAGCTTAAATAGCAGATGTTTTCTCAGTATTTATCTTCCTGGGTAAGGCATAAGACTCCTTTTTAAGGAAATCTGCATAACACATGTAATGAAAATAGACCAGGTCCCAAAATCAACCCTTCTAACCTGCTCAAAAAGGCCAAATTGAAACACCCAAAGAGGTTTTGTTTCCACAAGAGGAAGAAATGTGCTCACTAGGTCTGATCCTGAAAACTTCAAATAGCAGCACTGAACTTTACCTCTTATCTAACAGTTCTCTGCCTACAGTTATGAACTTTTGAAGAGTTTCTTGTATGAACAGTCAGCTGGTTGGCAGGTTTCAGCCTCTGCACTCCAGCTCAAGACCTGTGCATAGCAAATAGTGCACTGAATAACATCACTGCTATTAGTGTCCCTTATAAAGCACAACTTATGATACGGTTACCCAAACTGGTCTAAGTGATGTCACTTCCACAGGCATCTCATAAAAGCCCTTCTGATCTTTTAAAATGTGTAGCCACAGGAGTGATTTTCTAACCATTGCACCTCTTTATGTGCAAATCTGTGGCCACTTTCTTTCAAGCTGTTTGCCAGCTCCATTGTAAGCAGTGGAAAGGAAAAAACAAACCAAAATATATGAAGAACTTGAATTCTGAACTTTGTTCATGTGTTCCTTATGCCAGAAACATCTTCTGATTCAGAACTGTAGAATATCCTTTCCAACATAAAACATGAATTGTACATGTTTATAACCTCCACCACCTTTGCATGTATTGTTAGGTCTTCTGTCAGTGTGACTGGACTGAGCAGAGCTCCCACATGTTCCCAAGCTAGCTGGGTCAGACCTTTGAATTGTTTCTAGCTCTAGGTGGCTTGTATATGAAGATTCCCTTTCTCTCTGCTCTTCTCTGACTGCAGGCCTCCACAGTTCTCCTGCTCCAGGCCTTATAAGCAATGTTGAGACCATTCATGCCTAAACAACCAGTTCAAAAGCACATACCTCCAGGATGCTAGATCCATGGTAGAATCAAAATTAGAATCTTAATTAAAGAAACACAGATTTGCACAGTAACCTCACTCTCACATCACACAAGTGTTACAGCCCTTCAAGTAAAGCATCAAAAGCCTTTATAATCCCCTGAAGTGTCAGTGGATTCTTCTTGAAAGTCTGTGGTACCCCCTTGATTCTGCAGATATTAAGGCATGGAATGAAAGAAACCTGGCCCCTGTTTCCTGAGATCTCTGTTCTTTATACCTGCTGCCCTGCTTCTCAACATCATTGGGCAATTAAAGCCCAAACCCCATTGGAGATGAACTGGAACAAGCAGCCTTCTTGAGCTAGCCTGCCTTCTTTAGCAAGTCTTTTGCTTTGAGAAATACTTCTGCTGACCCCACAGCAGCTGTGGTGGTGAGGTGTGATGTGATATAAATACTGCCCCACACAAGTGTCATGTGAGTATCGCTTCTCCTGGTACACCTCTGTACTCAATGTTGTGTTTTTAATTCAGCTGGCCAGCAGCTGAGCTCTGACAGTCTGCTCTCATGAGCAGGATTTCCCCTCATGGATCAATAGGGAGAGTAACACAAGACCTGGGCTGAGAGAGTTTGATGGAGTGATAGCAATGTACAAGTTAGCCTATGTAGCAGAAAAACACAGCAAAGGCAAAAGCAGCATAGCAATACAACCCCCTCACACCACAGCCAACCCAGCAGAAGAGACAAACACCCAAAAACTGGAAACCAGAAGCAGCAACTGTAAACAGAAGCCTCTCATGTTACAGTCTGAGCTACTAGCCCCATGATACTTTGCTAAAGCCAGCAGTTATGTTTTACAGCTGGCATAACATAAGCATGGTAGAGAATATTCACCAGCAGATTCATCTGGCTAAAGCCATGACACTCAAGGACACTGTCAGTTTGCTGCTGGTCCAGAGTTTCAGAGCACTAAAGTCACAGCACCTGCCCACTCCCTCAGTGAGATCATGGACAACAGAATCTGCACAGGACATATGAGAGGCCTTTTTTCACTCTTCAGGCAAATACATGATCCTCACCCAGCTCTCCAGCCTGTCCAGATCTCATTGGATGGCAGCACAGCCTGACAGGCTGTCAGCTTCCCTCCCAGTTTTGTATCATCAGCAAACTTGCTGAGGGTGCACTCAGTCCCCTCATCCAGGTAATTACTAAAGATAACGATCAAAAATGGGCCCAGTACTGATCCCTGGGGAGCACCACTGGCCAGAGCCCTCCAAGTTGACTCTGTGCCATTGATGACAACTCTCTAAACTCTGTTGTGGAGGCAGTTTTCAATCCACCTCACAGCCCAGCTGTTTATGCCACACCTCCTGAACTTACCTACAAGGATGTTATGGGAGACAGCATCAAAAGCCTTGCTGAAGTCAATGCATGTGACATCCACAACTCTTCCTCTGTCTGCTCATTTGGTCACGGTTTCATAGAAGGCTATCGGGTTAGTCAAGCAAGATTTCCCCTTGGTAGATCCATGCTGGCCACTCCTGATGACCTCCTTTTATTCCATGTGGTTAGAGATGACCTCCAGGATGAGCTGCTCCACTACCTTTCTAGGGATGACGGTGAGGCTGACAGGTCTGTAGTTGCCTGGGTCTTCCCTCTTGTCTTTTTTGAAGACTGGCATGACATAGGCTTTCTTCCAGCCTTCAGGCTCCTCTCTTGTTCTCCATGACTTTTCAAAAATGATGGAGAGAGGCTCAGCAACAGTATCAGCCACTTTTCTCAGCACTCCTGGATGCACCCTGTCGGGGCCCATGGATTTGTCTCTTTTCAGTTGGTACGACTGACCTCTAACGCAGTCCTGACTGACCAGAAGAACGTCCTCTTCTCTCCAGTTCTGCTCCCTTGCTTCCCAGAGACTGAGGTTCCTGAGGGCTGGTCCTTAAGAGTAAAGGCTGAGGCCAAAGAAGGCATTCAGCAACTCTGCCATCTCTGCATCCTCTATTAGCGTATCCCCTATATCATTCAGTAGTGGCCTCACCTTTTCCCTGCTCTTCCTTTTGTTAGGGATGTATTTGAAAAAGTTCTTGTTTTCTTTCACCTCCCTGGCAAGACTTAGTTCCAAGAGAGCCTTTCTTGTCACATCTCTGCATTCTCTGGTAATACTTCTATAATCCTCCCAATTGACCAGACCTCTTTTCCACATATTGTAAACCTCCTTTTTGAATTCTGAGAGTCCTCTGCTTGTCCACGCAGGTCTCCTGTCTCCCTTACTTGATTTTTTTTGTTCAAGGGGATACATTTTTTCTTGAGCTTGGAGGAAGTAATTATAGTTCTTCTGTGCTTGGGTCCCTTGTTCTCTGCAGGATTTTGCTCTAGGTAGACTGCACTCTTGCTTTAATCTTATGAGTCTCAAAATTTGCTCATTTGCTCTCAGAGCAAGTCACCTTCTAACTCTTCACCCTCTTTCCCATGTATCTGCATAGTAGCTCAATGAACTGTCTGTAGTGTCAATCTATCTAAGCTCCATTCCACTATGTCCATGAGGAGATAAAGAAAATGCATTTTTAAACTGTACAGTCAATGCTGTGTGCTAACTGCCTGTGTCCCTTGGAAAATATTTGCACTGTTATTGACATGAAAGTTCTCTGGGGTAATTTGTACGCTGCATTTAGCTCTTCAGGATTCCTTCCCTCTTTGGCTTCTCTAAAGAAATGTGCTCTGCAGGCTACTATGAGTGTTCATCTGAGCTCCAGCATTTTTCTGTATTAGGCAAAAATGCTGTTTTCATTATCAATCTTTACTCCTTTAAAAAATAGAAAAATGAGAAATCTCTGCAAGAGAAACTGTTTCTCATGAAGTCCACATTGCATACAGGTCCTGGGAACAACAGCCAGTCCACATGTAGACAGCACCACAAAAGCAACAGGCTCATAGTGGTCAGGCCAGGGCAGAACAAGGACATGCTCACTTTAAGGGACAGATGGTATCTATTTAGCTAAACATTCTTCCACTAAGGCTGTTTTAACGCCCAGATAATTTTTTTTCCAGCTTCTTATCACATTTGGGAGCCCAGCATGCTTCTGATGGAGGCTGTGTGTTTCCCAGAGAGTGCTGTAGTTTCAGGGTTCAAGGCAACATATCAGCACGAAGAGGAGGTGTGCGTATGTGGAGGGGAGGATTTAAAACAACTCTATGCCATGTTTGCTGATTTTGAAGTGTTTTTGGATGAGTTTCCAGGTAGAATATAGATAGGATAATGTAGGAGGCCTCCTTCATCCATACTCAGTTTTGCTGTATTATCAGGCCCAGACTGTGATCCTTTAACTCATCTATGTCTGTGCGCTGTTTTGTAGACTAACACAAAGGAGGTCTGCCAGCACTCTGAGCAGCTCAGAGATGCCACACTGCTATCTGTAGCATGGTATTAAGCCCAAGCTATCCTGGATCACATCTGACTGCAAAATTCAGTGTAGACATGCAACTTAGCCTGGCACCCACTCCTAGGAATGCTTCGCTTCCCAGATACTTCTGTTGTGAGGACAAGGTGTTACTCATCATCGCTATGCATATCACAGGGTGCCTTACTGTTAGACTGTCAGGCAGAGCTGTCATCTGAAACCTCCAGTGCAGTGAGGTGATACAGCCCTGTGTCAGTCCTCTTGAACTGTGAAAGTACCACATGCGAAAGTAGTAGCATGACATCTGCAGAGCGTAGCATGCACCAAACCACTTTGATGTAAAGAACAGGAGGGTGTTCAGGGAGAGCACAGAGGAAAGTGTGGGACACCTATGAATGGCAAAGAAAAACGTCTCTCTCAGTCTCTCTCTCTCTCTCTCTTTCTTCACCAGGGAACTGGATCACACAGTACTACAATAACAAGCACTGGCAGGCTGCCCAGCATCACTGTACTCTGGTTGCAAGTGAACTATGAGGCTCAAGCAATCTTCTGGGAAAAGTTCACACCAAATGTATTGTATCTTGCGTTTTCCTCTCTCAAACCAGTCTATTATATTCCATCCTCGTTGCAATATGGGTTTCCTCAAGATTTCCAGGAACTGCCCTTTTAAAAAACAAATACTGAATCATCAAACAGATCTAGCTTAGAAAAGAAGAAAGACAAAATAGTAATCCTTACAGAGACAGCCCTCAGAATAAAACAAGAGCACAATTCACTAAAAGGTAGGATTTTCTGTGGTTGGGACTGTATGTGTTTCTTTTGTTTGTTTTTTGTTTCTCAGATCAAACTGAAGTGAGAGAGAAGTGTGTTATTAAAACACTGTAATTGTTGTACAGTGTACATCCTCAATGAAGTTGAAGCCAAAGCAGAACAGAGTTTACAAGACTAGGGGAGTGAAAGAAAAAAATGTTCTTAAGAGCACATTTCTGTGTTTGACCTGAACTTTCCTGATGGGTTTTCCATGATAGTCCTGGTCACCACAAAGATGGCAGCTATAACTCTCACTGTAAATGTAACAGATAGACAGATTTTATTAGAAGTACTTGAAGAATGAAAAGTCACTCATTCTGTGCTGAAGGAAGTAATAAGAGGCATTAATTAATTTCTTAGTATTTATCACTGTTGCTTTCACAGAGTCATAAAAGGACAAATGTTCACAGTTCACTATAACTATGAACACACAGGCTGTAATTTATCCAAGAAATCAGGCCATGGACAGTCAGTTGGAAACTGGGTAACAAAAGCCACCCATCTATAGTTGTCCAGCCCAAATATGTGTTGCCCATTGTCCTGCAAATACAGATATGGTCAATTTATAATTTATTCTTGTATTTATGGATCAATTTTATTGTATTATTGGCTAGAGGCCTTTGCTAAGCTCTGTATTGCAATGGGTGAGGTGTTTGAGTTTCTGTCTCAGGAGGCTTGGGAGGTTAACTTAGGGTCATTTTGCAGATGTGATGACTGTGTACAGAAAGCAAACTCACAGCAAACACGAAACAGTTCATTCAGCATTAATTTGTGGTGGTATTGAGTACCTGTAATTCCCAGAATCATCAGTAGGAATTTTGGGTGTTCAGCACTTTTGAAAGCCAGACTGAAGTTCCTTGCTATGCTTCTGACAAAAGGTCTTTAGAAAGTAGAGACAGAAAAGACTTATTAGGTTATCAGGCCAAATTTATCCCAGAAGAAAACCCATTGAAGTCAATGGAATGTCATTAGGGATGGATTTACCATAGAAAGATTGTTCCCCACAGTATATTTAGAAGTGCTTTGTCCTATACAGTTCAAATTAGCTCTACATTAGTCAAGGTACTGTACTGTTGCTTCAATCAGCTACCCTTGTAGAGATTTGTCTCTAACTATCCTTGTCCATGCTTTCCCTCCCATCCTTATCCCTTGCTAGCTCCTTCTCATCCTCTCATTATTTTATGTCTAATTTCACTAATGAATTTCTCAGAGCCGCCTTTTGTGTTTGAGAAGGACCTAGCCTATAGTAAGGTTAAAAGAACCAACACTAAAGAAACCACTGCCCCCCCCCCCCCCAATCCAGCAAACAAACAAGGAAGACCAAAACAAAAAACAAATCCCAGAACACATCCAAACCCCCACCCAAAACAACAGCCCAGAACAAAACAAGACCAGGAAGAAAGAATGAACTCTTACAGAGGAAGGCAAAGGTGTTTATGAATCCTTCAGCTTTCCTTTGTCACTCCATCAACCCATCTGTAGGTAGCCTGCAGTTTTTAACCACATATTCTGCATTAAGATGGGTATAGTTACTTCAGTCTTGACTTTCTAATTCCATCACTGATTCAATGCATTGCTAGAGCAAGTGGCTTCAATTTTTAAACCTCTGCATTACCAGTTCTGCAACAGTCATGGTCATGCACATGAAAAGAATTTCTCAAGTTGCTTCACAGAAATCAGGATAGCATTTTAAGTTCCATAGCAGAAAAGCACAGTAATACAAGAAATAGGACTGCTGCCATCAGTACTGTTGTCTTTCTTTTCCCCCTCAATCATTCTAACACAAACATGCATATTTTCTCTGCATCTTGACCCATTTTTGTTTTGCTTTCTCTAATGAAAGGTCTAACAAGATGATAAGGAAATTCATAGTCTCTCTATGCTTTAAGTCATATCATTTCAATGAAAGCAACTGTGTCTATAATGACAGTAGAAACTGTAGCTTCAGTGCTGTCTTCTGCCAAAGAAAAAAGTGTCCACAATTAAAAAACAAACTCTAAAACCACAGTGGACAAGTTACTAAATCCCATCTAGCTGTGTGTATTCATTTCTGAGTCACTGTATCATTTGACTATGCAAGAAGCAAGATAATTTATGTGAGGAATGTTGTGAAGACCAAAATATAATTAAAAATAGCCATGTTTTCAGTTTTCTTAAGGCTCTTCTAAAACAGGCACACGCTCACTTTAAAATTAACCACAGAGCTTAAATTAAGCTTCCTCTGATCGTGCTGGGAGGGTTCCATGTTGTCTTCCTGTGGTCATTTCATCAGCCAGGGCTTTTCATGTAAGAATGTGCTGCATGCATGTCACAGCATGGGATCTCATCACAGACACCTGCTCTCAGCCTGTGAACACAGATTTTAATCCCCCTCCCTGTAAAAATGGTGACAGAAGGGCATATTATTTAATTACTCATGCATGCTCTCCAAGACAGGGTCCACAGCTCCACTTGTTTCATATGACTTGTGCTTTTTTTGGGAGGGTGATCATATAGGATGGTTGTTAAAAAAGGACAAAGCTTTGTCACAGATTTCTTCTTGCTATTTGCTGACAACAATATATAAAGAGATTGGCAAGATGAGAACAGAGCAGGAAATGAAAAAAACCCTAGGTATGGTAAATATAGTCATAATATTATTTGTGATTTCTTTAGCTTTGGCTGTGAAGATAGATAAGATAAGCTGTGCTGCATGACTTAACTCTCCTCTAGTACAAGATTGTGGACCCAGTGAAAATTAATTGTGATAGCCACCTATAAGATACTGAGGAAGATGAACCCAACTTAAACTTACTAAAGCTTTCATCTAAATTAGATCTACAGTAGTCATTATGTTTCCTTCCAATGCTAGAAGGAGGAAAAACAGGAGGCAGACGAAAAAAGGAGTATTAACTTTTAGTTCCACTCAAACAATGTGTTTAATAAATCACTTCAGTCAGAATGACTTACCAGTTCCTACAAAATTCTGTCGTGGGCCAAAGCAAAACACAGCTAAACGAAACGTTATATACTGTATCTGGCAAGCAGTCATCATACTTGCATTCTCATTGCCCTCAGCAGCACCTGCATTCTTTGATCACAGTCCTTTTATGTGCTACACTGTACACAAAAGACCAAGCCAGCAATTAGCCATTCTAGCACTGGATCCTGAAATCTCTGCAAATGCTTCAGCCCTTTAATGAATTCCTAAATAGAAGGAAGTTGCAAACAAAGTTCAGATTGTGTGTTTTATGCCAGGTTCCCACAGCACTGTAGGTTCTTAGAGCTTAATTAATGACACTTGCATCCTGTATGCCTTCCAGAGTTTTAGTGGAAATTTTACTGGTCACTTCAAACTCTGACATCTTTTGGACAACTGTCCTCAGAATATTGGCCAACCTCCCCAGTCTTTGGAAGGAAAAGACAAGACATTGATGCTAGTCATGAGTTTTTCATTAACGGGATGGACCAAAATTGGAGGGACAAAATGTGCATCGTTGAAAATAAACTACCCATCAGGAATCCTGTGCATTTTATAGGAACCAAAATGGGCAATGAAAATTAAAACCACAGCCTAATATACCAGCATTTGGGAACTCTGCCAATGCCCCTAATTAAAATTTTGTACTAATCTCTTCAGGGAATCCAAGAAATTCTTTCAGAAAATGGAACATTCTTCTATGCACATCCAACTACTTATCCCGTAAGAGGGAATATAAAGGAGATTGTATACGATCAGACAGAGGTCAGTGGAGTGGAAAGGACAGTGTGAAAGCTACAGGAAATGAGCCATCTGTGAATTAAAGTACTGGGATTCCTTCTTGAACCCTGACTCACAGAATGTATGATTTTGCTGATCGTGGTCTAAGGATCATTACATGAATGAAATGACATTCATTTTAGTGAGGTTTAACCCAGTTCCCAAACCAGAAGAACAGAAAACAGATATTTAAAATTCCAAAGTATGCCAACATGTCCTTTCCCTTCTTTTCTTTTTCTCCTATCATCATTAGAGAGTTTGGTGAGAGTGGTTTCAGATGAATGAGAAATGTAGAGGCTGGACTGGAGAGGGTCTAAGACAGTACCTCTGACGTTGGGTTATAGACAACAAACAACACATTCAGTGCTGTTAGAGGTACAGTTAGAGATGAAGGGAAGCATTTGTTGGCAACTGGGGAGGAAGGGACACTGATAGATAAGTATTCCTGAAAAGGGGAAAACAAAATCTGATTTCTGCTTAATTAAAAAAGAGACAGAGTGAGATTTTAAGAAGAAAAATAGGGTTATATGCAGGTGTGAAGGAGATGAAAAATAAGGTAACTAGAGGAAGTGTACAAGGCTAGGTTAGAAATGAATTTATCTACCTGGAAAAAAAAGTAGGAGGCACAGGGAAATTCACAGACAGCAGGCAAACTGCATCATACTTTATCCATTTTGTCTTTGAAGAAACCAGCAGGGTCCTATAAAAAAAAATAAGTGAAGACAGTAGGAGAGAGCCACCAAAGATGAATCCAGGCTGGCTCTGCAGTGAGTAAATCTTCTGTTTAGCTATGCGACTGAGCCTCCTAAGTCAAGCAATCCTATCCTGAGCTTAAGTTATTGCAATGTAAGGCTTTTATTTGGTCAATGTGAAACTACAGGGTTTAATCTTTGATTGTCTTAGACTTTCTCTAGCCCCTGGCACTCGTGCAGACTGAGTCAAGCAAAAGGGAAATGGAGATATAATCATGTATGGCATCCACAGTTTGTGTTGCTGTGAATGACTACATGCAACATCAAGACAGTGAGGACTTGGTTTCCTTGGCTAAATTCTCCCAAGTCAGCAAGACCTGCAGTGAACCCAGAGCGAACTTTACTCAGATCCACTTGCCATTTGCAGAGCTTTTCCCCTTCTCCCCAGCTTAGAAACAAACAAAATTTCCTCTGCTCCCGTTTTCTAGAGGATTTTTCTGTGACTAAGCTATTTATGTGTCTATATTACATGTAATTCTCTGAAGTAAGATGAGATAACAGAGATAATCCTCAGAAAGGATTTGTGGCATTATAGATTACAGCTTCCATTCATATGCTGTATGCATTGCCTTCAAGAGGCCTTGAATGATGCTATAAGATCTCTGTATTCAGATTACAAGATATTTGCATTCAGCACTGCCTTATTAGAGGTTTAGAAATACCAACAACCCAACTAAGTGATCAGCTGTTCAGATCCTGCTGTTCTCTTAATCCATGCAAAGGTAAAATGTTATTGTGGTCAGTGGGATCTTTGCCAGGGTAGTGAGATTTAAACCATTTCCCTCTTATTTCTTCACTTACCATTTCACTATAAAACAAACACTCACAGACAGGAAAAAAAAACGTTCAAGAAAAGTCATCTTTGTTTTCACCATAGTTTGTTCAAGCCAAAAGGTACTTAATTACTGTACCTTACCACCACCACCACTTTTTTCTTTTTGTTAGTATATCTAAAGTCCTGTTCATGCAGCCTGTTCAGGGGCCTGGCTAGGGCTTAAATACTTGTGTGGATCTTCTTGAAGATGCCCTTATCGAGCACCTCTCAGGAAAAAGCTGAATAGTTGCTGCCAAACTACTGCTCAAAACCTCAGTTTCTTCATCAGAGTGAATACAGAATTAATACTTCCAGGAGGCAATAATCACTAAGAAGATCTTCAGTTGTGTTTCCTGCTGTGCAGTGCATGCTCTTCTGATGAAGGAATGGAATCATTTTGGGAAACACAGAGGAGCTATGCTCAGCAACTTCACAATATGAGTGTTCTGATACAAGGCCAACTATGGCTCCCAAGCCTGGAAAACAGCATAACAGTGATACTGGGTGGTGTGAAACACTATTCACACAAAAATATATCCTGCTTAGCACATGGGGGCTATGACTAGAGCGAGTGTGGCTGATGATAAATGAGGGCGACATTAACACTGATGTCATGCACAATGCTCTTTTGCCTCGTTATTAGTGTATTTGTGTTCCTTGAGACTTGCAGTGATCATTTTTAAATTTCCTCTCCTGTGAGAGCATTTTGTAGAGTAGAGGAATTTACCTTTGCTCTCCAGTGGTGGCACATCAATCTCCACAGCAAAAAAATCTCTGTTTTGTAGCCTCATCCACACTGACATTTTGTCTGCTGCAGTTGAGCTCCTGAGCGGATCAGCAATGCTCAACCAACTACAGGCACTTCCAGTGTGGAACAACAGTTTATATCTTCAAAGAAGTCTAGGCACCTCTTGATTTCAGTTGCTTGGAAAGCGAGAGTGAAGTATGTTGCATGATCCTGCTACATACAAGCAGACAAACATCTAATGGAAACATACCTTCAGCATCTTGTGTCTGCCTGATTTAGGATGTCACAGATCTCAGCTGTTTGTTGCCTTTCTGACTCGCCTGGCTGTTTTGAAATCACCACTGTGACAGCCAAGATGAAGTAGCTGACTGTGTGAGCATTCCTCGTCCTTTCCAATACAGAGCAAAACTACTTAGCTTAAATCACCGCTGACGGGAACTAACTTCTTAAACAGGTTTGAACTTGATCCTTGTTGAAGACATCTGACTGTGCCCCAGATTGCCTAGTTCAGCTCAAAGCCAGCACATATACCCTATTATCAGCAGCAGCAGCTCTACGTCAGCCAGCAGCTGGCAGACAGGCTCTTGGGGACTTTTCTAGGCAAGGCTAGTGCAGCCCTATGGCTGCTTCAATATATTCTTCATGTGCAAAACAGGACATATCTCTGTGCAAATGTTATTGCACAATGGGTGTCATTGATAGCAGGAAAGAGACAATGCTTGGGAGCTGGACATGTTGTTCAAACATAATTCCAGTCTTTTTATATACTCTGATTAAGGCCCTTAACTTAGAACTGCCATTATGCTGTTGCTGGCTGCTCTGAATGCACAGAGGATATATGAAATCAGTTTTTACCCTTCTTTAAAGGGTCAAATGAACCATATTTCAGAGCCTGAATTTCTGGAATTTGTGGCATTTTCTTAATGTAGCTTCTGGCTTATCTGTATCCCTATCCATACAGAAACAGGAGCATATATATTACCTATCTTTTCAACACTACATGCACTTTTCACTATTAGCCCATTCAGTTTCTCCACTACATTTCCAGGTCACAACCCCACTGCTGTCAGCAATAGTTAGCCCTTGACTCTCTAGCAGTATTTCTTCAGCAGTGGCTGGCAGGGCTGCTAAGCAACCAGGAAATTTAAAATAAAGGAAAACTGTTACAAGGAGAATATGGGACAGTCAGAGGAGTGAGTGGAACTATCAGACTAAAAGCCCAAGAGAAAGAAAACAAAAAAGGATGGGAATAAAGACAATATTCTGGAAGATTTGCTTCCAGTGCAGGCAGCAGCAGCAGCAGCTGCCAGTACTGTTTGGGACAGTGTCAGATCAAGCAAGAGTTCACCTGCCATGAGAGTGCAACAGCAGCATAGGGCTAAAGCCTTTGGCATTCCATATTCAAAATGATACACAGCTAAGCACAAAGACAGAATGTATGCCTAACTGAAGGAACTAATTTCCTAAACTTGGATACTCAAACTCTCTCCCACAGCGGTGGATGTCATTCATCCACCAGCCAGTGTCTCACATACCTCAGATCTCTGTGTTTGGGCTATAGAATGCTAACCACTATGCCCCTAGCTTAGGCTTTTATCCCTTGCTTCTCATCCTCAAAGCAGGACAATGAACGGGGACCAACTCTAACCAACTTGAGACAGAGCAGCTCTGTGATGACCCAGATTGTGCCTGCAGGTTGCTGATGGTGCTAACCCAGGGTAGTGGCCAGCTCAGCTCCCTGCCTGGCCGCCTCTAACATCTTATATAAACCCCTGCACCCTGACACGTGTGTTGAATGCAAACTGTGCAGCTGAGCACTGCCATTTCCCACAACAGTAAAATTCTGAAGAATCAAGCACCAACTATCTCCCATTATCATAACCACACAATTAAAGCCTCACCACAAGACAGCTTTTTTCCCCCTACCTGTCTCATCTGCTTTTACTTGGTCTCTTCCAGTCATTGCCACTCCTCATCGATGCTCTCAAGTGGCCATGACAGGAATGTCTGAGGAGAGGAGACAGAAGCACCTACAGCAAATAAATAAACCAATAAAGCAATAAAAAGACAAAGTGAGAGAACAAGGGGGACATGAGCTGTTTGGAGACTTGAAGGCCAGCCCATAGAGTCACTCAGTCTAGACTCCAGATGTGAACGCAGAGCCTCAGTGAGTGCAATACAGGGCTGCATAAATATCTCAGCCAGATGTCTTAGGGCCCAAGCTACAAATCCTCACAAATGGTGACAGAGTTGGCGGTTGCCGTTCGCACAGCTTTGCTTCCAAGAGAATCAGTGGTCATTCAGTCAGCAGCAGTTTGTTTTCGCTGCCAGATGGGAGGGAAAACCAGGCTCAGAGTTGCAGTAAGTCTCATAGCAAACTCAGCAGTCAGTGGATGGGTCATGGAGCCCTCTGTGGGTACCGGGGTTAGCTTGAAATAGCAGTCTGGGGAAAGAACTGAAAAGATTATAGTAAACATAAAAGCATATGATCCTAAGCTCCTAAACATTACTGGAGTTACAGGCTGCCAAGTTAGGCACCTGAATTCAAATTCAGATCTTCCCATTTAGTCAAGGAAGTTTGCAGATGCTTAGCATTACGCAGTGGAACTACCTTACATTTCAGTTGCTGGGGACTGGCCTTAGGCTGGCTTTAAGGAAGCCCATGCTTGTATCTGCTCTTTCGCAAGCTAAGCATTCCTCTGCCTGACTTTCATTTTCCCAGAACTTGTCTCATAAGTGGGTGTCTCACAGAAAGCAGCTGGAGGAAACATGACCACCTTCCCACCTACTGGTAGATAGATCTCTCCTTTGGGAGGCTGGAGATTAGTTTCAGCTCCCTCTTCTGTCTAAGTTAGACCAGAGAACCAAGTCTGTCTCTCCCAAAAAATATCTCTTAACCACTAGACTACAATATACTTTAACCCAAAACTTTCCCTGTCTCTTGGATTTATCACATATTCCATAAAAAATACTGTGACAGGACTTGGGGTTCAGCAGTGAAAGTCTTTCTATAATCCACCCTGTCACTGGCCCAGTTTAGACTATATCAATTTATGACAGAGATTCTCTTCAACGAGTCACCCAAAATTGGAACTGGAACTGTCTGGATAATCTGTGACGTTATCTGTAAGCAGAATAATGAGATGGCTTACTCTGATTCACAAAGATAATGTTATTTATGATGTTTCTTTTTCGTTCAGACACAAAGCATGTACATGCTTTAGGATGGCAAATAACTGTCCCAAGGCTTGCAGAAAGATTGTCTCATTCTCGTGTTCTAGAATACTAATAGCCAAGTGACTCACACGTTATAAAATATGAGCTGCTGAACCAAACAGCCCAGATAAACTTGACAAAGAGACATATGCCACTCTATCAATATCCTATTCTTCTAAGTGTGGTTACAGCCTAGGTTGGGCCCACCAGAGAAGTATCTAAAAGGGCCATTGTTCCTCTCTCCTCTTCAGACCGAGGCTCATGGAGATAACTTTGTGCCAAAAAAAGATTAAGATAAATTACATTACTACATACCTGGAATATTGTGTCCAGTTTGGGGCTCCCCAGTTCAAGAGAGACAGGGACCTGCTGGAAAGAGTCCAGCGAAGAGTCACAAGGATGACTGGGGGACTTGAGCATCTTCCCTACAAAGAAAGACTGAGAAGTCTGGAGCTGTTTAGTCTGGAGAAGAGAAGACTGAGGGGATCTGATCAACATATACAAATATCTGAGGAGTGGGTGTCAAGTGGATGAGGCCCATCCTTTTTCAGTGGCCAGCAGCAATAAGACAAGGATCAATGGCAACAAATAGGAACACAGAAGGTTTCACCTCAACATGAGGAGAAACTTCTTTACAGTGAGGGTGACAGAGCACTGGAACAGACTGCCCAGAGAGGTTGTGGAGTCTGCTTCTCTGGAGACTTTCAAAACCTGCCTGGATGTGTTCCTGTGTGAACTACCCTAGAAGATCCTGCCTTGGCAGGGGGGTTGGACTCTGTGATCTCTGGAGGTCGCTCCCAACACCTAAGGTTCTGTGATTCTGTGATACCATAGGCTTAAAAGCTCACACATGAGCAATAGCTGATGCAGAGTGACTAGCTAAGCTGCCATGGCAAACTGCTTGGGACAGTGAGCCCGAACTTACAGCCACTATTCTTTTGTTCCCAAGGTCCTGAGGGAGGTCAGACCTGCCAAAGATGTTCTGAAAGACACTGGGCTCCTGTAGCAGTACATTTCAGGCAAATCCTGCTGGGGCTTACTCTGGTTTATACATGTCCTACACCTGATCATCAAACCAGTGTTGGGAGCCACTTAGTACTAAATAAGATGTTTCCTGAGCTGCCACATTCAACTCTGAGTCTGCCCCCATCCTGATCCTGACTCTCAAACAGACAGTACAGAGACTTATGTGCTGGAAACATGCATCCTTTTCTGTACTTTTCTGCAGTTTCTCAAGGGAAAAGGCATTGTGGATAATGGTCTAAATAAGAGTTAACTCCAAGATCTAAACAAGTATACTGAACAATTTATTCAGAGCACATTGTGCTGCTCTTCCACCTCTTTGGTAATGAATGCACAGCATCACCATGGATGAAAGTTAAGGGGGATATTTCTTCTGGCAGTGCCCTCCAGATCCCTTACGCTGATTTATCCAGCAATTGTGTTGGCAGTTTGGAGTTTTTCCCAGGATCTTCTATGGCCAGGGATGCTACAGGCCATTTTATTAAATGTCAGTGCCCATCACTGGTTAATTCTTGAAAAACAAACCAAACCCAAAACTTAGGTTTTTTCCCCTCTGCTTCACATCAAAACCACATCTAAAGTTCTTTCCAGAGGAGGTGCTTTGTTTTGAAATAAAATAGCATGGAAGATTTGTACTTGTAATGTGCATTACTGATTTTCCTATACCAGGAGATAGTAAATTTTATTTGTCTTACCCTCAAATCTGCAGCAGTATTGCAACCCCTCTTCCAGCAAAGGATCAGAACTCGCCTCTGCCTCATAAACCTGTTAATCAGCAGGTAGACAGAAACATAGGATTACTGAGATTTTGCTGTACAGGTCTGAGAGGTGAAACTCACATGGATCAGTGGAAAAGTAGGTGCTGAGATGTTGTTGGAGGAGGGTGTGGAAGTTCCAGAATCCTTATCTCCATCCCTGACAAAAAAGAATCGAGGGTCCTTCCAACCACAAACCACAGCATGTTCCTCTCTGTGGAAGATCACATTTGTTTTGCTATTCATGCAAAAGGAGTTTCCATCTGACAGTCTCAAAGCTGCATTCCTCAATGCCTACAGCCACATCAGACTTTTGGGAAGACAGGAGGAGCCCTTTTCAGGAAAATGGTTCTTTATTTACACTTTGACTCTCAAAAAAATGTTTTGTCTTTCTCTCAGTTTTGTGAAGGGCTGTCAACACTTACAGTGAAGTTTATTGTAAATACACAATAATAACAACTGCACACATTCATCTCTGATTCAATTCCCATGTAAATTTATGTTAATGTGTATGCAGATTAAGGCTGCCCCCCTTGGTCCTGGAAAGTTGTCAGAATGACACAAGTTCTGAAAAGGTTGTGTACTACCAATCTGCAATTTTCCTGTGGTACTTGATAACAGGCAAGCCAAAAATAAGAGGCTGTGGATATTTCTCTTCACCATCCCTGGGTGTACTTGGAGTCTTCCAGATAGGATTAAAAAAACCAAACACCTTTAAATGCAGTCTATAAACCCATGACCTGCCCATTCATATTTCTATTTCATGACAGAACAAATATTCCCCAAGTGAAATCTTTTGAGGAACAGGCTGGCACAAGGCAGTCCTGTTAGCAAGCCTTCAAGAAATGCCACCTTCTAGACAGAAAAACAATTTCCCACCCTAATATTGAGTAACCTTTAAACCAATGCCTACAGTTGACAGATAGTCCTCACTTTTTGCTGCCTAAACCAGAGCAGTTTTTAAGAGAGCTCAAAACATAACTTACTTTATTCTCTCCTTCTCAGCCTCTTTTCCCCCTGTTTTAGCATGGAAATATACTGACCTTAAGGAAGGCAATAGACTGGCATGGCTGAGTCGAGACCTGCTGGTCAAACTAAAAGGCAAGAAGGAATTACATAGGCAATGGAAACAGGTACAGGTATCCTGGAAAGAGTATAGGAATGCTGCCTACTTATATAGGGATGGTATCAGGCAGGCTAGGGTGTGACTGGAGCTGAACTTGGCAAGGGATGCAAAGAATAACAACAAGGCCTTCTACAGGTATGTCAGCCAGAAAATTCATGTTAAAAAAATATGCACCCTCTTGATAAGCAAGGATGGCAGGGCAGTAACACAACAGACGTGGAGAAGGCTGAAGTGCTCAGTGACTCTTCTGCCTCAGTTTTCAGGGGCAGTCTGTCTTCCCACACCTCATGCATAGTTGGACTGCAAGATGAGGACCAGGAGAGAAAAAATCTCTCCCACAGTATGGAAAGATCAAAGGCCATTAAAGAACAGGTGAGGGGGTCTAGAGCACAAGTTATCTTTACCTTCCTCATTCTGGTTGTGGGCAAAGACTGGGAGGAACAAGCAAATCCAATCCATTAACACATGGTTCCATGGCTGGTGTCAGCATCACGACCTGGAATTCTTTGACAATGAGTTAATCTACAGGGTAGCAAGCTCACTGGTGTCAGATAGGAGTCACCTTCCTCAAAGGCAGAAGAGGGCCTCTGCCCAGGAACTTGTGGAAGAAGGGAAAACATTGCACCCATTTTTAAAAAAGGTGGAAAGGACCCTGAGAGCTACCAACCTGTCAGCCTCATCTCTGTGCCCAGGAAGAACAAATCATCCTAGAAGCTACACCAGGTCACATCATGGAGGACAGGGAGATGAGCCAAGACAGCCAGCATGGCTTCACCAAGGGCAAATCCTGCCTGACCAACCTAGTGGCCTTCTGTAATGAAGTGACTACATCAGAAGACAAGGAAAGATCTATGGAAGTTATTTATTTAGACTTCCATAAGGTCTCTAACTTGGTCCCCCACAACATCGCTCTCTCTACATTGGAGAGATACAGATTTGATGGGTGGCCTGTTGGGTGGACTGCTGCATGCAGAGGGTAGTGGTCAACTGCTCGATCTCCAGATGGAAATTTGTGACAAGTGGTTTCCCACGAGGATCCGTACTGGGACCTGTGCTATCTTCATCAATGACATAGTGAGATTGAGTGCGTGCTCAGCAGGTTTGCAGATGACACAAAGCTGATTGGTGCAGCTGACAGGTCCAAGGGACAGGATGTCATTCAGAGGGACCTTGACAGGCTTAAGAAGTGGGCCTGTGTGAACCTTATGATGCTTTCATCTGTGTGCACATGCAGAGCCATCCTGAGCACACTGGCCATACCAGCAGCGAAGTAGCTGAGCGCTACAGTTAGCTCTTTTCTGCTGGGAATGTTTAGCTACAAAACTTTATGGTACTCTGCAATAAATAGAAACTAATCTTTAGTTCATCCCAGGGCTGAGTCCCTACAAGGCTCCCAGGCATTTCTTAAAAAAAAATCACAACAGGACATAAATTGGAACTTCAAGAGATACATGTACTCTTTGCACAGGGATGAATTTCCAGTAATCCAAAAGGGGATGGGGAACTTGCTATCAGAAACAGCAGGCACCACAATTGCTGGCCAGGAAGATAACACCAGACAACAAAAGTCCAATTGCCAGAAAGTATTTATACTCCTGCAGTTCACAGCTGAGGACTTGATCCTGACCTTTGATACACAAAACAGATTTGCTCTGCAGCTGGAAACTCAGTTGCAGCCTTTGTTCTTGGAGGGCAAGATTGTGCCCAGAGCTGATAAAGGTGGGAGCTGAATCATCAGTTCTGAAGTAAGGCAGTGATCTCCTGACCAAAATCACTTCCACCCTAATAACACTGAATGGTCACAGAAGGCCAGTGATTTTTTTAAACAAACAAATAAGAACAGAACTGTACTGCACACAGCAGTAAGAATCTTCAGTTATCCGGTTCTTTCAGGCCTTTCAGCTGGTTTAAAGGCTGACACAGAAAACCCCTTTCTTCTCCAAGCTCTTCTCATTTGACTCTGGTTTAGAGTGTTATTTCACTCTACTTTTTTAATCTCGTTTTATTGAAGGCAATCTTAGCCCCAAGAGCAAAACAAGTAAAATAAAAGCAATTAAAGCCTGGAAGGAATCTGTATTTTGTCTTTGAAATAGAGTCCCATATCAGACAGCTTTCCACATACCTTGTTCAGTGTAGGTTACATTATGGCATCCCATCAGGCCCATTCAAAACAAGCTGCAAAAGTATTGTGGCTGGGATCCAACACTGCCTTCCTGCCTGCAATAGCTGTTGGTGGTGATTTCATCTCAATCATTTTCTCTCTTTCCACCTCTCATGCAGCTGCCTGCCTGTCTTGATAGGACCAAAGTGTAGCTCATGGAATCTATATGATAATCACAAAAATAGTTATTTCTGCTGAAAAATGGATTTAATTCCCCCTCTAAACCTTTGTGGATTGCCAACTGGGGGTGTGAAACCAGCTGGCAAAAGATGCATTCATTTCAATTTCATGACTTTCCTATACTGCTGCTTCCTGACTTTAAATGGTTCCTCCCCTCTCTAATGAGAGCACCAAGGCCTTGATTAACAACCCTCACTTTAAACAAAGTTTTGAAGAAGCTGCTTTTCATGGTAACTTCCCTGGGAATGTCTGACAGCCTACTCAACCCAGGGCATCCAAATGCCTCTTCTTTCACAGCGTGAGCATTTGTCAGAGAAACCAGAAACCAGGCTTGGTGAGGATTTGTGTCCCTGAGTACTCTGCAACTAACTTGCACAACAGCGTGGGAAGGCAGCTTGAAAGTCGTGCTGGTAAAACAGTGCAAAACTAATTCCATCAATATTTGCAAAATGCAAAGGCTGGGAATGGACTCTGGCTTACTTTTTTCAATCCTTTCAGCTCTTTTTGTACAAAATACATTTTTATTTACTGAAAGTCTTGTCTTTAGGACACTGCTGGCAAATATTTTTAGGCAAAAGATGATTTTAGAGAGATGATCAGGCAACATAGGAGAGAAGCTGAATATGCGTTTTGATGGTTAATCACAGAGAAGGGAGCGGCTATATCTTGGGGAAGAGTCCTTCCAAGCAGGCAGAACCATCTGGATCAGAGCCTTCATATGGTTGGGTAGTGATTTATGATGTGAATAAAAACCAAAGGCATCATCCATGGAAAGTACTGTTTTCTTGCAGACTTTGGCTTGTCAGACACTGCCAGTAGTCCATTTAGTCAGTGGGAGTCTTTAATAGACAGTAGATGAAGATCTTAGAATCATAGAATCAACCAGGTTGGAAGAGACCTCCAAGATCATCCAGTCCAACCTAGCACCCAGCCCTAGCCACTCAACTAGACCATGGCACTAAGTGCCTCATCCAGCCTTTTCTTGAACACCTCCAGGGACCTCCACCACCTCCCTCCTTTTTAAAAGAAGTTAGAAGATGCAGATAAACATTTTGGCCTTTCGACTTACAGGAGGCTTCTTCCTAGATCTTTTTGAAATATCTTAATCATAACTGAGTCCTTAAGTGTGAACTTAGAGATTTTAAACATGCCCTGTGAGCAAGTTTGCTTGAAAAGGACTTCAGTATACATCCTCCCTGGTCACAGGCCAAAATGGTTCCACTTTGTGACCTTGCCTCCTTTTCACTGATCTCCCCAGGAGATGGGAAAACAGCAAGGCTCTGCAAGCCTGCTAACAGTACTTGAAGTTATATCTACGTTGCAGTAACATGGCAGCTGCAGTGTGGTACAGGCTAGTACATACCCCAAGCTAGACTGTCTGTGAAGCAAGGGTAGTTGCCATCAACACAGAGCTGAGCACACCTACATGAAAAGAAACAGCTAATTAGCATGTGCTGAGTACTGAGTTGCTGTAACTTGATTGCTACCAATATTTCAACTAATTGAAACCTTCCTTTATGTTTCTGTACCAGACTGCTGTCACTGTGGTTGCCATATGCAGGAAAACTAGCACACTGCTACCAACTTGACAACCCCAGAGGGCATGACTGAGCTAGGGTTAGACCCGAGGTTTTGTTTAACATTTAAATGAAGCTTTGCTTAGGTTATGCTTATTTATAGGCTTGCTCTTGGCAGTCAGAAAGTTTCATTTGCATTCAGCCAAAGCATGAAAGGAAATACTGGGGCTTGGGAAAGATAGAAGGAAAATGGAGAGAGGAGGAGGGGAAAAAACACCCCAAACCAAACAAAAGCTCATGTGAAGTTGATAGCATCGCCAGACTAGCAAAACAAGCAAAAGAGAGTCAGAAATTCCAGGTAGAGAATTCAGAAGCCATAGCTGTCTTCCAGAGAAGGAATACACTGCATCTCATTTCTGCTATGCCTACTGATACCATCTACAGAAAATCCATCACCAGTTGAAAGAGAGCTGCATTCATTGTCAATGCATTCCATCACTTTGGTGTCCCAACTTTCATGAGTTTATTAGATGCACAGGCATGGACTTCTGTATGAAATAAAAAGACATTATAAGCTTCTTTATTGTTGCCTTATAGAACCAATAGGGACTCTGTTCCTTTATGTAGTAATTGCCCTCCTTTTATTGCTGTACCTCTCAATGACTACTATAAATTTACCTTAAATGGTGGCATATATTTCTCTCTATATATATGCACACACACACATACACGCAGATGTATATAGACACACAAAGCCCAACAATAAACAGGAGAGTTTGCTGAAAAGCAAGAAAAATGTAGCATATCCAAAATGAGGAGAAAACCAGTACTTGATTATGATTTACTGCAGCTCAGATACTAGCTATCTTTCACATTCCTTTCTTCTTTTGTCCTAATTCTAAGATTAAGATGTTTTCTTTTTGTGTGTTTACCATTCAGGGTGATAGGCTTTTGGAAGGTCCCATTGAACTGGGATACTCACAGAAGATGATCTGACTAGTTTGTATGGAAGGAAAGAACCACTTTGGAATCAAGTGATTGAGAAGAGCAAGGCTAAAGTGAAGCTTAGATCACTGTACAACCAGTGAAGAGTGGCAATAGCTGCAGAGTCTTTATCTGGAGCTGAAAAAGACAAACAGGCTCAAGCTGACAGTGATGGAATGGCAACTCAATGAAATCACTGTACACATTTCCACTCCAAGAAGATTTGGTCCAGCATTAGAAATTGTTCATGTGCTATAGTTTCTTACCATGTAGCCCCTCCCTCCATACATGTTTGCTTTTAATAGCAATATGCAAACCTCATTCAAAAGAGGGTAAGGCTAAGAGAGCAAAGCATGCTTGAAACTTTAACAGGACTCCATCACAACTGGTGTCAGCTCTTCCACCCCTTAAGAGTTAAGAAACTTGTAGATCTCTGATCATCTTAAATGACCCTTCTCTTTTGATCTGAATTTAGGCATTTCTGTAAGTCACAACAACACATTCTCATTTTCAATTTGTCAGTGCCAAGCACAATGAATACAAACTACAGACTATCACTTGCAAATAGTTGCTGTACCTCATAAAGAGAGCACAGAATTATTATCACAGTATCACCAAGGTTGGAAGAGACCTCAGAGATCATCAAGTCCAATCCTTTACCACAGAGCTCAAGGCTAGACCATGGCACCAAGTGCCACGTCCAACCTTGCCTTGAACTGCCCCAGGGACGGCGACTCCACCACCTCCCCAGGCAGCCCATTCCAGTGTCCAATGACTCTCTCAGTGAAGAACTTTCTCCTCACCTCGAGCCTAAATTTCCCCTGGCGCAGCCTGAGGCTGTGTCCTCTCGTTCTGGTGCTGGCCACCTGAGAGAAGAGAGCAACCTCCCCCTGGGCAGACAATTAAAGTAAGACCCTCTGTGCAAAGAACCTGTGAAGCATCATTCAGTCCTTATTCTCAGCCAAAAATGATGGGAAGTGGAACTTCTCTGCCTCTTTACATACAAGAGACAGTGGTTGTATAAACCAATAAATATGTGCATATCCCAGTCTATAAGACAAGATAGGCATGCAAGTCTGACATGTAATTCTGATGCTGATTGTAGGGGCTGGGGGATTAATTGGCTGAGGCAGAAGTTACCAAAAAAAAAAAATTATTTTTCCAACCCCCTGCCCCTAAACTATATACAGAACTTGTTAAGGTTTATTTACAGCCTCTAATTCAGTCAGGAAGATCTTCAAAGGATGTTTGTGAGCAAATCTGGGAAAGTCAGAAAGTGGAAAAGGCTAACCTACAGACACGGCTTTACCCCACTGTAAATCAGGCTGAGCAGAGAATTAAGGGAAAACAGCTTTTACTCACGGAGGTGAGATAGGGAATCAGTGATGATCCCTCGCTGAATTCCTCCAGGGAAGCAGCCTCCTGCAAGTTATTTCCAATCGTGTGGATCCACGAGGCACAAGTCCGACCAGCCTCCACGAGACAAAGACTCATGGAGCGGCGCTGTCCCAGCAGTACAGGGGGGAAGCCAAATCGCTGGCATCTTCCCCAGCTCAAAGGAGCAGCAGGGAGTTGGCTATAGTGTAGTCTAAGAGGAGCTGGGTCTCGGTGCCACTGGCAGCTCTATCAAGTGGACCTAAGGGCTTGCCAAGCTTGCAGACTTGCACAGAATGGTGCAGAAGCAGCGGACTGGCCAAAAGCGGGGACGGTGCAAAAACGGGAAGCATGCAAAAGTAGGAGCTGTCCAAAGTGGGGACAGTCCAAAGATGGGAACACTGTAAAGCCAGAACTCCATGAAGGCAGGAACCCTGGGCTTTCCCCCTCACTCTTTTTGTGCTTTTCCTAGACAAAGTGTGCACTTGCCATTCCTACTGGGTGCGAAGAATCCAGCCAACCACCATCTGATTCCTGCGTGGGCTTCCACGTGAGTCAGCACACGTATGGAAAAGGCACCTTCTGCTGTGTCCCCTCTTCAAGCTCACAGTGGAGGGGGAAAGCATTTTTTCACACCACCTTCTTCTCCCCATTCAAACCTCCAGGTGGAGTTGGAGGGGAGGAGAAGGAATTTGGAGTGCTTTACAACACTGAAACATTACCCAGTGTTGCAGGCGTCCTGGGGCTGTAACTTACAAAACAAGCATTTTAGAGCATTCATCCAAACCAAACAAACCTCCCCCCCAGAAAAACCCAAACAAAACCAGATGAAACAAAACAACAACAAAAAAGCCAAACCAAACAACAACAAACCCCTGAAACCAAACAAGCAAAAAAATCCCTCACAAAACAAACCAACAAGGAAAAAGAAAGGAAGTTAAATATTAGCCCAACACCTTGAAATGCTTTCTCTCCTGGACTTCTTTCTGAATTCAGCAAAGCCTTGGTTGGAGAGAAAATGCAGTTTCATAAGGTCACAAGTGTTCAGAGAACTCTAACAACACAGCCAAAAGACATCTTTACATTCCATGACTAACAGCTCGCGCTGATGCTATTCACCCTTTGTGTTTCATAAGACAGTTCTTATATAACAATGGAGGGAAAGTAAAATTGGTGGAAAAGAATGAGGGGAAAGGAGGAAATTTAAGTTTGACCTTACACAAGTCACTTCTATAGCCTTTTGGAGGATCTCACTGAGTGGCATTTTCTTCATGTGTTGGTGAAACTGGTCCTGAAATCTGCTTTATCTCCCGCCTCAAATTACTGGCTTTTGTTCTGAGAATGGGCTTGGTTACTCTGTCCTAAGCAGAACACCATAAAAATGATACTACACAGGATCCTCCTCAGAAACATCATTTTGTGTCAGAGAATCTCAGAGTCTGAATGCTTCCAGTCAGGCACTTTATTCACAGAGGAGCCTGGCTTACTGCAAGAGTGCTTTGTAGTCCAGCTAGATGCCGTTACATAATTAAGTGCATGAGCCAGGAGGTAATCTTGAGCATGGCAATTTTACAATGTAAGATCAAAATGTTATTCTTCCTTTCAAAAGATCTTTTGCCATTTGTTGTAATACCTTAGTGCAAGGGATCAAATACAGTATTGATTATTCATTATCACGTTTAAAGAGGTCACTGAGCTTCTGGAATTCAGAAGACTTCTGAGGATATGAGGCCTCAGGGTTTGATGACTCATCTTGACCTGAAGCTTTGAAATATCACCTGCTGTCTGGATTGTTCCTGCTTGCTGCCTAGGATTTCAAAGTCTCTCTCTCTCCCTGCTCTTCTCCCCCCTCAAGGCACCAGTCTTACAGACATTGCCAGATCAAGAGAAGCAAAGAATGCAAAAGAAAGTGAAAGTGAGAGGACCATGAGTTGGGAGCCCAGCTGGTATATATCTGCTTTGCTAAGCTTGAATCGAAAATGAGTATCATTATTCTTGTTCTTCATGTATCCTACTGTGTTCAGTTATTGTATCACACAGAAGAGGGAATGGGCATATCATGTGGCTAACTCCATTTTGTTCAACACAGGTTAACAAACTCTTCTATATTCTAACACAGGGAGTTTTTCAACCTTTCTGTGCCAGTGTGATCTTCAGGCATGTTCAAATAGAGGAATGTTAGGAGGAGACCAGGGGGTGTCATTATCTGGAGGATCCTGACAACATTTAATGTGCTGTCTTTATCAACTTAAGAAAAAAAACTGATGTCATATTCATCTAGACACTGTATTAAAGATTTCCATTTTCAACAACATTGCCTCTATGTTGTAGAATAAACCTCCAAGAGTGCTTTTTGGCAGATGGTTAAATATTTAAGTAGTTGGCCACAGATTTTAAAAATTGAGATAATTAGAAGACTTGAAGCAGTTAATATTTATTAGTCACGAAGAGTTTGACAGATTGGATGTTTTCCTACCCACACATTCTCTATCAGGAAGAAATAAAGCCCTTATTTTTCATTGTATATGAAGCAAGCTTTTATAAGAGTCAGAAATAGAAGGCATGGACTTGTCAGGTTTCTCAGTGAGAGACACTGAGATTAGTGGCTGCCACTTAACTCAAGAACAGGCCAGAAAACAACGTGGAACTGGCAAGGTCTCTGCAGAAATGCACATAGTGCACCCTGGAAAGTGCCTAGGACTGAAACCTAAGGCCTAGCTCTTCTGCACCACTTCAGCTTTTGCTATAATATATGGTCTGATGTAGGCTGCAGGGCTACTTCAGTCACTAGGGATTATGAGACAGCCCATTTTCTGTTAGGTTTGCCCTTCTGTTGTTCTTCCTTGCAGGACAGGAGATGCACAGAAGTCAGATCAGTTCTGTAGCACTCCAGAACTGCATAGAAGAAGAATCCTTAAATAGTGAATTAATCTAGCAGAACTGACAGACTACAAAAACTACTCTAGGGGACAGTTTTGCCAGACATGTCTTTTTTACCTATCTGAAAAGAAGCACTGGAAATTTTGCATAGGCTTGCTGGCTGCCCCACAGAGAGGTTCAAGCAAGGGCAGTATGCTTTGAATGACACTGCAGATGTCCAGCTAGGCTGAACATACCAAGGAGCACACCACAGCACTTCTCATGGCAAGTCAGGTCAGTACAATTGCACTGAGCCAACAGACAACCCACATAGACAGCAGGTTGGATAAGCTCAGGATGGACATAGGGCTACCTGCACAGCACATACATGATAGGTCTGATGTGTTATCCATCTGTCAGACTGTCAGTACATGCAAATGTTTGAACAGTAACTGCAGACAAGTCTGTGCAATGGACAGACACAATGACAGAGCAGCCACTTGTGTTACCTTCTTTCTGTTACCTTACCTGACCTAGTTGAGATGTGTCTGCTTGCTGCAGAGGGGTTGAACTAGATGCCCTTTAAAGGTCCCTTCCAACCCAAACCATTCTGTGATTCTGTGATTTCATAGGAGTGATAGTGACTTTGTCAGTAATTCATGAAAAGCATGAACGTGTTATGCTATGTAGCGTTCTAGCACTGGCTAGAAAGAGATCAATCTCCACCATATCTTACCTTTCTTAAAAGCACCACTGCTTGGGCAGTACATTCAAAAGCAAATAGAAAGTAAGGTAAACCCAAACAAGACATCTTAACAATGAAATTGGCTTACACAGCCTTAAAAAGAATGGGTGCATAGCACTGTGTTGTACAGGGGTATGAATCAAAAGGATTTATATCAACGTCTACACAGCAAGACCAATGTACCTACTATAACTCTTATCTACTACAAACTTGTAAGGCAGAACCAACCGCCCTGACAGGCTGAATGCAGTCCTGATTTGGAGTTATCATAGAATCACAGAATCATAAAATCAACCAACTTGGAAGAGACCCCCAAGATCATCCAGTCCAACCTATCCCCCAGCCCTAGCCAATCAACTAGACCATGGCACTAAGTGCCTCATCCAGTCCTCTCTTGAACACCTCCAGGGATGGTGGCTCCACCACCTCCCTGGGCAGCCCATTCCAATGGCAAATCACTCTCTGGGAAGAACTTCCTCCTAGCATTCAGCCTATACTTCCTGCAGCACAAATTGAGACTGTGTCCCCTTGTTCTGTTGCTGGTTGCCTGGGAGAATAGACCAACTCCCACCTGGCTACAGCCTCCCTTCAAGCAGTTGTAGACAGCAAAGAAGTCACCCCTGAGCCTCCTCTTCTCCAGGCTAAACAACCTCAGACAACCCAAGATAGGGATAGGAAAGCAATGTTGGATACCAACCTGAGCCAGTGCAATTTGCTCTCTAAGGGAATGGTACCTAGAGCAGAGCAATCCCCTAGCTACACACCGCCTTATTGTGGTCAGAAGAGATGAACAACAGGGATTTTTCCTTATCTAACAAAAATCTTTCAGGGATATCACTGTCATATATAAAAGAATAAGGTACTTTTTTTTTTTCTTTATTAATATAATTTTAAAAATATTTCTCCCAGTACCTTCTTTTCAGACAATGGCAATTCATGCTTTATCTCATTGCTACAGTGGGATTCTGGAGGACTGGAAAACTGGTAGAGTTATGAGATACAGTGAAAGCAAAACCTGGTTTAAATGAACAAAGACCCAAAAGTTTCAGACCTTCACAGGTTTTCTTTGACTGCTAAAAAGCATGCTGGAGAAAGTCTGTTAACAGTTTCAGCATAGAATCATAGAATCAACCAGGTTGGAAGAGACCTCCAAGATCATCCAGTCCAACCTATCCCCAAGCACTATCCAGTCAACTAGACCATAGCACCAAGTGCCTCATCCAGTCTTTTCTTACATTCTCAGCCCTAAGAGCTTCAGTAAGACATCACAAACCAAATGACAAGACAAGAATAGAACCTAGCAATAAAAAAGAAGCCACAACCTTTAAAAAAAACCCAACAAATATCACAAGATTCTGTTATGCATTATAAAGAAACAAAATAGAATCAAACCTGCATTGTTCCCTCTTCGAGCACCCAGAATTAAAATCTGCCCCTTAAAAAAGTTTGACCTCAATATAGGCCCTAACATAAAAATGTGAGGATCTTGTAAACTTGTGCTTTTCCTGGCCTGAGGCCCAGATTTTGTAATATATCTTGCCTGGTACTATTTTTTTTTTTCTGCTTCTTCCAAAGTAGAAAAGGCTCTGTTGAAGAAACATGTTTCCTAGGCACTTTGATACACCAGAGTTGGGGTCTGTTTAAATAGTTCACATTTGATATGTACACACAGAGTTGTACATTTTCTGGATATAAGCCAACGTTGCCTTTCTGGATCCATTTCTTACTATCAGTACGTTATGAGACACTAGAGAGTGGTCTCCCCTAACATTTAGAGTGTATGCTAGATCAGACAGATAACTGTAAGACAACTTGCTGTGCCTTTATTTTCCTCACCACAGTTTTAATGAGCAGCACCTGAAAGACTTTCTGCCCATACTGAAATCTTCTTCCTAAGTGAAAAAAACACTGGTAGCACACACTGGTAGGGCATAACATCTGCTTGGAAAAAGGACTTACATTTCAGTAGTTTCATCTGACTGTCAATGGGATGAATACTCTTTCAGGGGCCATTTGGCTGGCCAGAATGTGCTTTTGCACAGTAATCATGCTCTTCTGTTCCTGATGCTCACCAGGCTGAGCTGGAACTGCTGCTACAAACCATCGAGCCTACTGTAAGAACTGCATGGAGTGTCACGTACATCTCTGTGTTTAATCTCTTTGGTATCTACAGAAGATATGTACAAATGTTTTTCTGTATGCTATCTCATACCAGTTCAGTGAGGGCATCAGAGCAACTGACAGAGCCTGATTAATATTTTTACTCCAGATACACCTTTAAATCCAGCTAGAAGGAGGCCAGCCATACAATAATTCATGTTTACTAGCCACTCTAAAATTAATTCCTGCTGTATCTTATCAAACAATTGGCCATGAGAGAAAGTTTTCCCTACTGGAACACACATAAGTCACTCTAACTTTTGTGGCTGTGAACTGAAAGCAATTCCTTCCCTGACATCCAGTGTTTGCTCAGGTGCAGTTTGGTTTCCACATGAAGTGATTCAGGAGACCCTGCCTCAACCACCAAGCTAACAGGAGCCACCAACCAACTTGCACTGACTGCAAAGTCCTTATCCTGAAAGAGTCATAAAAGTACATAAAAGTACATTGCATAAACCCATCTTTGTATTTGTGACTTCCTCTAAGTCCTTAGGTGATTTGCCTTTAAGGATGACTACATTTTTAATCAATCAGCAAGGCATGCAGTATGTAAAGTTCATGCTAGCTTGAGCGGCAGTGGACTGTGTTTTTCCCCTGGTGAACAACCCCCTCGCAGGCCATGAGCTTTAGCTGGTGAGGTTATGCAGCCTGCCTATTAGGGCTGCTCTCAGCCACATGCTTGACTGCACTCTCAAGTCTCAGGGCCAAGAGTAAACTTTAAAGGAACCCTGCCAATTAAATGTAAGCAGAAAACAAAGACCACATTTTTAACCAAAGCAAATGCGATCAAAAATGTTCTCAGGGTGCTGGTACTGATTATTATTTTGAGCTCAGTAATGGATTTTAATTGAATTTGAATATTAAAATCTGTCATGAAAATTAAGCTATCTAAAAATTAGAGTTGATCAAATTGTCAACTGGCCATTGGAAGTAAAGGAAATACATTTTACTAGTGGTTAAAAGTAAGTCTAATTTCAAATGACAGCAAAGATTTTCTGTGCCAAACATTGTATAGCCTAGTTTGGTGGATCTTATAAGGGGAGAGAAAACACAAAGCCTAGATGGCATGCATTATCTACGAGAGGGAAAGACAAAACATTGCAGAAAGGTTATCCCAGATGAATCCCAGTAAACTCTCTATATCATGTCACAGTCCAAATAGACTACAGCAGGCTGCAGAAAACATATTTGAGCAATGACATAGGGGATTTTATAGAACATACTTGGATTAGTTCTTGTACTCTCTCCATTGTAGATATAATTGATTCAGTTCTCAGCTCAAAGTCATGTGCCAGCTTTGCTGTTTAACTCTTCTTCTGGATTAGGGCTCTACCGAAAATTAACAGTCCAGACAGATTCCAGAGAGGTTTTCTCTACTTTAAAATGTCAGCATTTTCAATCCCTTGATCTTGTTTTTCTTTTCAAAATAAAAAGCAAGGGGTGAACATCTTACTAAGAAGCTCCTCTCCAGGGTCTTGATTCTAACCTTGTCACACTATGAGACACCTGAAAGCTATGACAGGGAGGTGCTCACCTGTTTGTTCGAGCCTGCTCAGAGCTTCTAGTGCAGTCTAGGCAGTGTACTGCCAGGAAAAGCAAAAAGCATATGAAAAATGTCAGGGTGTCAAAAACAGACACTGGGTTGCCTGTTACACTGCATAAATGATTTCTTTGAAACAGATCTTGCAGGAATGTATTGGATTAATTTCTCTCATGGCCTCCTAACACTCTCCTGTAAGTCTCATGAACATGCTGAACAAATGAGAGAACAAAGCATTCTGCCTTAAAAAGCCTCTTGATTATATGAACTTTTGCTTAAAGGAGGAACAAGAATGTGACCATTCCAAAGGGATCCCACTAATTTCTACCTACATTGCCGTAATTCAGTACCTTACAATTACACGTTTCAAACTGATCTGAAAGAACCAATAAAGACAGATTGACTATTTGTTTGTGTACATCACTATGAGACGTTATCACTCAGTGCTGCTAAAGCCAATGCCGTGCCAGCCCTTGATCTAAAATTAGACTAGGGACAAGGAAATGTTCTTTTCTCTACAATGACCGCTGAAACTTGAATGAGCCAAGAGAGGCTGAGAGCCTGCAAAGCACTCAGTACCAGTGGGTGATTAGTGATGAAAAACCTCATGACCTCAAGAACAGGCCCATCAGGACTTTTCTAATAATGGGGATCTTATCAATGCTTACCAATATCTAAAGGGCAAGTGTCAAAAGGTTGGGGCCAGACTCCTTTCCAGTGGTTCCCAGTAACAGGACAGGGGGTGACAGGCACAAACTGGAACATGGGAGGTTCTGTCTGAACATAAGGAGAAACTTCTTTACTGTAAGGGTGACAGAGCACTGGAAAAGGCTGCCCAAAGAGTCTCTTCCTCTAGGGAGATTCAAGACCTGCCTGGGCACAAGCCTGTGCAACCTGCTCTGGGTGAACCTGCTATCGTAGGGAGGTTTCCTTCTCCAGAGGTCCAACCCTACTGTTCTGTGACACAAATTTCAGCACCCAAGTAGGCAAGGTGCTCAAAATGCTCAGTAGGGATGGATTTTAAACTTTACTCAGAGAAAGTATCTAGGTAGAATAGATGCACAGCTTGAAGTTCTGAGAGCGGTTTTGGTTTCCCAGAAACTCCAACTGGCCATAAGAGAAGCAGAAAATGCTCCATACTGGCCTCTTCTCCCTGCAGCTGCTCCTCTAGGAAGAAGAGAGATCTCACAGTGTCAGTCCCTGCAGTCCTTCCCAGTCAGCAGAGTGTGGAATTTCAGCCACCTATCTGAGCAGAGGCAGCACCAATTGACCGAACTTCTCATTTCACAGAAACGTGCATACCACTTCACAGGTACCAATTGGAGGCCTTTGGCTCTGACTTCAGCAGCCAATTTTAGCACTTCTCCACACTCATCTAATTGCACTTGGATTTAAGCACTTGCTTAAAGTGAAGACTGCGACTGCTACTCCTTGGGAGACAAAGCCTTCCACGTAATCATGACCTAACATGAATATAGGTAAGTACTGAACTTCCACTGAAGCTGCTCCATTTGGGACCATCTGCACAAGCAAAGGATTGTCCTTATCTAACTCCACGGCTGCTGAACCTGCTGCCACCTTAACATCCAAGATGGGTTTGTACCTGTGCGCTGCGGGTACGGGCAGCTCCCACTACGTTCTGCAGGCGCTCCGCGTCCGCGCGCAGGCTGGGGTGCACGAGTGCCTGTGTGCATGCAGATAGATGAGCAGATAGTCTGGAAGTATTTCAAAGCAAGGGAACATCTCTTCCTTCTTTCGCAACGACTTGGCCCTGGGATCTTCCAGGGAGCCGTAGGTATGACTGACATGCTTGCCTGTTTTTACAGCTCCTGCCTTATGTCAGTTTAAGCATCTTTCCTACACCTGGAGGAGTTCAACAAACATCAGCTCACAGGTGTCACCCTCCACGGGCTGAAGGCTGGCTCCAGAGAGTCTAGCCAATATCTGCTTTGGCTATTAACAGTCTTGGAGAGGCCAAGCTCACTGTGTGGGGGGAAGCGGGGCCAGGGGGAGAAGAAGGTGGAAGGAAAAGGAAAGGGGGGGTGGGGGTGGTACATGTATGTGCATGTGCATTTGCTGCTGCTTTAACTTTCCATCCATTTAAGAGTTTAAATACTAGTCAAGCACTTAAAATAACATTAGGACACATTCCAGCTTTCTCTGCCAGTCAGAGGGAAAAAATGTTTGAAACCCTGCATCTCAGCACCCCAAGGGCTTTATGATTTGTTAGGTTTCGTAGTTCAGAGGATTAAAAAGACAGAAATATTAAAAGAAAAAAAGAAGAGGGGAAAGTCAATGTATTCACTGAAGCAAATCTAATGGGTTGCAGGGCCAGAGAAGAAAAGGTTCTACTACCTGACTGAATCTTATTTATATTTTTTTTGTTCCACGATAAAAAAAATAATTTTCAAGACATTCCCTCCCCCTCTCCTTTTTTTTTTTTTTTTGCTATGCTAGTCACATTTCCTAAATCCTTTATCAACGGCTGTTCTGCATATGAATGGGCTGTAATTGAACTGTCACATTCATGAAGGTCAGTAACCTTTCATTAGGAAGAATGTGTCTTTCTTGATAAATTGGAAAGTCCCTGAGGATTTGAAAGCTTTTTTTTTTTTCCTTCATTCTTTCAAATGTACCTTAAAAATCTAATACAGATCTTTCTCTCTCTTTCTTTTGCTCCCTTTTCATCGCACTCTGACAAACCCCTTGTCTTTGTCTTTGTCTCAGGCAGTTCCATGCAAAATATTCAATCACAAGCTTTTACTGTGACCTTAAAAGCAAAATGGGAAGCACGTGAGCCCCACCCTCAACCTCTTGCTTTGAACCGCAGCTAACTGATAGCTCTGCTTTAAAAACATATCAAAAAATCAAAACCTTGAGATAAGAGCTTTTGCCATTTCCTTGTTTCTTAAGAGCGACTTAAGCATCTATTGCAAAGTCAAACTCTGTTGCTGCCAGTAAATCCAGAACATCCAAAAAGACCTCAAGGCTGTGTGTGAAAAACAAATCGTGGGAGAGAACCGTGCTTCAAAAAAATCAAACACCTAGCACTGTAGATAGCTTTCAATCTCTGCCACAGGTTAGCTTCACACAACTCAATCCTCTATATGTAAGGAAAAGAAGCTCTTCCCAGAAATGCTTTTGCACCTTGATCTGCACCCTGACACAGCAGGGTCCTCAAAAGAATCTTTGTGGCTGCCAAACTCATAGCTGCTGCCAGAGGCTCAAGTGCTCCTCCAGATTTCAATCAGAAAGCATGTGGCAGGGTGCGTGGAAATGTGTTGAGCTTCCCACCCTTACGAGTGCAAAGGTGCCTTCAGATGTCTTAAAAATCCTAGCAAGGCGCTGAGCACAAGGGCAGAAGCCATCTGTTCCTGTACATCCCAAGACTAGGCCATGTTCTAGCCAGCTAAGCCTAAGGCTCATCTCCAGTCAGTTGACCGACTTGATGTCCAAGGGTCAGAAAAGATGCAGTCAGTCACCATCAAGACAGAAACAGCAGCATAGAAAAGGGGAGACTATCTAAGTGGAAGAAAACATCTGGCCTTCTGCGTTAGCTAGTCAAATACTTCAAGAAACTCTCCAGAGCTGTCAGGAGAGCATTCTTTTGTTGTCAGTCCCAACAAAATTGTGGTGATTGAAGATTTACCACTGTGAAATGAAATAGAGAGGGAAAAAGGAACAAGGTGTAATTGCAAAGCAGCTGGAGTCCTTGAGTGGTGCAGGCCACACTGCAAGCTTTTTGGCTGGAAAGACAAAAGAAGCAAAACACTTCTTTTGATTTTTTGCAGGACCAGTTGAAGAATTCTTTTATTAATTAGGCTTAACTTTTCTCCAGTGCTCTCTCAGCTAGTAGACTACTGTTGACTTTATATGCCCAGTTTTGAGCCAGGTGTGCCCAGAAGCATAATTTAGCCTAGATCATCATGATGATTGTCATGGGTGAAGTGCAGGTAGCTGTAATAACACTGTAAAGAAAAGGACCAGCCTTTATCAGTGGCTGAAATCTGTGGCAATAACTACCCAGGGTGCTAAAACAACAGAAAAGTTTTCACAGACCATCAACTTTAGTGCTATGTTCAGGCTACCCAGTGTAGAAGCCTAATTTAGAAACCAATGGTAGAATGGCATCTGAGGTCAACAAGCCTTCAGACTCCTACCTCTGTGTGCAGCAGTCACAATGCTTGAAGTAGGCAGGACTCAATCCTCTGTATGCCTAACTTGGACACTAAGATGACTTTTTCTTCATCTGACTGATCAGGAAGCTAAAGTCTAGCAGCTTGGCACACAAGGTGGTCAGAACTGCTCACCAGTTTGTTGACCTGACACACTGTCATAGCTCCCATGTTTCATAGCAGGCAACAGGAATACAACTTGCAGCGTGATGTGTCCTGGGCCGCATCAAGAGAAGAATCACCAGCAGGGCAAGGGAGGTGATTCTCCCCCTTTACTCTGCTCTTGTCAGACCCCACCTGGAGTACTGTGGGCAGTTCTGGAGCCCCCAACACAAGAAGGACATCAAAATGTTGGAGCAAGTCCAGAGAAGGGCCACAAAGATGATCAGAGGTCAGAGCAGCCCTGCTATGAAGGTAGGCTACAAGAGTTGGGGTTCTTCAGCCTGGACAGGAGAAAGCTTTGAGGAGAGCTTACAGTAGCCTTCCAGTATCTGATAGGGTCCTACAAGAAGTCTTGGGAGGGACTTTTTACAAGGTCCTGTAATGACAGGATGAGGAGTAATGGATTTAAACTGGAAGAGGGGAGATTCAGACTAGATGTTAGGAAGAAGTTCTTGACAGCGAGGGTGGTGAGACACTGGCACAGGTTGCCCAGGGAGGTTGTGGATGCTCCCTCCCTGGAGGTGTTGAAGGCCAGATTGGAGGAAGCCTTGAGCAACCTGTTGTAGTGGGAGGTGTCCCTGCCTATGGCAGGGGGTTGGAACTGGATGATCTTTGAGATCCCTTCCAACCTAACCCATTCTTTGATCCTTGCTTTGTGGAATAATCAGATACATTCTTGTCGTGGTGCTTTTTAACTGTATGTCAGTAGGTGACTCTGTAGTGAGCCCAGTTTCAAAGGCAAGACCCTAACTGCTTTTCTAGGGAGAGACTAGTAAGCAAAGACAAAAAGCAGGTGTATTTTAATGTAAAGCACTGTACACAGACCAATTTTCTCAAGAGTTAATTTAGAAATCATTGCTAGTTTGCTCTCCTGCAATGTAGGTGGGTGTACCATTGACATGGAGAATGGTTTCATGCAAGCACTCAAACATTCAGATACTTTCAGTTGCCAAAAATCGAGAATTAACTGCCAGTCAAATCAACTCAAGTGGTAGACTACAATCTTAGGAAAGAAATCTCATCACAATAAGTATTTTAAAAGAGATTTTCTATCATGCCTGGCTTAGAATGCCCCTGGGGCAGCACTTCTTATGGTGTACTGGTGTTTCTCTTCCCAGATAAAAGGCTAATGGCCAAATGGATGTGAGGTAACTACTTACAAATCTCGAGGGAGATTCTCTTCTGATTTATGCTCTTGTGTCCTCCGTCCAGAATATCCAAATGTCTTCCCTTGCTTGAAACTGGAGGTAGTTCCCCACACCTCAGTACTTGGGTCTGCATACAGATAAACTTCTTTGTGCACCAAGGGGTTTGTATTCTAAGATCTCAGTTCAGGCCTGTCTCAGATGAAGCTCCGGTAACTGTGTATGGGAAAAACAAGAGCAGAGTACCACATCATTATATATACATATATATATCTCCCCATTAAATATATCCAGACCCAAACAATGAGGCTTCTCAAGCACTCTGCACTGTATATAAAATACAAGTGGGGGAAGAATTTGTTTAGAAGTCCGTTAAGCATTTCCCAGGCAGGCACTTTACCACTTCATGGCTTTACAAAGAAGCACATCCATTAACATGGGAACCCTCTTGTTTGCATTTCTTAACAGCTGACATTTGTACCTTTCCTAAGAAAGTGAAGGGCATCTCATTGCCTCGTTGTTTAAATCAGTGTGGAAATAATGGGGATGATAGGGAATTGGAGCTAATTTCTTTTGTCTCCTATTCAGCAGATAATGGTGGTATGTGAGGGATGCTAAAGGCCAGGCAGAGGAGGTGACCTGAAGATGACTTCATTCTTATGAGGTTTATCAAAGGCTCCTGTCAGTCAAATGCATGCTGAGAGATTGGGGACTGGCCATCTGGTCCAAAGTTAATCAAAGAGGAAAGGAAAGTAAGGAGGTGAAAAATCCCCCTGTCAGCTTTGTGCAAGGTGGAGGGAAATGCAGACAGGAGAGGGAACTTCTGTGTTCCAGCTGCCCAGAAAGCTGGGCTGGATGGCCACGATGCATGCAGAGGAGTAACCACAGCAGAGTGGGGGAAAGGGAAAGATAGCATTGTTTTGAATTTGCGCTGAGATGATCCAACACCAGTTTAAAGTGGCAAGCCTGAAGGTCACTGCTGCTGCTAGTGCAGAGGCAGAGTTGTTTCACTTGTCCTCAGGAAGAAAAAGAAGGAGTGACTGACTCACAGTAGGGAACTGGTATGATATAAAACACACTCTTCTCTCAGAGTCAGACTTCTTTCCTTCGAGCTTTTGTTTCTTGCCAGCAGGAATGAGAAGTACAGTCATGCCACCTTCATGTCCTGCAGACACAACCATACCTAGCTCCTCACCTGCTACTTCCTCAAAACCAGGATTAGTGGCTTCTGAGAGATTTACACAACTGGCCCATCGTGGCTTTCCTGTCAATACTGACCCACATACCTTTTCACACCGTTTTTAAGCTAAGAAGGCTATAGAGAGGGAATTTAACAACCAAGGGGTTGGTTTGGTTTACGCTGAGAGGGCATCACATGATGCTTCTAAGAGTGAAGACAGATACATTTCACCATAATGCATTCTGAAGTAAAACACCCGAGTGTGACAGCCTGTTGGTCTGATTTCCATAACCAGCCCTGTTCAGCTGCTCAAATCAGCTAAATAGAGACATATTTTTAAAACTACAAACGTCCAGATTGTGAATCCCTCCCTCATGCTGGCAAGTAGTCATGTTAATGAGTAGTCTCCTTGACTCCAGGGGAAAAATTCTTGCCAGCAAAGGTTTCACAATCCCAGCCCTAAACATTTCTAAAATAATTAATCAAAGTGAAGTAACTTAAAACAAAAAAGGAGGAAAAAGGAAAAAAAAAAGAGGGGGGGGGGGGGGGGAAACATAGGAAGGTTCTCTTGCAGGGCTGCAAATTAAGGCTGAGCACTAGAAGATGTTTCTGTGCACCTAGGCAGTGGAAGGGATGAAAGTGCTGCCTCTAGTACACACCATGTACACACAATGCTGTCTCTGGTATGCACACACACAAACCCGTGAAAAGAGTTTGGCTGCTTTATGTACCTGAGGGTGGAATTTGCTTCTCTGTTAAGTTTCCATTCTGCTTCCTCCTCAGGTGAGGTCCAGTCAGGCCCCTATAGAGAACATACAGAAAACAGTGGCAATGAGTTCTGCTCCACCTGAACCTTTGCTGGGCTGACTCATAGAATCACAGAACCTTAGAGGTAGGAAAGGACCTCCAGAGACCATCGAGCCCAACCTACCTGCCAAGGCAGAATCACTTACGGTAGTTTGCACAGGAATGCATCTACGTGGGTTTGAAAAGACTCCAGAGAAGGAGACTCCACAACCTCTCTGGGCAGCCTCTTCCAGTGCTCTGTCACTCTCACTGTAAAGAAACTTTTCCTCATGTTGAGGTGAAACCTTCCATGTTCGAGTTTGTAGCTGTTGCTCCTTGTCTTATTGCTGCTGACCACTGAAAAGAGATCGGCCCCATCCACTTGACACCCACCCTTCAGATATTTAGAATCACAGAATGGTTTAAGTTGGAAGAGACCTAAAAGATCATCCAGTTCCACATTGATCAGATCTCCTCTCAGTCTTCTCTTCTCCAGACTAAACAGCTCCAGGTTTCTCAGTCTCTCTTCTTAGGGGACATGCTCCAGTGCCCCAGTCATGCTCATGGCTCTCCACTGTACTCTTTCCAGCAGGCGTCTGTCTCTCTTGAACTGGGGAGCCCAAAACTGGACACAGTATTCTATGCGTGGTCTCACCAGGGCAGAGTAGAGGAGGAGAAGAACCTCCCTAGACCCGCTGGCCACATTTTTCCTGATGCACCCCAGCATGGCATTGGCTCTCTTGGCCACAAGAGCACATTGCTATCTTCTTCAACATCCTGTTTGGAAGCATCTCCTTTCAAGGCTAAGCACAGTAAAGTAGCACTATGAATAGTGAGGGTGGAAGCAACAGGCCATTAAAAACCATGCCAAACCTTTAGAAAGCACCTAACCCCAAAGAAACTGTCTGAGGGTTTCAGCCAAGAACGTCCATCTCTGTCTGCATATATACACAAGCTATACACCTCTGACTGCCCTCATGTTTTTAGTGAGTTTCTGAGATAGCAAGCAACCTCCTGCAGGCTAGGCAGCTTGAAACAGACACAGCCAAAAATGAACAAGGGCAGAGACTGAGAAGCCTTGGATTTTATTGCTGCTAATGGCTGACACAACCTTTATGCACGGGAATAAAGTCAGTGAACAATCTCATGGGCATCACACACTGCAGTTTAACTGACCCTGGCTTGTACTCACTGTCTTTTTGAACTTCCTTACCTGATCTGTGATGACTTCAGAAGGAAGGCAGTTAGTAGATGCAATTTTTTTGATTAGTACTTATTTTATCTGCAGAGCTCTAGATCCAAGAGAATGATGACTAACAAAATGATCTTTCCTAGCCCCCTGGAAAGAAAATGCAGCCATGTGGATCCCAGCATAAAAACAAGCATCGGCATGCCTCAAGTACTGTGCCTGCTATAATTAAAACGCACAAGCAACTACAAAACAACCCTGTTTCTGTCTTTACAGAACAAGACCTGCAGACATTTACAAATGAGTTGACAGAAAAGTCAGCAAGGAAATTTCACCAAAAATCTGTTATCACCTGGGTGAATTAGGGGGGTTTATCAGGCAGAAAGCCGTTGTCATGTATTTATGATTGCCCTTGCTCAGTGTTCTGCTGGATCTCACAGGAGGAAAGAGCTTTGACTTACACTTGCAAGGATTCCTAGTGTAACACACTGGTTGGATACACAGGCGCAAACGTACTTTCATCAGCATGGCCTCCTTCTGGTGAACCTGAAATAATTTGATATATCAAGTTAGATATTGCCTTAAATCAAACAGTGGAACCATTTTCTTCAGTGGCTGAGACTAATTCTAAAAGCAGGTAGGGAATTCAGCTGCGTATCTCTAAACTGATGGAAGATAAATGACTACATTTCCTTGAAGATGCTGAGAACATGCAACTGTGCTCTTTTCCTCATACACTCCACATTTCTCTGATTCAGTCCTTCCTGAAGAACCTTTTCAACTTTCTCTTCTGTTAAGCTGCATGGTCAAGAACAAGCATGCTGAACATACTACCTGAGGGGTGGTTCTGGCCAGGAGGAGGTTGCTCTCTTCTCTCAGGTGGCCAGCGCCAGAACAAGAGGACACAGCTTCAGGCTGTGCCAGGGGAGATTTAGGCTTGAGGTGAGGAGAAAGTTCTTCACTGAGAGAGTCATTGGACACTGGAATGGGCTGCCTGGGGAGGTGGTGGAGTCGCCGTCCCTGGGGCAGTTCAAGGCAAGGTTGGACGTGGCACTTGGTGCCATGGTCTAGCCTTGAGCTCTGTGGTAAAGGGTTGGACTTGATGATCTATGAGGTCTCTTCCAACCCTGATGATACTGTGATACTGTGATATGCTTTAATGCAATAATTCAGGGAACAAGTTTCCTTTCAAAACACTTCAAATCAGCAAGGAGTTGGGGGAGGGAAGTTATCAGGATGCTGGAAAGCACTAATACAATTTATTAGACAAACCCTGTGTGGATGCAATGGCAGGTCTGCTATCAAAGGCAAAAACCTTCAGGCATTTTACATCCCATAATCCCAATGAAAGCCTGTTTTTGTAGATACCCTGCAGTTCATGAATCACTGGCTGTAGCATACAAAATCCCTTGTTTAAGTAATTACAGTACAATACACAAATCTGCACAGTGCCCGATGTTATATAAAATATTCCAAGGCTCAAAACTACAACTAAAAAAATATCAGAAAAGAAAAAGAAAAATAAATCCCAACTGGAATCAAGTTCTTTGCAGTAAGCTTATTTTTGAGGTAAGGAATGCTCTGGCCTAATCATGTTAGCTTTTTCCTGGGAACTGGAGAAGGTCTGGCAACACAGGGGCCCAAGTGAGCCGTGGACAGAAGATGGCTCCTGTCTCCAGACATCCTTCTCCCTTTGTTTTCACCTGGGCTTCAGTACACCCTCAAGCTCCCATCTTTACATAGTTGAATGATTTTGTTATTGCCACCTGAGTTTTCAAGCATCAAAGAACACAGAAATATCTCAAATCTCAACCCTGGCTCTTGGCCTTCATGGCACCAGTAATGGAGCTGGTTTTCATTTCTTCAGAATGAACAAAAAGCCTGGTATGTTTAGGAGGATGCCTAAATTCCACCAGGAAAGATGAAGTCTCATCTCTACTTAGATCTGATTTAATCTCCACACCTGGGCAGTTCAGCTTCAGCACTGATCAGTAGGTAAGATAGGCTTTCCAGAAGGAAAGCCTGACTTTGGTTTCATGTACAGACGGCATATTTCAACAAAGCTCGTACCCTTGGCTGGTCTGTAACTCAGACTTGGAGTGACATACAGGTGGCATTCTGCCAAGTCACTTCCAGATCAGACCAGCAACTGCCAATGATACACACATCATCGGAGCGCCGATGAAAATGTAGAAGCGTGGTATGATTTACAGAGCGTGATGAATGTGTTCAGTTCAAATTCATTACAAAATATGTTCAAATTCTCAAGTTGCAATTTAAGATCTGGCAGAGGTCACAGCAGAAGAAAAATCATCTGAACTGGAAACTAAGCATCACTTTGATTGCAAGAGTTTATTGACTTCTTCTTGCGGAGCAGGTACAGTTGTCCTTTGGTGCAAGTCCTGGTTTTAGAAGTCTAAACCAGACTTCACATCTCAGAAATCTCCTGTACCAACCTATCTGACAAGGTCCAGCTCTTCAGTACAAATCTGCAGAACAACTGTAACTTTGTTTTCAAAGAGGAAAACCAATAATGGCAGACAAAACATAAGGTCAGTCGTGTTTTGGAAGTCTTTTTACCAACTAGAAATCTTTCTCCAAAGCATTTCACTGCAGCCCAATAAAGCTCTAAATGCTGCCAGAATTTTATCCCATTAAGTTGGCAAAGGTTTTCTTCACCAAAGAGCAAGTTTTGTCCAGTTTTAATATACTTCCATGCTCCCTCAAAAAATCCATGGTCAGGGGGAGGTTAATAAGTTCCTTATAGCCTGAATTAAGTGACCCACAGCAGCTAAGGCATAAGGACCCAACTAGACAGTGAAAATTGGAAGAAACAGCAGTTACTACCTTATGCAAACTCAGTCTCTGCTAGGTTCGTGTGGAGATCTCAGGGCAGGCCATTAAATTGGTCTAAAGTTTTTGCTGAAGAGAAGCAGAGCCATGATGCAGAAGGCTTTCCTGGGTTAGTCTGCCTTTTACTACACAAAGAGCGCAAGCAGTTTGAGTTAAAGACATGGTGAGGAGTTTGGCAGAAATTTGGACTGCTCTGTATATGGGATGTTGTGATTCCTCCAGCTGCAATTCCCTAGGATGCATTTCACTGAGCCAACACCTGACAGGAAATATTTAGGAGGTTATAAGTCTTCTTTAGAAGAAAATTACAGCAGAAGGAGGTCCAATATAACAACTAAAACATAAGAAAAAGGTTTCTCACAGTTTGTGCTCTAGGTGCCTGGCTGAAATTTTGGCTCTGTAAAAAGTCTTTTGCTCTGCACTTCTAGAAGGCCAAGTTTGTCAAAGCCTAGCTTGCTTTCATATATATTTGATTTGCTGTATTGCCTAGCCTCACAGACAAAGAAGAGTAGATTCGATTTCACTGTGAAAGAACAAACATAGCATACACTGAGATGGAAAACTCTTTGGTTTGCAGAGCCCTGTACACCTCAGCAGGCAGCCATTAAGTAATACAAAGGTGTCCCCATTCTTCTCATTTATAGGATTTATTCAACAAAGACAGGGAGGCAGAACTCCAAGACTATTTGTTGGACACAGTTGGTGTGTTGATGCTGACTCTTCTTTAAAGAGTCTTACTGTCTCAACAGAATACCAAATATGATGCGTAAATAGGTTGTTTTACCACTTTAATTCAAAGAGCAGAACAAAAGATTCAGCTTCATAAAATGGGGGGTGGTGGCTGTCGTACAGGTGTTTTGCTAAAAAAAAACCCAACCCAGAACATAATCTCTGATTTACAAGCTAAGTAAATCTAAAAGGTGGGAAAGAAAGTGTGCAGTCTCTTCACTCCCACCGTTTTATGCCAATGTAACAAATTGTTGCTGTCAAAATTGCAGCAGTAATGTAAACAAACAAGATAGCCAGTTTCTTCTCAGTACCTAAACATAAATCCCATGACAAGGATGTTAAAATAAGCATGCAATTTTTTCATGAGGAGTGTCCAATGCCTAATGTCTGCCTTTTCCCCCATGTTTGTGGTCAAACTCTCAATGTGAATGAGCACTGAAATGTTGAAATGATTGTGCATCCTGGTAGGGTGGCTGAGCTCATGATTCATGAACACAACTACACAAGAGCTTCTCCCCCACTATCTCTTCTCCCATAGTCCCTCTTAGCAGCCATCCTTTCAAAACCACAGAATGCCAGGAGCTGGAATGAACCTCAAAAGATCATCCAGTCTAACCCCCCCGCCAGAGCAGGATCACCTATACCAGATCACACAGGAATGCATTCAGGTGAGTTCTGAATATCTCCAGAGGGAGACTCCACAACACCCCTGGGCAGCCTGTTCCAGTATTCTGTGGCCTTCACAGGGAAAAAATTCCTCCTCATGTTTACATGAAACTTCCCACACCTCAACTTCTGCTTATTGCCCCTTGTCCTGTCAAAATCCAGAGCATGAAAAGATAATCAGAAGAAAATAGTATTAAAAAGATAGATTAAAAAGTGCACAGCTCTGCTAACAGCTATACAATCTTGGAATAGCCTCTGTAGCCACCAAATGAAGCACAGATTTTGCTCTGTTGTGGTGTATTATGTGACTTCAAAAAAAAAAGAGATCACAGAATCACAAAATGGCAGGAGCTGAAAGGGACCTCAAAAGATCATCCTGCCCAGCTGCCCTGCCAGAGCAGGATCACCTATACCAGATCACACAAGATTGTGTCCAGATAGGAAGGTAAAGACACAAAGTAGGATTTAGCATGGTGCCGTGTGCCGAGGGACAATGTACCTTCCCATATTTGTCAGTAAAAAAGAGGGTGACACAGTTACAGAGTTAGAGAAGGGTCAATAAATCATCATCCTTATCTTGCAAACAGAGCCTGTGACTTCAAAAATTAGCTCATTTATTCTGCACAATTAAATTTATTGAAGTGTGACAGAAAAAGTTGAGCAGTCGCTGATGCAGAAAGGCAGCAACAACGGAGGCAGGCAGCTGATTGAATGACACAGTTGATTTTCATTTTATTTATCAATATAATTATTGAATTGTATTTATCCTTTTCCACAGATTTTTACCATTATTAGAGCCTGGTCCTCAAGGGAAAGAATTAGTTCAATTTTCAGTCTAACTAAATGTGATTATAGAGCTGCTAATAAAGGAAAAGTTCTGTAAAGTGCTATACAATCTTGTATTCAATGTCACCCCATGATTTCGGGCTCTGAAATCCAGAATTCTCACACATAAATGCAGTAAATTGACTATGAATTGTGAATGTACTACATTCCCTAGGTGGCAACTGAATCTATGTTTGCAGGATCTCACCTTGATGCTACCTCAAAGGAGCCAAGATTCCTTCTAAGTTGTAAACTCAGAGATATGTTTCTTTCTTAAAAACGAAATGACAACCACAACAGCAAAACCAACCAACTCCCCCCCAAAGAAACCCCAAGCCCCAAAACAACAAAATTTCAACCTCAAATGAACAAAACTCCCACCCACAACCCAAAGAAACCCAAGCAACCAAAACAACAACCAAAACCAAAGAAATCCCCCCAAGCAAAATAAAAACAAATCATAGAATCATAGAACCAAACAGGTTGGAAGAGACCTCCAAGATCATCCAGTCCAACCTATCCCCCAGCCCTAGCCACTCAACTAGACCATGGCACTAAGTGCCTCATCCAGTCTTTTCTTGAAGACCTCCAGGGACAGTGCCTCCACCACCTCCCTGGGCAAGTTTAGACTGGACGTTAGGAAACATTTTTTTACAGCAAGAGTGATCAGGCATTGGAGTGGGCTGCCCAGGGAGGTAGTTGCATCACCAACCCTGGCTGGGTTTAAAAGTCATCTGGATGTGGTGCTTGATGACATGGTTTAAAGGTGAACTTCGTAGAGTAGGGATAATGGTTGGACTCAAATCCTGAGGGTCTTTTCCAACCTGAATGTTTCTGTGACTCTCTCTGCTTTGGTTTTCAATTACAAAGGACAGAATGAGAAGTTCTGGACCTGACTCACTCACATATTCCATCGTTGCCTTCTACATACACAGGGAAGCAAGCATATGTTCAGCAGCAAGCTGTATAATAATTCATGGCCTTTCTCACAGGTTCAGGAAATTAGACCACATGCTATTGCAAGTGTCTAACTTTTCCAATGTTTTGAAAGCCTATTTCCACTGCAACTAAGTAGCTTATTCAGTTCTACCCTCCACTTCCATTCCATAAAAATTAATTTATTTGCTCTGACAAAAAGACATGCAGGCCATTTTTCTAAATGCTGGTCAAAGTGTCATGGAGCATTGCCTAAAACATTCAAAAATGGAGAAGGTCCAACATAATTCTGTAGCCATAATAAATAATTACAAATATTATTACTTACAATTAATAGCTGACTTTGGGTGATAAGATACTTAGAGCATTCCCACTGACTTCAACAACGTATTCCTGTTACTGGAATCTTGATGTCTCTGCAGGCTCAGAATGTATTTTGGGAATTTAGTCCAGTGACTTCTGCAGCAATGGGCAAGAAGGGAGATTTATGTCTGTAAGACATATAAATTATTAGAGCTAATAAAGTGGATCTTGCTGGGAGTATCCAAGTTAAATTTGACATGAACTGCCCACAGAAAAAGGTATCAATGAAAATTACACATCACACATTCTCTTTTGTGCTTTTCTTTTGTGTGAAGCCTGGAAAGCTGATTCTCTATTTATGGAGAATTATGTGTCCCACTGGGACCTGGAGCTGATGGAAACCAGTCCACAGCAGAACTATGTGGTGATCTGTCCACCTCCAGAGATGCAGAGGCAGAGGTGGCCTTGATCTTCAAGGAGTCTTTAGCATCAGAAAGGGACAGATGGAAAGAAAGGAATCAAAGAAATAAAGAAAATTTTAATGGTGTAATTGACTGAAGAGGTTTCTGCTTCTGCCCAGACAAATAGAATCTTTGTTGCTATTGCTGATACTTAGCAGAAGAGAACAACAAACTTTCAAGGACTGACTTGGCAGAATTCAGCAAGGCTCTCACCAGCAGGGAGAAGCTGCACTTCAAGAAATGGCCTTCTAGACCAAAGTGACTGTTCAGCAGTTTGATAACTACAATTTTACTTTTCTGTGGTACTTTTCAATCCAAGAAGCCCAAATCTCCTTGCAAAGAAATACTGTTGTTGTGTTATGATATTCCAATTTGGCAGGTAAACCTCCTTTAGGCAGAGCTCCTCGAAAAAGAAAATAAATGCTTTTGAACACAACCCATCTGGATTTTACTAGAATATAAATTAGAATAGTTAACTTCTCAAAGCAGTGTAAACTAGACTGACTAGATTAAATTATTACCATAAAATGGGTAACATGATTTTTTCCCCGCCTGTTGCATTCTTACCAACATGCCTTCTGGTCTGGTTTCATGCAACTTAGTCAATAGTTGGATCTCATCAAGCCACACATATTCCCATCTGGTTCCTACAAAGCTTATTCTTGCCATCCTAAAGACATCTGATTGTGTCTGCTTCTTGCTTATCTCTGCTATCTCCCAGTCTGCCCACTGGATTGGAGGCCTCTCTTACCAAATGCTGAATGGTTGCTCCTCTCTGCCATACCCAAGCTCTTCTGTGAAATCACCTCCTCCTTGACAATACTGTATGGATATGAAGGGTAGGAGAAACCATCTTCCTCTCACAAGGGCTGCAGTTGAGCCCACTACATCTTTTTTAGAAAGAAATCTAGCCTATAAAATGGCAATAAAGAAAGCTAACACTGTCCACCTGACCTTGGCACTATCCTCATTTTCCCACTGGGAAACAGAAGCCAAGAAAGGGAGGCATCCAAGATAAAAAAAAATTTACCTGGAGACCTCTGCCTTCTCAGGTGCCTTGCCTGAGTCCTTAGGCTCTCTGTGCTATCTTACATAGCACGCCATAACAACTTAGATGAGTTCATTTTAAAGCCTTTCATATGCCAGAAACTCTAGTAGAGCTTGCACACTCATCACTGAAAAGGATATTGTTCATGTGAATATATAGAGCATTGGGCTTTATCCATCTGATGTACAAGATTTTGTGTCTTAAAATGTCATAAGCCTGAAAGATGCTTTCCTCCACCTACAGCCAATCAATTTTGTTTTGTTTTTCTCTCTGCTTTCCAAAATAAAAAAAAATAACCAAGGCAGTTTTGTTCATGGATAAATTTGACTTTTCACTTTACAACTTTCCTGGATTAACCTCATGGACTGCTGTGGAACCATCAGGCCACTGAACTGATTTTTCATTCCAAATCAATGTTTTCTAAGTAATTATTTACTCACATGCAGGCTGATGGCAGTATTTTCCTCTCCACTCCATATGCAGAATTGTTACTCAGACAGCACACCTTAGGTTTCCAGATCTCTCACCAATTCTTCTTTTAAGCCACGTTATAGAAAAGCATTAATACGTGGCACAAAAGCTGGAGAAAGTATTTGGAGGAAACATGTTAATCAGTGAGAAGAAAATGCAGAGGAACCCTGAGCATATGAAATTCCTGAGCCCCTCCTACACTTCTCAATTAACGGAGGCCCAGGCAATGGTAAATAGCAGTTCTGCAAAGCACAAGGAGCAGTCATTTCATCTTTCATTCTTCTTATGGAAAAAGTGAAGATTTACCAGTTGTCCTGAAACACTCAGCACTCTGGTGCCTCAGGAGGCTGCCAAAAGGGATTATTCCAGGCCTAAAACTGGGCGAGCTGGTAGAATGGATCAGAGAGGTGAGTCTGCAGTGTGGAGGTGTGCAGTTGAAGCAGTAGAGTGGCACAATGTCTCAGCATGAAGGAATCCACTCCTCCATGTGATATCTGCTGAACTGAACAATGCTTCTACTTGGACCTGTCCTGAGTTTGAACACAAAGCAAATTCCATTGTAAGAAAGCTCAAGTGCTATAAAAGTTGGCTCAGCTTTGCCAGCTTCAGCTTCCTACCAGTGTTCTACCCATCACTTCCTTTGAAGCTTCTTTCACATTATAAATAGATCTGCATGACACATCTGACTTCATCTAGGTTGAACTTAGTTACTGATTCTTCAGAGTTATTGACCTGGACATGACAGTGAGCTGTATACCAGTTGCAAGGAACGACACCTGAAGCCAACACAACAGAGAGTGAACAGGAAGCAGGACCAGGATTTGAATTCATGACTCTTCTCCCATGTCTCTGCTGAGAGTGCACACAGGAGAATGTGCTCAAGGCTCCCATCACACATACACAGTTTGACAAACAAGAAATATTAAAATAATACAGCCTGAAATAGACAAGTTGTAATTACAGATTGTTATGGCTAAAAGCCATATCCTAAGGGAAATGGGGAGGAAAATGTGGTAAAAAGGATACTGAAAGCTTCTGTGGGAAGTGTTTGTGCCTGTGCCTAACTGCAAACAAGATAAACCAATACAGAACAAACAAAATATTGCCTCCTCTAAAATGATCAGAATCTTTGAACAGTAGGAAGCCCCCTAGTCTGAAGTTGAACACAAAAAGTGCTTTGAAAGAGTGAAAGAGGCCAATGCACAGACTTGGAAGAGGAAATGCGTCCACACTAAGATGTCAGAACATGGTTTGACTCTCCTCTCTTCATCTCAGTTAACAGAAGCTGGTGGTCAGTAGAGCACCTTCTCATCAGGTCCTCCTTGAGGTGGTGAGCAAGAATACAGAGCCAAGCTGTTCACAGTGGGGAAGATAAGGCATACGTTTAGACAAGAGGAGTTCAGGCTGGCCATAAGGATATTTACGTTTCCCACCCTGAGGACAATCAGGGCTGCTCAGGGGTTGTGCAGCATTCTTTGAGGCTTCCAAGGCCCACGTGGATAAAGCCCTGAACAATCTGGCCTCGTCTCATTTCCAGCAAGCTAAATTTATAAGCACATATACAAAATACATTGACATCTATTTACAATTATATACCATTATTTACAATCTAGAAAAAATACAGAAATCCAATCCTCTCCCTTGGACAAAGAAAGCCCAGAAAGGGCCAACACCACCTTTTTCTCTCCCCCCAGACAGAAAACAAGTCAGGTCTCACATGTTATCTGATCAGTCAAGGTTAGTATTCAGTTATGCCCAGAGGAGCAGTGGAGGAGGTGGAAAACTGGAAGCAAAGGGAACAAAGAGTGAGAAATTGTTGATACATTGCCATTTTATCCCTCTTAGCGAACCAGTGAATGATATAGACTTTGTCATTATTATTCTCTTTACAACCAATGCCCTGCTCATTCAATTCTGCATTCAGAAGAATGTCCAGAAAGTTCTCTCTTGTTTATAATTTAGAATCAAAACAGAGAGTTAGCTCTTACCCTTCTACAAAGTGTCAATGAGCAAACAATTTTAAGCACAGAGGAGTTTGCATCCTGGATGCTGCAGCACATACTACATACAGTAAGGTGTATGCTGCAGTGACTCATAAGAACAAAAAAATACCTGCACATAGAAAGTGAAACTTTATCTCCTGTGGCTGGGGATGTTAAAATATCCAAAGCTCCATCAGACTCTTCCAGCTCAACACCATCTTCCCTTGCATTTCTAGTGGATGAGAACACAAGGAAATGCCATTCCTTTTACAGCTAAACCATGCTATTACTTGAACTGCTTCTGAGATATGGGTACTGTTTGTTCTCCTAGCAGCAACTTTGAGGAACTCAGTCACATATTGCTCAGAAGAAAAATACAGAAGAAAAGCACAGAAGAAAAACAAGCTGCAGTTTTGGTGAAGATTTCTTAATTATAAACACAGAAGGTGAATTACATTTTTTCTTCCAGTCTAGAATGTCCAGCCTGTACAACACAGCAAGAATTTCCAACCCTTCTTAAGTAAAGTCACTGATGCCAGATATTTAATGCAATTATTTCAGCAGTGAATGTCAAATCCCTCTCAAATATTTGCATGTTTCCTAGCTCCTAAACTGACAAGCTTTAATTTAAGCAGATATAAGTGAAATCTGCCACAGCACAAGATATTTAAACGATACAGGCCACAATGGTAAAGGCACAGAGCTCATGCAATCCTCGTCAGAATCAGTGTGGCAGAGGCTCTTCTTGTTACAGTTACTTACATAATAAATTAATTAAAAACTCCTCAAAAAGCCCAAGTCCAAAACTATTCAAGATGTGTGGGAAAAATGCCACACTCTTGCAATCTGCTCTTCATGGAAAAAATGGCAGTCCTCTCTATTAATCTTTGCTCTCATCTTTATTTCTCTTTTCCCTGCAGAACTCCTGTGGAGTATATAATACATAACCAAGCAAATGAGGCAATGGAAAGTGCAGGAATATTAATTCCTGCATCACACCTTGTGAGCAAGTTCATGTCAACAGACCCCAGCAGTGTAGGTAGTGGCGAACTTAACTGTGAGTCTCATCAAGTTGCTAAAGGAATTCCATGCACTCTCTGTCATGAATCCTTAATATACCATACCCACTTCAGCCCATCCTTTAGTGTTTTGCCAATCCTTCAGAGGTACAGTGAATTTCATAGAGCCTATGCCCTTCTGATGTTACCTTTCTCAGAAAATCCCTACATATAAGCCTATATCTGTCTATCTTTCTTCTCTCCCCACACCAAAGCATTTTGAAGCTGTTTCAAATTGACCTAGTAGGTGACTAAAAGATAAAAAAGATGAAATTCCACAAATATTGGGAAAATAAGAAGGCAGATACAGGAAATAATTGTAGTGCCTTTAACAAGTGAGACTTCCAAGAAAAAATCTTCTATCATATTTACTAGTAACTGAAGAATTCCCAGACACAAACACTTTTAAGAGTCACCCATCCACCACCAAACCTCAAACTAAAGCCTGTACCTTCTTAGGCACAGGATAATTCAGTCACAAGAGCCAAAGCCTTAGAAAATCCGGCCACATGTGCCAATCAATTCCAGTTATAAGGCCCTGCTTTCAAACCTCCATTTGGATAGAACTGGTTATCTTCACTTGTCAGTTCAAATCCATGGAGGAAAAAGGACTGGTTCTACAACTGCAGTTAGGTGCCCAGTGTGCCATTTGGATAGAGGGGAGAGGCCTGATGACAAGGAATTGATCTTCAGTCCTTCCCTTAAGCACTGAGTCCTCCTGAAGAGCACTTACTGAGACATCTGTAATTCTTCTGCTGAGCATGTCCAGAAACACAACTCTTGACTATATTGGGCCAAACATTGAAGCCTTTATAACCCAAAGGCTATTTGGGACTTATGAACTAGGTCCTCCAGTGCTCTTGTTCACTTAGCACACAGCTGGCAGAGAGAAGACAATCCTGTTCAGTCTGTTCTGTTACACAACTGGCCACAGCTCAATTCCTATGGTTGAGCAAAACTGCACAGGTGGGACTTTCTTTTTTGGATCTGGTCACTTTCTGCCCAAGGCATCTACATCCCAGGCAGCTCTCAGATCTCTTGATCTGAAGCCAAGGGAACTGAAATTGGCAGTGATGGAACTGGCATAATGATAATGATTAACTACAGATGCCCTGTTAATGCCCTGCTGAGATGATCAGTCAATAAATAGCCATTTGAAGATAAGTGCCTAAGAAAATGGAACATAACCAGAGCATGCCAGTCTCTCTCTCCACTGACTGAAGAAGTAGCTTTGACTGTTAGACCTCTGCCTGTTACACAGGTACTTCTGCCATGTGTCCTTCTGACTCCTAAACACACAACTCACTTCTGAAATACTTTGAACTTGAAACAGTTCTATTCTTAATAACAATCCAGACAAACTTGTCAGATTCAGACTTTATAAATAATGTTCCCATCTCCACATTGTGAATTTAGCACAGAAATCTGAGTCTTACTTTTCAGATGTTGAATCCTTTTAGTAGAAAGCTGTTTACATAATAGAGTCTTCCTTGTATAACCCACTCAAAAATTTCCTTCAGCGATGAGGAATAGTTCAAAGATCATTTCAACATTGCTGATTGGTTTCTTAATTAAATTACTGCATTTTAAAAGAGATAAAACAATTACTGGTCATAGTCTGAAAGGAAGCAAAAGTGGCTCACAGAACGTGAAAAGGCTGCCCAATTAAACAAAAACAACATAACATTGCATTTTCCTCTCTAACTAAGTATGTTTGTGAACAGCCCAGTATCATCTGTCTCACTCCCCAGAAGAGGGCTGGAAAACCCTGGGCTGAACTTTTGTGGAAGAAGGGGTCAATCAAGGCTGTTCTGTAAGGTGTGGAATAAGATTTACAGAAACATAAGCTCTTAGCCAGTTCATCATTGCACACTACACATGTCCTAAATTAGGAGAGCACAAAGTGGGTGGACACATTACACTGTTTCCCGAGAAGCGTACTGGCTGAGTCGTTCTTGTTCCAGCTCTTTGAGACTCAACACCACATCTCCCAGGAATCTGTAAATCATCAGCAGGTGATATTCATTGGCTGTCATAGTATGGACAGTCAGAGCCTGTTACAGCTTTTACCAGACATCTTCTGCTCATGTTTTCAAAGTTCTCTTTTCCAGGAAGCTGCAGAGCAAACCACAAACCAACAAGTAGCACAGCACAAAACAGAATTCCAGAGATAAAAGACATGCTGATAATGTAGCCTTTGACGTTTGTTTGGGAGCATTGCTGAGTTAAGTATCAGTCTTTGACCTTATTAATAAATGTATGCCTGCTCTCTCTCTCTCTGATCACTCAGGAAGCCCCTGTCAGTGCACTGTATGAATAGCCATAGAAACATCAGCAAACTTACCCTCATTGCATCCCTTTGAGGCAGCAACATACGAAGACCAACAGACTTGTCCGAGGCGAGATGAGAAATATGTAGCAGAGAAAACCCTCCAGAATTCTGGTTCCTCATAACCATAGCAGAAGCATTTATGTTGTAGGGTCCCTCATTTAACTGGTACATAAAAGGTTGTTACTGATTGCATCTCTCTTTGGCCACTGAGGTGGGAACAAGATCTGTATCAAAGACAACTATGTTGGACAACAGAGAAAACTTCTGACCACAGAGAAATGAGGTACTGGGACAGGATATTCACATCAGTGCTGTAGCATATTTTTCATGCAGTTTTCTGGTTGGTTTTTTTTTAAGAGTTGATAAATAATTCTCAGGAATGGGTCTTTGGAAAAACTGAACTGGCCTGTTGCCATCCACACTGTAAATATGACAGCAGAGGATCACAGGATATTACCTAGTTTGCTGTGCTGTCTTTACTTCTGCTGTGCATATCAGAACTTGAGTGGCAGACAAGTGATGGTGACATTTATTATCACCAGAGTAAAGTGGAGATGAGTCTAATTCTAGTGTGTCAGAAGATATACAAAATTATATACCTCATCAAGTTATTAAAACAAGGGTTCTAGGACAGATGCTCTTAGCAATGCTGAACCACAGCAAGTGGAGTGTCAAGGAATGTTTTCACATAAAAAGATTTGGGCTTGGGCATGGGTAATGGGGAATAGGTAAGCTGTGCTGAAAACTAAAGCAACTTGTATCAAGAACTCACAAGATGAAAAAGCAAATGAGACTGCCACAACTGCATGTTATAAGCCCAGCACAACTGATTTTTTAATCCAAGAGAGTATTTCATGTCATCTACCAGGCATTTGACTCTGTCCCACATGACATCTTGGTCACCAAACTGGAAGAACGTGGACTTGATGAGTGGACCACTCACTGGATATGGAATTGGTTGGATGGTCACACACAGAGAGTTGTGATCAACAGCACAATGTCCGTCTGGAGACCAGTGACAAATGGCATTCCTCAGGCATCAGAGCTGGGACCAGAGCTGCTTAAGACATTTGTCAGCAATATGGACAGAAGAATCGAGTGCACCATCAGCAAGTTTGCAGATGACACCAAGCTGTGACACACAGCTGACTTGCTAGAGGGCAGGGATGCCATCCAGAGGGACCTGGACAGGCTGGAGAGGTGTAATGACACAATGAGGGGTAATGGGTTTAACCTGGAAGAGGGGAGATTTAAACTAGATGTTAGGAAGAAGTTCTTGACAGTGAGGGTGGTGAGACACTGGCACAGGTTGCCCAGGGAGGCTGTGGATGCTCCCTCCCTGGAGGTGTTCAAGGCCAGGTTGTATGAGGCCTTGAGCAGCCTGTTGTAGTGGGAGGTGTCCCTGCCTATGGCAAGGGGTTGGAACTAGATGGTCTTTGAGGTCCCTCCCAACCTAAACCAATCTATGATTTCCATCTGCCTTCAGGAGCTTGAAGCTGGCTTCCTCTTAGAGAAAGTGAGCCAAACCCAGTATTTTATAAGGGGCTGAATTCCTAGGGAATGCCAAGAAATATAGCCCACTCCAATGGAGTCTCTTGTTGCAGCACATTTGTATGAGATTTCTGAATACCTGGAAGTTTAGACATTCAAAGTTATGGACAAACAGTGACCTCACACATGTGCAACAGGTCAGATACTGCCAGAGGGCACACAAGCAGTATTGCACAGGCATCACACTTCTGAGCTGGCCCTTCCAGTCAAAACCACTGTCTCTGCGCACATATATTTGACTCACACGACCCAGCTATAACTTTGCCATGCATCTTCCTTGTCTTCCTTGTTTGGATGGGATTTGCCTCTGCCCTGTTTATACAGAGAAAATAGTAACAGTGAAACAGCTGACATAAAGCATGTGTTCTGAATTATTGATGTGTTTTCTGGTTTGGCTTTTTTTTTTTTTTAAATGGATCAGTGGGAAAAAAAAAAGAATGACTAAAGAAGAGGAGAAATACCAAGCATACCTGCCTAGCTATGCAGAAGAAATAGACTTGAGGATCCAGTAACAAATCATACAGACAAGTGTCAAATTATGGTTTGCATTTTGTGAAGAAAATGCATGTAACATCATGTGTGGGTCTGGGAGGTTTCCATGGATTAAACAAACATCAACATATGCTGCAGGTCAAAAGAAACTGAGGGGGAAAAAAAACAAAACAAAACAAAAACCAAAAGCCACAACATCCAAAAAACCCATTTGTGTGTGTATAGAGATACTGATATCTATCTCTTTCTGCCATTTCTAACAGCATGCAGAGCTGGAGTACATAGCAGGATCTGGCACCGAGGAGCCAACACGTGCATGTGAATGTGGCCCAGCAGAGATGGATACATTTGTTTATATCTTCCTACTGCATCAGAGATGGAATATGCAGTTCATTTCTTCTCTTTTGGCTAATTTGGGGAAGGCTCAAGCTCCTAAGCCCTACCAGCACACCATTCAACAAATTCCTCTGGTAGCCAAGCTTCAGGCGTATACCTGAGAGTTTCCACAGCCCATCTCACCGCACTACAGGATCACAACTCTCAGAGCATGATGTTCTTTATTTTTTAGGGAGAAACCTAAATCAAAAGCTTTCCAGAGCCACTGGAAAGCCCACTACTCTGTTCATGAGAGAGACTATTTATCTGTGGTCGTGATATGCTGCATTTATATAAAGATTACATTCAGCTGTTCCCTTTCCAAACCTTTTGATACAAGTGCCAGTAGATGTTCACAGGTCTGTCAAGGATAAAATGAATACAGGGGAATCCTGGAAAGACATCAAGCAGAGAGGAACATGGATCACAATAATGAGATATCAAGGGTGGATGAAGATTCAAACTTATACAGATTCTGGGGTTTAGTTGTCCCCATTCTGTCCCTCTCTAAAGCTTAAAAAAGCAGCTTCCATGACATTGGTCATTGATGAATTCATGCTGGGTTTGGTAAATGCTGGGAAAATTGGCCTTTTGGCATGGAATTATTACTTTGGCCTCTGAGAAGCAAAGAAAGTAAAAATAGTTCAGTAGTGACAGCTTGAGAGGTTTATATAGCCCATGTAAAGGAAACTTTTGGCCAGACTTCTTTTCAATTGTTTCATCTTCATACTACCTTTTCAGCTTCACATTAAAGATGGTTCTTTTATCACAGAAATCAGATTCAAATCCAAGGCAAGATGTGGAATATCCAAATATCCTCCACCTGGGTCAGCCTTTTTTAACCTCATGCCTGCCCACTACAGTGCTCAAGCCCTGGCTCAGAACCAGCCACAGCTTCCAAGCTGCCCTCTTTTTCAGATGATCAAGTGTCTGTCTAATCTTGCTGCCCATAAAGCATTCCTTGGCTTCAGTTCAGCTTGGCTCCCCACAGGCCATCCCATGGTCACTTCAGAAGAACCTGTCCTTTTGCTTCCTGCTTTCCATCTCCTGGAGTCAGTATGTGCTGGTCAATAAACACGTCACTGGTGTGACATGATCCCTTTGCAAGACCATCTCCTCTCCTTTGTCCCTTAAGGTCAGAAACCCATTGCTACAGATTTTTGGTACTCCAGGCCAGAGCCAACCATCAGAGTGATCATTAGGTGAGTATACAGCAACATAGCTGCTCCCTGCACACGTGGCCAAGTGCTAAAGGGGAGGCTACCAGCATCTCTGCCCCTACCTTGACAAACACTGCTGCCCAGTTACTCAAACTAGTTGCAGATTTCCTCTTTGTGCCTGTGATGAGCAGCCCCAGACCACTGACTCAAAATCTCCATGTTCTAGCATTACTTTCCTGGCTTCACAAAGGCAACTTAAAAATCTGGTAGCTTGGAAACTCCAGGGGCTCAACACAAATTATTTTAAGTCCCCATGGAAAATGAGCTTCTTCCATTTCAATAACATACAGTTTGTTTAGAGAGCTGGCAATTCAGAGGAGACTCAACCAGGGTTCCTGCCAAGCCTGGGCCTCATATCACAGTGACTGGGGCAGTGACTAAAGAGTTACTTTTTCCCACAGTGGTGGAATTGGGACATCACTCATGCAAATACGCTTCCCCTTAACAGCCCAGATGATGGCTGTTAAAGGATCACATTTTTTCCTATGCTTCAGGAAGCTTGGAGAGTCTCTTTGTCAAGTCACCTGCTCTGGAAAACTCTGATCAGGTCATATGTTGGGAGCATGTGTCAATTTGTTGGAGGTAGGAGGGTTCTGCAGAGGGACCTGGACAGGCTGGATAGATGGGCACAGTCCAGTGCCATGAGATTTAACAAGTCCAAGTGCAAGGTTCTGCACTTTGGCCACAACAACCTCATGCAGTGCTACAGGCTGGGGACAGGATGGCTGGAGAGCAGCCAAGCAGAGAGGGACCTGGGGGTACTGGTCGACAGCCAACTGAACACAAGCCTGCAGTGTGCCCAGGTGGCCAAGAAGGCCAATGGCATCCTGGCCTGTATCAGGAAGAGTGTGGCCAGCAGGACCAGGGAAGTCTTTCTGCCCCTGTACTCAGCACTGCTTACGCTACACTTTGAGTACTGTGTCCAGTTCTGGGCCCCTCAAGAAATTTTCAGCCTACTAGAGACTTATGCTAAACATGGAAACAGCCTCAGTCCCATCCAACTATCAATACCTTTAAACACCTTGCTGACTTGCTAGCTGCAGGAAAAGGGGAATTATTCCCTGTCATCCTCAGCCCAGCAAACACCATCCTTTGTTGGTCACCCAAGGTCAATACCGTACAATGGATCAGGTCTTCCTTATTGGCAGTGGATGATGTCACAGCACTGCAGGAACCAGAGGAAAATACCAGCACCACAAAGAGTTGACTTCTCAAATCAGTAGCACAATCAGCAAGAACCAGAAGCTTTCTACAGAGCCTCATAGCCAGGACTGCCACTAGGATTTAACAGTGTACAATAAAGACAGATATGACAAAAAAAATTCAGGTGCTGCATTTTGGGTGCAACTGTGTCTCAGGGTGGCCAGTGCTTTGAGGTGATTTTCCCACACCTTTCCCTTAACATGAGCAGCACAAGCATGCCAAAGGGGTAAGGATCTGCACAGATGGGAATTCCAGATACTGAAATAAAGATAACAAAGATCTTAGGGGAAAAAAAATTAGTCTCCTCTACTCATTTCTCACTGCAGCTTCCTGGCTGCTGTGTAAGTTAAGGAGCTATCAGTTCTTCTGCGAGTCTAACAATTTTCAGTGTGCTTTGCTCAGCATCAAGCCCTGCACCATTCCCACTGGCTCCCAGGAGACTGCATAAGGGCCACATGGGGATGTCATGGCCCAGTGCCTTGTTCAGGAGTTTCCCATGAGCTCTGCTCTACGTTTGGGGGTGTGTTTCTCAGAGAATGGGATACCTCACACTGCCCTCTCTAAAAGCTCTTCTGCACTCCCCATATCCTTCTGAGAAGTGGAATTTTCCCCTTCCTTCAGAACTGAAGCAGGCAGAATAAAACAGCCTTCCTCTTTCCTGCTGTCTCACAGCTTTTATAACAAAACAAGGCAGGCACTAGCTGAAAAAACAAAAGGGGGGGTGGGGTGGGGAGGGAAAAGCACTACCTTACTTCACAGCAAATAGCAAATTCTACAGCTTTCCCTGGCATATTTTTCCACTCTAAACCATCCCAAGAATAAAAGCAGTAAGTGGGCACCACCAGGAGGCTAGGCACAAATACCAGAACAAGTTCCACCATAAATCTCTTGTGTAGCTGCGGATACACTTACAAGGATGAAGACAGAGAAAAGCCCATGAGGAAATCAAGCATTTTGGCATCAGAGCAGAGCCTGAATATTGTGCAGTAAATAAGGCTAGGGGCCACACACTGAGCAGTAAGGAGAAAACTAAATATTAAGTTGCTGCTCAGTAATTGAGCACAGCTCATTCCACGCACGAAATAAGGCAGGGAAGAAAGAGGGGAGAAACAGCAGAAGCATATGCAATTAAAGGCTACAGCAGAAAAACATTCACAAGGGGACAAATTGAAGACACTAGGGGTAACCAAAGTGCTGGAATTGGAAGTGTCATGTACATCCATGTATAAGCACGTGTGTATGCACACTGTGAGCGTTTGATTACACCACACGTAGGTAGTCCACACAAAACTAGTGGCCAAGTCCTTAGAAAGGCTTCTACAAGGAAGGGAACTGAGGTTGGAGGAGTAAGCGTCAGAGCTCCAGCAGGAAAAGTCCATGCAGAATGTCAGAATGAAGGTACCATTTAACTGCTCATGTACATACATAATCCCCCAAACTGCAGAATTCAGGTGAAGAGTGAGGCAATTAGAGTCATGTTGAAATTACCTGCCAGAAAACAGCAACCTTGCCTTTGCAGCTATCATGGGTTGGGTTGAATCTGCTGACGTGTATTCCATACAATGCTGCTGTCATGCCATCTTCAAAATGAAAGTGCTGGCTGGAGCAAAGTATCATGGGGCTTGAAGTTCAGACTGTAACAGGAGAGGCTTCCTGTTCTGGTTACTGCTTCCAGATTCTGATTTTGGGGGTTGACGTCTTCCACTGTGCTTACTGTTGCATGCTTGGGTGAGGGGAACTGTTTTACCACTGGCTTCTGCTGCTTTTGCTAAGGTAATTGTGTAGCATATCTCATTAAACTCTTGATCTCAACCCAGAGGGGTTTTTGTGTTACTTTCCCTTCCTTTAACTAATCTCTTTTTTAATGTGTGTGCATTCAGCTTGAGTGTGAGCAATGACTGAAGCAGAGGAAATTCATGATAAATAACTTCTAGCAATAATCTCTAGGGGAAAGTTAGACATCTATCATTTATACCTTTAAAAGAACCTCCTTCAGAATGATGTTTGCCTGCAGATCATGCAGCTCAGCTGGCTTTGACAAAAGCAGTCATTGCAATTTCTGGGACAGGCTAGAAAAAGCGAGTGGTAGCTTTCTTCCCCAGAGCAAGGCCTGGGTGGAGCTGGAAGAAATGGCATCAGGCAATGAATAGAAGTGGAGGTAAGCCCAGGGAGGAGAGGCAGTGCAAACAAGTACTGAGGCAGCAGCTGAGATGAGAGGGAAAGTGTTCAGTTTTCGGGGAGAAGAGAAAGTAGAGAAATGATGCTCTTCTTTCTAGGCACTTTACAGCAAATTACAAAAAGGATCATGCAAAAGAGAAGTCAAAAAGACAGCCTTTGTCCCTCTGATTTCTGGCAACCTAGGAAGCCTTGCTCTGCCCATCAACAAACAAACAAACAAACAAAAGTCTAAAATACCATGAGAGAGGCAGGAAGCAATGTGGCCCTTTATTTGGGCCACCAGGCACCTTTCTTACAAACCCCATCAAAGACAGAAATTTTCATAGAATTAACCAGGTTGGAAGAGACCTCCAAGATCATCCAGTCCAACCTAAGTGCCTCATCCAGGCTTTGCTTGAACACCTCCAGGGATGGTGCCTCCACCACCTCCCTGGGCAGTCCATTCCAATGCCAATCACTCTCTCTGGCAACAACTTCCTCCTAACATCCAGCCTATACCTCCCCTGGCACAACTTGAGACTGTGGTCCTTGTTCTATTGCTGGTTGCCTGGGAGAAGAGACCAACCCCCACCTGGCTACAGCTTCCCTTCACGTATTTGTAGACACTAGTTTGGGCCTAAGGAGGCCAGAAAGCCAACTGTTAATGTTGAACAGAGCATGTGTTGTCTCAGCAGCTGCAGTGGGGTGAAGCACAGAGGTTTTAATGCCTGCTTTACATCCTTTCTGCTTATACCCAACATGCCTCTCCCTTCATCACATGGCTTTGCTACCTCCACTCCTACTATTTTCTACCTTCTGTTTCCAAGAGTCAGCTGCAGAACTGGGGAAGGTGCTGAAGTGCCATGCGGGAGCAAAGCCCAAACGTGGCCATTTAAAGCAAGCAGCATTTTTCAAACTAAAGACTTCTCTTTTTTTTTAATCCCCTTTTTTCCTTTTCCCCCAGTTTATTTTTAGAACAATGGTAAAACACACAAATCCTGGATGCCTCAAGCACTTTCCTGCTGTGCTAGTGACTTAATTTATTTCTTTAATTTGTTAAAACCTCACCAAAAAAAATGTTATTCTTTGGAGACTTCACTAGCCCAAGTCTTGCATGTATTATTTGCTGCAAAAAGATTAATGAGGTAGCAGAGGCAATTTTTAATGGATTCCCTTGGTTTTTTCTCACACTCCTTCTTTTTTTTCCCCAACTCACATGGTAGTCCAGGTCCATGAATCTGCTAAGTGCTCTCCATGGACAGCATACAGGGTGAGGAAGAAACTAATGAAATCATAAAGCCTCTTTTTTTCACAACTTCTCCCCCTTCTCTGTCAGCACCCAGAGCAGTAACTCCAGGCTGCACCCCTGCAGCAGATGGAAGACCTCTGCAGCCCCTGTCCTTCACAATGCACCGAGGGAGTGGACAGAGCCCAACAGGCTGGGTTTGTGGGAAGGCTGCGCGTGTGACAACAGCTCTTGCTACGCATAGTTCAGAGGTGCTGTCATCCAGCCAGTGCTGAGGCCCTTCTCTTGGCTTGGTTAGAAATCTGCTGACACTCCCAGAGACTCTTGGGGAGCGTTTTGGAGATCAACAGCAGAAACCTTCTCATTGACCTGCTCCTCTTACGGGAACTGAGCACTGCCTGGAGTGTTGCAGCAGCACATGCTTTGGTAGTGATGGCTAAGAACCAGCTATTTAGCAAGAGAGTGCAGTATGCTTAGAAATGTCTAAATCCTTTCTCCTTGGTCCACAGGCAGCCTCTCTTCCAGCACAGCTCTGCAAGGCAGATTTTACCTAACAGGAGGTGAAATGGAAAGAAACAAAACTAAAAGCTAGGGAGCACAGGGTGAGTGGGTTAGAATGCTGCGATCAGGGCAGAAAGGGATGTGGTAAGTTCTTCTTGATAGCTTTAGAGACAGGATGAGTCTGTGATGGGGTAAAAGTATCTGAAAAGGAAAAGAAATCACAAGTCCCTGCTTCAGAAGTGAGGTAAAGGAAGGTACAAGTCTCTTTGAGGCAGATGGCAGAGGCCTCTACTCTTTATCCAGATGCAGAGATGGCTTTTTACCCTCAACGAACCACAGAGAAACTGTGAGCAGCCACTCCTCTAACTTGCCTACCTGCCTGTGGCAGAGTCTGCTCATCACTTTAGTGATGGAGATTCTTATTTGCAGAATGACTGAGATATGAAAGCCCTTAAGCATGACTGAGACCAGGCCCCTCACTACATCATATCAGTCAAACTTCTTGGAGCCATTTGGAATTCCATCCAAATTGAACCACCAGAGCGAACATAAAATAGTAACTGAGTTAAGGATACTAACCATGGGACAATTTCAATTAGACAGATCAGCTGGTAACTCAAGGGCTATGTATCATAGAATCAACCAGGTTGGAAGAGACTTTCAAGATCATCCAGTCCAACCTAGCACCCAGCCCTATCCAGTCAACTAGACCATGGCACTAAGTGCCTCACCCAGTCTTTTTTTGAACACCTCCAGGGATGGTGACTTCACCACCTCCCTGGACAAGGGTCTATGGGGTTAATCCATGTAGCTCAGTGCTTTTTTTGCCACAGCCTTAACCCTGACAATTCCAGGACCACTGCCTGAGTGTGCCACTCGTGTAGCAATGAATCTCATAATCTGCATTTGGGCCTTCATCATGGTGTATTGGCCACGATCAGCCAGATTTCTGCAGGCATTTGCACACTCTGTTCTGCATTCCTAACTGCACTGCTTCCAGTACTGGTGCCACACAGGCACAAACGTTCTTTGAGAAATCTGGCCCTTACAGTGTGCCACTTGAGCAAATACATCAGTAATTTTTTTTTTGTCCTGTCTCTTTTTCCTCAAGTGGCAGATAACATCACAAAAAAGCAGCAAACCAGAGCAACAATGCAGGAATAATGAAAGTGCATGAGGGTACTGAGCTGAAGAAGTCACCTCAAAGTCAACGACACACAGTAACTGAGCTCTCAAAAGAGCACTCACATTCTCCATCATGGCAAAAGTGTCATAGAACATAACAGAGATGTGCCAATTGTTTGAGGACCCCACAAACTAATTTTTATAGCACCATATTTTATAACTTTTTCACTATCCTGCAGGCCCAACCTTCTGATCTATGTCTGCTTCCCCATTCAGTGGCATTTACTCAGAAATTCATAGTCTCCACTGCCATGGGTGTATTCAAGTCGCTGGCTGCCCATCCCCAGAGACAGCACTGTCACTCCAATGCATATGAAACAGAAGGCTTCATGCAACATGCTTGATGCTGGGATCCAAAGAAGTGCTGCTGAGGGATACAAGAAAGAGATAGCTTTGTTCTGATTCAGACTAAGAAGCAAGCTCATCTGAGAGGAAACGTCCCCTGTGTGTTTATCAAGTGTCAGAGGCAAGCCTTCTGCCCACACTGAACTCTGTGCTATCAGATAAGGTAGCAAAGACCTACAAAGGCATTTCTAGATGAGTTATTAATAATATATTCAAATAGAAGTTTGAAACATGCAGAGAAAGCCCTAACAACTTTCGATGTCACTGACTGAATTCCCCAATAGATCACTTTGATGAAAATATCATGATTCCCCTTCTGCATTTTCTTTGGTTCTGGGTTTTTGTTTTTCCTTTATCTTCCCTTTTTTTTTTTTTTTATGTTTGTTTTGTTGTTTGCTTAGAATTTTTTGGTGGTGGTGGTGGTGGTTTGTTGGTGTTTGTTTTAATGGAATGGCACATGCTCAACGATATCACACAGGTATATTAATGGCACTTAATCCCACACACAGCAAAGATTCCTATACACATTCATTCAAAGTTGGCCTGAGGCAAGCCAAATAGACAAACAATTAGAGATCTGTAGACATGCCAAGAAATATTCATGCAGCATATAGGCCCAAGAGAAGAATACAATGAAGATTACGAGTATTATTAACACGTAAGAAGGAGGTAATAGTATTTGATGGATTTCTATATGAGTACCTGGGTGATCCTGGCAAACCCCAGGAAAAGGACTGGACTACACATCATGCATTTACCCATAGCTCTCAGATCTCCAGCACTTCAGTAGCATTTAGTATCTGCAATTTAAATGTCTGCTAAGCCATCTTTTTTTGTTTTGCTACGCTATAATCAGATCCATCTCATTCACCAGTTCATGACAAATGTTTCTGCTTTGCCCACATCCCATGACAACTTCTGCTGCGCTTTGCTTTAATTCTCCCTCCCCCCCCCCCCCTCCTTCCCCAAAGGGCTTTTTTTCCCCCTGAACCTTCTAAGCTTTTTGTTCCCGTTAAAATCTTTGGCACACAAAGCAGGTGGCATCAGAAGTGCAAATGCCTCCACGTTCTTTGAATCACTAAAAACCTCTGTCTTTGTTCTTTTAAAGTACCTGGTCTTCTGACACCCTGGCCAGTTCGTTCCACACTCCTGAGTTAACAAGACTACAGGCAGGGAGAAACACAAGGAAGGCCACGCAATTAAAGGGAGTAGATGGAGATCAAACCAGGATACTGTGCTGTCATATGGTCAGGTACAGAAATGTACCTGGTGCAATTACTGATAAAAGGGTAGTTAACATTGCCCCTGTCACTTTGCAGTGACCTGAATCAGTCACCTCTCAGCCTTGTGAGAGCTCACTACAGTTTGAGTTAAAAGGCTTAGACTAAAAATATTAGTAACCCTGGAAATCCTCAGACAGCTTCAATGCAAACAACAAGAGAAATGACTGAAATTACAAGTCCTGTGAAGAGGACTCTGCATAATTTGATAATGGGCACAGGTCATTTTCTCCTCTATTAAGAAGGAAATGAGCATTGAAATTCCATGCTTACCTGAGGGATGGGGTCTATCCCATGTTACCTAGAAGAAGAAGGTGTCCATTGTCTGGATCAATCCTTGAAGTTACTCAGGCACAAGCTGCTCCATGCAGCACGTGCTGTCTTCTAGATCATTCATCCAGAAATCATGGCATAAGCAGAAGGTCACAAGCAGCACTCTGAAACACATCATCAGCCTCCCACAGAATCTATCACTCTAGGGACTAATGCCATGGAATGAGAGTTCCCAAACTTGGCATTCCTGTTTGTTCACATGCTAAGTGCGAAGACAGGCAACTCACCGTTAAGCAGAGACAAGGGCTTCATTAGAACACCACAGTGAAGGATCATCTAGATTTCAGAGAGGCCTCATGCCTGAAAATTGTTGGGGAAAATAGGACATAAATACTAGTTTCAAAACTACTTAATCCTATATACTTCTGTGGATTTTTCCTTAGAGTATTGAAAGAAGAATTGCCTCTTCCTGCAAATGCAGGGAGGCTGAGAAGGGCTCACCACACATCATAGTGAATAAAGCTCTTTTTGAAACAGAAGGTATACCACAGAAATTATTTGTTGGTGCATTCTACTGCTTTTGACCAAAGTTCCTGTGGGTTCCCCTGCTATCAGAGCACTCAGAGAGGGAGAAAAGGGAATCTAACAGCCTAATTGCCCAGTAGCACCACTAGACATGCCAGTCTGCAAAGAAGGCTGGCCAGTTTTCCTCCTGATGAACTTGGTATTGTGCATGATGAGTTGCTACCTTAAATAAGATAGCAAAGAAAATGCAAATTACTAGAACTAGAGTACAGGTAAGATTTTATTACCAAACACTTCAAGTAGTTTCAGAACTGGTCTCTCAAAAACAAAGGGAAAAGAACCACCATCAAAATGCTGAATTTGGCTTCCACAATGCAAAGAACAGCTGGAGCATTTCTGCATGATTTAGTTTAATGCAGCAAGATTGGAATTTTTAAGTTCCCAAGGAAAAAAAAATAACCAGGCGCAAAGTTGCTCCTGCTCTTCACTTTCTGCTATCTGTACCAGTTACCACCTGGATCCAACTATTTGCCACTCAGGATCCAACTACTCAAGAATCCACATGATTAATTAGTATCAGACCAAATGTCTGAGAAACAGCTGTACTCCAGGAGTGACCTTTTGATGAGAGAAGGCTATTCCTTGACTCCCCAAGTCTTAGAGCTCAGGCTTGCTGCTCAGAAAAAAAACTATTTCCCATGAGAAGCCTCTTATCAGCTCCAAGCCCCACCAGTTTGGCAGTGAAGTGTAGGCAAGATTTAAAGAAGCCTAGAGAAAAGGCAGAGATTTCTTAGGCATTATTGCAGGTTTCTGTAATTTGCCTCTTCTGGGGACATCCAGATTATTTTCTTTTTTTTCCTGAGACCTTCCTGAAACCTACAGCACAGCAAACTGCGTTTTAGGGAGGACAACTTTTGCGCCACCAGAATGACCAAGGGTGGACATGGATCTCACCCCACGAAGGCAGCTACAAGCCAACAGCTGAGCAATGATTCAGGAGTTATGCACCATCGTCAGCTAGGGTTCTCTGTGGAGTCAGTACAGCAAGGGAGCTACAGACCTATTTGCCCCAGATTTGCTCCCAAATTCCACACTTCTTCCCGTGAAGTCTGACACACCCAAGTGTGAGTATTGCACAGAGTGTGTATTGCTGGATACTATTCTTTTGGCCACAAATCATACCACTACTTGCAACCAGGCACTGGCACTCGTTCCTAATTTTACAGTACTCTTCCACCTAACAGCTCCCAATCTGACTTCCTGAAAGCAGCAAGGGACAGCTGCTGAAACCCCATCAATCCAGACAGAGTCAACATGACCTGTGGATGCGATCCAGCTCTGCCAGGAAGGGCCCAACGGTGAGTGAGGCTGAGGAAATATTATTGCAACCTGGAGGCTCTCACATGCAGGGTTCTATTCTGGTGAACAGTTGCTCATTGCATGAGCATACTTTGGGCATTCTGAGGACTCCAGACACAGCACTTACTTCTAGGTCACAACGTTTTTACCAGTACAGGTCTCATCATCCCGATTTAGATGCCAATGCTTGTGGACACTGCAAGATTATATACTGTGTAATCACTTGCCATGGTCCAGAACATGTAATGCACCCACCAAAAAAGCACAGTAAATAAAATAACAGTGTTTCTTGCCAGTTCAAACAAACATTTTTCCATTGCTAGCAGAGCAAGGGAACACTAACCACAGAACAGCAGTGTTTCAGAGCTTCATCGGATAGTAGCAAGGAAGAAGTCACGCTGCTGCAAAGTGACACAGAAATGTGTGCAGTGCAACTTTGTCATCAGCACAGAAGCAGTGGCTATATACAAGAGAATGTTTACTTGATCTAATTGCTAACACACAAATCTCAGTCTAAAACTATTTTGTAATACACATTCCCAAGCAATGACCCAGTTTGAAGCGATAACTATTTTCTCAGGCAACTATGGCTTCTACATCCACAGACTGCAAGAGTTTGCATCAGAAAGAGGACTGCAGTTAAAACAAATTAACCTATTTTACTTGATCCACGTTAATTATTTTTGCTTAAGAAAGAAAAAAAACCTCCTTAGTTAATGGGAAATCTTCAAGGACTTGGACAAAGAAGTCATGTGTATCCACTTGCCCTAACCTCTGGGTGGCCTTTTGGCTAAGTACAAGGGGCACATCAGTTAAGTATCTGATGTCTTCTCTCTGGGAAACTCAGTGAGTTATTAAGTCATTTCAAACTATTATGATTTTGATGCATGGAAAAAAAGCAGCTTGGCTTTCCTCAGACAGTACAGCTGGGTAAGTACAGAATTTCCCGGCACTGTTTAAGCCTGGGTGGGGTGGGAAAAAGAAAGAATTAAAATAACCCAAAAAACAAAAACTCTAACCAACCCACAACCAAATGAAGTTTATAAGGAAGAGGGGGGGGGGGGGAAATAAAAGAATAGAAATCCTGCCAGGAATCCAGGACGTCTTTCCTCCCTTGTTTTATTTGACGGAGATCAAATGATCCAAATTAGACATGAATCTTCTTGCAAAATACTGATATTTCTACTGAGAGTAGGGGAGCAGGAATGCTGAGAAGCCATGAAGCTCAGCTCCAGTACTTTAGATAGTCATACAAGCGAGTAGGTTAAGTACCAGGCCTCATATCTACAGGATCAGGACTCCAGACAGACAGTCCCTTCAGGAGAAATGGACGCTTGTTTATACCTGTGGCCCAAGCCAGCTATATCCAAGTGCTCACTGTAGACCTCTATGTACCTCCACAGCACAATCAGAAAATGGCAGCTGCAGATGAGATTGTGTGATCACAGCAAAGCTGCTGCTACTTTTCAGGGAGATCTCACCACCCAATGAAGGAACACAAAGAGGACTGCTAGTATCTTTCCCAACCTGTTGCACTGCAAAACGAAGTGACATTAACCATAACACAAATGGGACAACCCAGTTTGCTCAGTGCTGCAGTGAATGAGACTGTGCTCACAGCTATGCCCAGCCACCAGGTGGGAGGAAGGATTTCCAGTCTCAGGAAAGGACTTTCTTATTGCTTGTTAACTTTGTCTTTTGTCAAAATGTAGTCATATGCTTAAATCAAATCTACAACTTAATTGCATTAAATCACCTATTTTTCACCTGAGCAGCCCTCCAAAAATATCAACATGTGCTTCTCAAGCCCTACAAAATCTACACCTCACACTATACATCCCTACTTGAAAAAAACAAGCAGTGCATAAATTGGATCTGAAGGTGTGTGGCAGAAGGCAAACACACTTTCTGAGTCCCATTCATTACATGACCAGTTTTCCCTCCTCTCGTTTCCACTGTGGCTTCCATAAGCTACAAGACTTTTCAAAAGACATAAATATCACCTAATATACACAGGAACAAATTCAGGACCATGCCTACACACAATATGTGTTTATGAGTATTTGTTCCACACACTGATTTTCCCAATATTAGCAACTCCTCTGACTTGCTTCCTGTGGCCCAGAACAAATAATGTTTTAAGAGAAGTCTGAAGTTAGGAAATACATCATGCAGATGTATGCAAGCCAGTACCTCCCCCACATACCCAAGTTTAGCAGGCAGATCTTTCACAACCAGCTTGCAGGAGGTGGCTCAGCGAACATGAAGGTTTTTTTTAAGCAATGCACAGGTACAGAGAAGATTTTCATGAAATAAAACCTGCTTACTGTAGTGATTTACAGACCTATGAAGTCAGAAGAGACCATTGGGATCCTAGTCAGTGCAAAGCACAGCCCAAGGGATTCCATCCAGCAATTCCTTCATTAAGCCCCTAACTTTTGACTAATCTAAACCTGTCTTGCAGAATTAAAATCAACTTAAATTCAGAGACTTCAAGGCTGTGTCAACATTGTCTTGTGTAACACTGACATGGGGGCAGGCAACTAAGGCCTGACTGTGCAACCATATTGTTAACAACCTGCTGCTCAGCCACCTCCAATGCCAAAGGACTTCTTGTCACGCAGTAGGAACCCTTCCAGGAATGAACTTGTCCAATTCACCTATCAGGGTACACTTCCTCATGTTGGACAGGATGGGCATTAGCAGATTCAAGCCAGCTGTAGGTGTATCTCAAGAAATGCCCTATCCTGAATGCAGCCTATTTGCAGTGCAAGGATTTTTTTCTTTCCCTATCCACATACAGTTGACGCAAAGCCAGTGTTCAGCTTGGATGTGAGATGAACAGGAGAATGACTCCAAACTTCAAACCTTGCTGAAAAGGCAGCCCAGCCAATGTGCAGGAAAACCCACCATCATCCCCTTTATCACATTCCTTGCTTCTGAAGTACTCTCATCAAAAAAGTAAGTGCACAAAATTCCTCTTCACTGAGAGCATAATTTTGCAGTTAAAGAAATGATCAGTAAAACACTGTTTCAGGGGAAGTGGTGCAATTATGCAGTACAGCCCTACTAAAATCGGTCATATAAACTGATCACTGAAGTAAGTCACTGCTCTGGTGAGTTTCTGCTCTGTACTTGACTCTGCAGCTGCCTTGCACCTCCCACTCTTCCACCTTTACTGTCTTCATGTAAATCAAAAATCAATCAAACCTCACTTCATCAGTAATAAATCAATCACTTGGATCACTCAACTATAAAACAATGACCTTGTGGCTGCAAAGGCAAAGTATGTGTGAGCATGTGGATGACAGCAAGTGAAAGAAAGAAGTGTTTTTCTACATGCATTTGCTATAGTTCACAGGGGCCACATCTAAGCTCTCCAGAAGGGCTGCACTAATAGGAATTCTCATTTCTTGCTTGCCAGTCACCCCATAACAAATCAAAGCATTCCTATCCTCTTTCTGTGTTATTTTCTCAGATTGCATGCTGTATTCATGCCTTTTTTTCCCCAAAATACAAACAAGTACAAATGGCAGAGTCAGAATGGAAATGCTGAGGAAAAGACAACACACTGCTGGTTTCTTCTAAAGATCAGACCACATCACCAATTAAAAAATAAAATTACAACAACACAACACTCGTCCTTCTCCTACCTGCTTCCACATCAAGATAACAAAACATCTCAGATTTCCCACAAAGCCTTATGTAACCTCCCACTGAAACCAGGAGGCCTGAGAATCTGTTCTACTGTTTTCCTTGCTAGTACTGGATTCCTACAGAGCTTCTGCATTTGTTTGGAGCTTCTTCTTCTTGTTGTTGTTACTGTAAAGCTAAGTATTACACAAGACAGAGAGCTTGACAGCTTTCCCACAATCCTCAGCATGTGGGAATAGCAAGTAACAAAGTGTTAACACCTGCCAACTGGTGGTTAGGTGTAAATGTCTCTGTTAACAACAAACACTGCTGCTAGCAGTCATCAGAGCAAAGCAGCAAATCTGTTCTCTTCTCTAATGTGGAAAACACCAAACAATAACAAAAAAGGCACCTAATTGCTTGATTAAGATGTATCAGTGTTGGAAACTGCTGATCTAGAACACTGAATCTCTGACATTTACTTCACTCTTGATTAAACAGAAATGTTTAAAACTAGCTATTGTGCAGGCAGAAGCCCAAAGCACTGTGTACCATCCAAGGAATTGTGACAGTGAAACTTCTCACAAAGAAACAAAATCAGAACCACCTCCTCTTCGCTGTTTCATAAAACTATCAGCTGCTAAGACTCCCTGGATCTTATGCAGAAGGGGTGGAAGAGCATTAAAGAAAGGTCAGGAATCTGGTTGCTGCTTGATTCCCTTCTCCCCGTGTGGAACTTGAGAAAAAGTCCAGCTCCCGTTTAAAAAAGTGCTGCTGAACAGGAAGATCTGGACTGTTTCTTTATAGAGAGAAAGATTGGTTGTATACTCTAAAAGTAATGGTTTATCTCTGATTTACATGAGACTAATGCCAGAGACCCAGGACTGAAAGCTTGCTTATTTGAGATTTGTCCTCAGCATCCAGCTTGCTAGTTTTTGACAAAAAGGTAAGGGAGAAGTGGGGGCAACTCACTTGTCTCGTGTAAACTAGAGATTGCCAAGTCAGAAAAAAGTAGAATTCATTAACCTACATTACCCACAAGAGCCCACTACTGCCCAGATCTCCCTACTACACACATGGAAACTCCAGCTCAGCTTGGGAGGGACATTAATCCTCGTTTCCATCAGCCTGCATTTCTTCAGTAATTGCTACCAGGAAAATAAATTATTCCATTTTTGGGGAGCGTGGGGGTTATGTGGGGCATGTGTGTGGCATATGACACATTTATATATTTCCCCCTAGTGTACTATCTGAAATACTTCAGATAACCATGGCTGTACCTGATTCATCAGCTGGTGACCAGGACAACAGGTAATTCTAACATGCAATTAGTTCCCTGATCTAGGCCACACGTGGAAGTAAGGTGGGTGGAAGGCATGGGTCACTTCATTTGGTGACACTGCCAACTTATGCTAGCATGAATGATGCATGAAACAAAGACTTTCAACAATCAGCACCTTAAAAAAGAGGCTACATGTTCCTCTTATTTCCTGAAGCATCAAGTACTTGGAAGTCCCACAATCAGTACATGGTCAATGGCAACTGGCATACAAAACCCACAGAGCATTATTCCAGTTCTAAGCAATGTCATTCACCAAATTGTATGGTGAAGGCTCAAATAATATGAGATTAAAGTTTCCTGCAAATGGTTCTATGGGCAGAAAATGGACAAACAATTGCTTAGTTGCCCCAAAGTGGCTTTTTCTACTAGAAATAAGTGAATCTCAGGTAATAAACTTGCCTGACAGCATGAATACTGACCTATTTTTCAAGCTAGATGTTTCCAAACAACAGTTGCAAAGGTTTTTTGTGCTACGGGAGGTTTAGGATCACCTGCTTCAAAATAGTATTAGAGGAGAAATCCCAGATTTCATGTGAATAGTCAAGCCTCTTAGCAGCTGAATTTAGACTCTCAGTCACACGGTTTCTCTGACTCAGCCATTTGTTAGTCATCCTCTGCCCATTATATCTCAGGAAAGTTACAGATACCCATAATTAGAAAGGCAATCCCCCTCTTTCTGTTCTGCCTGTTCTCGTAGATATCATGTCCTTTCACTCCCTTATGTACCAGAGATCATGTGCTATTTCATTCCTATTCCTTTCCCAACTAGATCTATTTCCTTACAGTCTTACCCAATTTACACCTTTACAACAGCCTTTGTATCTTACCTCATGTGTGGAATGTTCCAGGTTAAATGATGACCTCATGCTCCTCTTCAACTCTTCATTTTCTGAACCCAGCAGCCCCTTCCTGGTACTCATCTCTCTTTCTTGCACAAGTTGCTAACAGCTGCCCTCTGGACTCTCCCAGGCCATGTTCAATTAGGTGGCAATCTTGCACAGTCTGGGAGCATAACGAAAGGGAAAATGGTTACTTCTGGCCAAACCTATCCTAGACTAGTTACTTTATGTTGTGTTGGAGTTGTGGATGTGTAGAGCTGCCACTTGGGTGTTGCTGCTTGACATGTTGTTTCTACTTTTGTACACTGTAGACTCCATGCATCATTCTCCCAACTCTTCCTCCTTCACCACATCAAACAGCTTTCACAGTTTTGCCTTTCAGCCCAATATCTTCTCTTCTTGTTCAGACAACCACCTCCTACCATCCCTCTGCCAGTAATAACTGCGCTGATCGCAAGCAGTTTGGTTTTCCCTGTGTTACATAATGGCTCCAGGTTCTTTGTCCTCTTTCCTGCAGTTGCTTCTCCCCAAAACAGAAGGAGGGAGATGAGGAAAACATTCCTGGGCAAGCCAGGACATATATAAGTCTATTTTGGGCTATTGAGCCTACCACAACAGTGAGGAGTCTGGTAAGCTCCAGTTTGACCCAGGTAAGGTTACAAGCTTTCCCTACTGAGTCATGTGCATTCCTGTGTTTAGTTTTAACGATAACAGGTTAACAAATCTTTCTTCTATGACTGTATTCAAATGATAACTGAAAGCTATATGAGCATTTATCCCATTAGATCAATGGCAGCCAACAGAGGACCACTTGTTGCTGGTTTATTTATCTAGGAGGAATGTAGAGCTCATGAAATGTACTGCCAGCAGGGATGGGGTGTGGGAACCTGACTGTCTGCCCTATTTGTCAGCCTCACTGAGTGACTCCATTCCCATATATTCAGTAGAACTAGTGTGAAAAGTTAGGCATACAACTGTATTAGAAAGAAATTACTCTTCCTGCACTTTAGGAAATAGATCCTTTTCTTACCAGTCTTTGAACAGAAGAGGTGAGTTGTCCATTCTGATCCACACCAATCTTAATGGTTTCCACTGCAGACTCTATTACATTACTTAACACTGGTACTGATTATTTGATCATTGAAAGAAATTGTTCTGCTGGTGATGAGATGGAGTTCTCAAATGGATACACTGGAACAACATGAGGAAAATGTAAGCACGGGAAAAGTACTTTAATACCCACCTCCTAGTGAATTCAGGTGTGTCAGCCAGCTTGGATGGTTCCTCAGAGGGCTGAAGTTCTCAGTGCTAGGCAAGGTTTGTTTCTGTTCCTATAGATGGAGGCTCCAGCATGGCACTTTGATGTCCAATCATGCAGACTATTTGCATTTCATCTTCCATCAAAGATGTGCACCTTTTTCACTGCTGAAAATCAGACAGCTGGAGGCTTATTAGAAAGAAAAAAATATTTTTACATGATGCTAAACATCTCCCAAGTGCATAGGTTTGCTCTCCAGACTAAATGCAACATCTCTCCAGTCCACAGCAACCGAAGCAGTCTTACAGAATCTTGCTAATGCTTGTCAGGTCCTGAACATTGGAACTGTCCTGTTCATAACAATATAAGCCTAAGGATGACCTAGCCAGAGGGATGTACATAATCAAATATAACCAACCCTTTAGACTAGAGAGTTAGCCAAAGGCCCTGCATCCAAGGCAGAGATACAGGTGACATTTTTGTGATCAGATCCATTGTAAGGAAAGACAACATGGAAATAGTCACCTCTTATTTCTAGCTTCTACTTTCCAGCATGCAAGATGATGTCTGTCTTATCCAAGGCTGCCTCAAGCATTAGTACTGACAGGCTACCAGATTCTTTCCTGTCCTGTTGTCCCATGTTTTATTTTTCTGCCCATGAGAACACAGCTGTTTCCAACACCAGAACTATGGGAATTCCAGCAGTGAACAGCTCTGTTAGTAAAGGGTCTTGGGGCTATTTGTATCTTCAGGGAATTTAGATGCACTGCAGGGCGAGGCCAGGCCTCATTTTAAGAGAAGGCTCCAGCCCACACCAGTGCCAAGAGGCTGACTAGTGCAATTATTTCCCTGCAAAGCAGCATTTTTCAAAGTGCTGATTCTTATTAAGAAAAAGGAACGGATTTGGAGCTCATATTTTGATCTGGTGCCCAGGATTATTTGGAAATTCTTTTTCCTGGAACGAGACTTTTTATTCCAAATTTCTCCACGGTGGGGAGAGAGGGTTTCCTGGGCAGAATTAGGATAATGATTACAGCCTGTGTACAATCAGCTCTAACCACTGTGGAACTCCAAAAAGAATGCTATTGCTCAGTGGCTTCATTGAAAACAGAAGTATTATTTAAACAGAAGGATAGCAACACATGGAAATAGCTCATTATCATATTTTCTCCCTATTTGAAATGTCACATTGAGTATGCATCTTCCACGTCCACTAAACTTTAATTAATTTGGACTGTGTTTAAGTGTATTATGCAGCATGCTGTATTACAAAAATCTGACACATTCTCATCTGTGACACAGGACATACTTTCAAACACATGCCAATGGCAGTAGGAGTTACCTTGCCTAAATATTGTTTTAAACACAATAAGAATACCAGATCGACTCTGTGCCAGCCTGTGTTTCTCTGTGGCATGGAACATATCTAGCAAAACCAAAGCTACATCCAAAGCTTGCTGTTTATTGAAGGGACAAGGGTGTTAACATTATTATTCTAGGTCTAAATCTTAACCACTTACCTTATTTACATAATTGCAAGACAAACATATATTTTACTCAATGGCTGAATAAGATTCCAGCAGTGTGATTGCCCAGGAATTAAAAAGTGGAATTGCAGGGTGTATGCCTGAGATGAAAATGGCTTGTTTTAACACAGCTGGTGTATCTTCTCTTCGGTGCACTTTCAAACACAGCACTTAGAAAGGATGGCTGTCCTCCTCCACCCAGGCCTCCGACAAAGTGGATGGTTTATTTCATTTGTGAAATCAGCCCCTTTCTCTAGAATGCAGCCGCTCCCATATAAGCAACAGGGGGAATCACAGCAGTTCAATTCCTGTGAAAAATGCAGAGTTCACTCAAACTTTAGTGTTTCTTGGACTAATGATCTTATACTACATGAAATGCTATGTTGAACACGATCAGAGATTTTGTAGGTGTGACCAATATCCAGCAGATACGATGACATCTTTCCACTGTTGTCTCTGCTGAGGCACTCACAAATTAGCTGCTGAACTACTGTAAAACTCTCTGACCTTTAACCATCTTGGGCTCAGCAAAACCTAATGGCATCTCACCAGCTGACTCTTCAGGGCAGGTCTATCTCACTCTATCATTGCCAGTCCTACTAGATGCCACCAAGTGCTGATGATGCTCATACCCGGAAGGGATTCTCCTACCTCACTACTCGTGCACTGTTCAGGGAGTACTCAGAGTTATGGCAGTCATCTGCTTCATTCATTGGGAGCCAGATGTCAGGCATATCTCATACAACAAGCCCCTGCATGACATTACAGTCAATCCTAATAGCTTGTTCTAATATGTATTCCAGGGACAGTTTCTTGGACCCTCACTTCTTCATCTGTCCTCCTAAGAGAGCAGTAATCAAAGCTTTATTCTCTGAATCATACTTTTTTAATTTCTTTCTTTCCCTAGCAGATGGCTTTTTTCCAAAATAATTCCTCAAGCAAAGATTCTTCTCATAGGGAAGGTAATTCTGTTCTGAAACAAACTCCCAGATGGGCCGTGTGGAACAGTACTCCTGGAATACACGTTTTGTTCCTTAGATGAAGTGAAGCTAAGCTGTTAGACTACTCGTCATTATGTGGATGCATGGAAGAATACCATGAGTCTTCTCTGATCTATTAGATGCTCTAACACCTCCATCCTGAGCGTTCTCTCCTCACCCCACATAACCTTTTTGTCAGGAAACACAGTTAGAAGAAAAACGTTTCCCAGAAATCCAACAACAACAACAACAAAGTTGTATTTAGAATACAACACATAATAGCTGTCTTCAAAAATCTGGATTGCTTTTACATTTAATTCATTCAGTGAATTGTAATAAATGAATAAACATAATTTAGAGAAGAATGAAAAAAAAAAAAGAAGAACTTCATTGCTGGAGCCAAAAGCAATTACTGCAACTTGCCTTCGCTTCTTTGCTCCTTCAGACCCAAGCGTTACTGTTGAGATCTTTTCTCCTTCTCTTTTTAAACTTTTTCTTCTTTTTTTTTTCTTTTTATGTGTTTTGGTTTTATTTGATGTCTGCATTAAAGGAACACTCCAGTGTAATATAAAAAGATACTATAATAGCTATGTCTAATTACAAAGAAGAGCTAAGTGTCTAATACAAAAACATGCAATAAAAAAGACTAATTAACAATCAGTTCGAAAGCCACCAACACAGCAATCTGATGAGGCAGGCTAGAAAGCACTGCTCAGCTCTTCCCTTACAAAGTGTGTAGGGAACCAGAATGCTCTGCCATGTAAGAAGACTGGACAGGGTGCTAGACAATTTAATTTAGGCTCCTTCTCCCCTGAAAGGCTAAGCCAGATGACCTTCTGAGGTCACTTTCAGCTTGGGCTGTTCTGTGATTCTCTAAGATGGGAAGGTCTGCTCTGACAGATGGCACCTTTCTAACTTCAAGAACTTGCCCTTACTGTTGAGGCTTTTTTCCGAGTCCTCTGAGTAACAAATGTGAAACTGTATCTTTTTGGCTGCCAGTGGGCAGGATCTTGTATTCTTTACACATTTATATTTTCCATCAAAATCATCAAGACTGTATAAAACAAGCAGAGCTGTCTCCACCACTTGGCACAAGTCAATAAGCATTCAGATGCACACAGAAAGTAAGCCTGAGTATACAGCTAGCAGATTTCAAAGGGAGCAGACCCCCTAAAAGTCTTCCTGAAAGTGCTGAATTTCTTTACCTGGCTACAATCACCTCTACTGAGAGCAACAGCAAAAATACAGAGTCTTAACATCCATGATTTCACTGGAATCAACAAGCAAGGTTTTACGGACCTTTGGCAGTCCACAGACCACCTTACATTAAACACAGCTCACTGCTGTCATCCATATGTAAGTGGATCAGTGTCTAACCTGCCAAATTACAGCCTGAGAGACTGTTTAACCATAAACCCTCTCACCAGATGGAGGCACGAGTGACTGTTTCTTTTACCTTCAGATCCAACAAAAGGAGGAAGTGGAGCCATGGAAATGATTTCTCAGAGATTCTTAATTACCTCCAACCTGAGTTCGCAGAAGATACCATGCAGGAAGAAAACCTCAACAAGCAAACAAACCCCAGTATAAACAAACAAAACCACCATCACCAAAAATTGTGTGTGTGTGTTCCACCTCTCCCCCCTCCAAAAAAAAACCACAATAAAACCCCAAAGAAACACAAAAAACTTTAGATTTGTTTGCATCTTTATATGTGCTTCTTTCTGCATGACTTTGCTGTGCAGCAATAGCTTTTAGGGAAGACACCAACAGATTATTAATCAGCAACCATTTCAACACTGGAAGAGGCATCGGCTCATAGGCAGTATTTTGCTTATTCCCTCTAAACTGATATTTAAACCCACAAGGTACAGACATGCCTTGGATAATGCCATTTTCCCTGCACACAGATTTGAGTGTTGTCTGCGGATTTAAGATCGTTTCAGCACTGGGCAGACGTTTACTAAAGTCTAGATAATGATTCTATAATTATGAGACAGACAAACAGATACATGCCAGACAGCACTGGTTGCTTTTGTTATCTTATTTCTATTCAGCTTTTGAAATAGATTTTAAATAAGTTGGGTTTGGGTTTTTTTAACTGAGGACAAAAGGTGGGAGACAAATAATAGAATCACAGAATCAAGCAGGTTGGAAGAGACCTCCAAGATCATCCAGTCCAACCTATCATCCAGTTATCTAGACCATGGCACTAAGTGCCTCATCTAGTCTTTTCTTGAACACCTCCAGGGATGGCAATTCCACCACCTCCCTGGGCAGCCTATTCCAATGCCAATCACTCTCTCTGGCAAGAACTTCCTCCTAACATCCAGCCTATACTTCCCCCAGCCCAACCTGAGACTGTGTCCCCTTGTTCTGCTGTTGGTTGTCTGGGAGAACAGACCAACCCCCACCTGGCTACAACCTCCCTTCAGGTAGTTGTAGACAGCAATGAGGTCCCCCTGAGCCTCCTCTTCTCCAGGCTAAACAACCTCTTACACAAGCATTCTCTATAGATTAGTTCCTTTTAAGTCATCTTTCCAGTCACAAACCTTATTTATTTTTCCATGTCAATCTTGAAAAAGTGATTAAATAGCCTTAACACCAGAATTACAAGTGTTCTGAGGAAAGGAGAAGCTTTTAGAGATATGCACCTTCTTTTTTTTCTTCTTTCAGAGGAACGCTGGTTACAAGCAATTGGCTACAGAGCTGAAATAAACATTCAAAGCCTCCTTCAATTTCAAAATGTGTTGATTTAACATCTTAACGACATTAAGTACACTGCTCAGGATGCATCCTAATCCAGGTTTTTGACTGCTTATGGCAGGCCAAAATTCCCATCAGTGTTTGCTCTAATGTTCATCTCTTTGCTCTAGTATTCCCATTCTGCACACTATTTCCCTTGATTTTATCTTTACTGCAATTCATTATCCCAAATCTAAGCCAGTACTGGAAATGGACTTTAACTGAGACAAATGAGATTGGGCTCACAAACCCAAGAGAACAAAATTCAGGATGCCTATCCAAATTAGGTAGAAGAGTAAAAGGGGGTAAAACACCCAAAGAACTGCCTTAAACCTATTTGGAAGTTTAAAAGAAAACTTTAACAATAAATAAAAGGTATTTCAGGTAAAGGAAGGTTACAAAAGACAAAGTGGAAAGGAACAGATACAGGACATATACAAAATCAGGTGGAATGGCAGTGGATTCTCTGGATTGAGATTGATTTTGTCTTTGTAGGCAGGAGGTAGCAGGGCTGGCCACACGGTTAGGTGCAACAGCAGCAGGGAGATGTTACAAAGGTGGAGGCAGGAAGCAAGAGAGAGGAATTTGAATTGTCTCTTAAATAGGGTTGTGGACAGGAAGTGGGAGTGAGATAAACTTTGACCTACCCCCCAGGACAGGCCAAGTCTCCCTGTCCACCTGGGGTCATCAGGTTTCCAGACCACTCCCCCAGCCCAGCTGGGCTTAACCTAAAGAGAAGAGATGCAAGTTTACTACCAATTCAGTGGGCATGGACCCAACAGTCTGAGAAGCAGGAATCCTAGCTGCTACCAAATGAAATGAAACACCTTGCTGTTTCTAGACATATCAGAAAAACACCTTCTCCTGCCTTCTCTTTGCTAAAGCAAATGAGAAATTAAAAGTATGTGAAAGGCAAATAATATAAATTCAGCTAAGTTACAAACAGTTGTGCTGCTTCTGCCTTCAGGAGCTGCCTCTGCCTCACTGCTCTTGGACAATGTGTTCTGCTCTGCCTTGTGCTTCAGAGCAGCTGAGCCCTGATATTCTGGGCTTGAACTACCTGGAAGCTTAAGTGCCTCAAGTTTACCAAGAGAAGGCATTTAAGTGCCTCAAGACGTGGCAAGAAGTGCCACTGACATGGTGCTCTCTGCACCTCTGCAAGGGATCCTGCCTGCACCTCTGCGAACATCCACGCCAGGAGGAACCAGAATCAGGTCAGAGATTGTCTGCCTCTTTCCCAGCACCCTGGGAAGATCGAGAAGCCTTTCAATGTCTGAGCAGTTCCACCACTGCCACAAAGGAGCCAGGGACTATCTTGACATTTCTACTCCACTGCAGTGAGTAGAACAGGCTTTCCCTAGGGCTCCAGGCTGCCTTTTATGGGTAAGTGGAGCAAAGTCATTTTGTGGCTAAACTTTTCCAACTTTTTCTGGTTCTCCTAAATGAATGAATTGCCTATAAGCATCCTTGTGGAGATTCTCCTGATCAAATCAGAATCTGAATTTAACTGATTTGTATATAGTTGTGGTCAGGGCCTTCAGGAAATAAAGTTATCTACATATTTTATAATTCCTGCCTCATTAATTGCCCCAACTAAATCACCCACCACCCTCATGGTGAAGCACTTTTTCCTAACATCCCCTCTGAATCTACCCACTTCTAGTTTTGCTATATTCCCCACAGTCCTATCACTACCTGGCACCCTAAAAAGTCCCTCACTGGTTTTCTTGTAGGCTCCCTTCAGACCACAATAAGGTCTCCTTGGAGCAGTCTCCTCTCCAAACTGAACAGCCCCAACTCTCTGTCTGTCTCCATACAAGAGGTGCTCCAGCCCTCTGCTCATCCTTGTGGCTCTTCTCTGGACACATTCCAGCACATCCATATCCTTCTTGTAATAGGGGCTCCAGAACTGGATGCAGTACTCAAGGTGGGGGTCTCACCAGAGTGGAGTAGAGGGGGAAAATCACCTGCCTTGACCTGCTGACCACACTTCTCTTGACGCAGCTCAGAGAGCAAATCGTATTCTGGGCTGCAAAGTGCACACTGATGGCTTGTGTTGAGCTTCTCATCCACCACTACCCCCAAGTTCCCTTCCTCAGGGCTGCTTTCAACCATTATAAAATCATGAAAATGTAAACATGTTCTCTTACAGAAATGATACACTGCTCTGAGCACATGGTACTGAAACACAGCAGCGTGCCCTCACTTTGACAAACACAGGGGGATTTTGCTCCCCACAGACTTCTGGATTATTTTTTATTCTTAGTTTTTTTATTGGTTGTTTTAGTTTTGGTTTTTTTTTAGGTAGCTCGGTGGTGGTGGTTTTTTTTATTGTTTGTTTTGGCTTGGTTGGGGGATGAAGTGGTTTCTTTTTAATGTCAGCACAAAATTTAATTGTTCTGAGAATGAAGATGTAGAGTTGTAGCCTGGTTTGGATTGGAAGGGACCTTTCTACGTATCACCTACTCAAACGCTCCTGAAGAGGTTATTTTTCAGCAGTATTAATAATTTATTTAGAAGTTGAATTAGTTTGTTGTTTACTGTTCCTGGATCTGCAAAAAAGCAGTGAAACTGCTGAGTGATGCTAGTAATGGTTTGGCAGACTCCATATATAAGAGGAGTAAGTGTTTGTACAGAGAATCAGCCTGCTTACTTTCAAGCACTAATTAGCATCCATTTAATTGATGCATTTGGCATCCTAAAAACTGTGTCTGGCTTTGAAATTCTGAGGATCAGTTATGAAGGACAATCAAAAATCGTAAGGTGTTCTGAAGAGGCTACCAAATATTAACTATACAGTACAATGGAATGCTTGTATAAATTGTAAATTAAAACATGTAGCATGCAATCCAGGATCAGAAAGAATGGAAAAGGAGAACTAGATAGGGAGAACAGAGGATGTGTCCAAGGTGGTTAGATTTGATCTAGGTTACTGCTGACCTTACAGATGAAACAGACCATTTCTGAGTGGAGAAAGACAACAAACAATGGCTTTAATGAAAAGGTGCACATGAAGGTCAAAAAATGCATGGGTCTTAAAGACTCATTTATTGATTGAATCCAGCATTTTTAATTCACTGAAAAGTGAACACAGAGAGAAGAGTGTGAAAACCAATGTAGAAGCAACTTGAGATGGTCACTGATGACAGTGTATAAGCAACAGAGATGTCCACCCAAATAATATGTTCCATTATCACATCCTTAGGTTGGATGGAATGAGAAAGTGGCTAAGAGTTGAAGACTGATGACCCCAGTAATATGCAGGCAGAAACAGCCATAATTCTGATAAGTTCTGGGGAATTACAAAGGAAGTGGCTAATAGATTATGGTATTCTAGGGATCACAGGTAATTTGGAGCTAAATGATGGGTAAAATCAAAAGAGGAAAAAAAAAGGTGAAAGTCTGAACAAATAAGAAGACAGAATTTGGTGCCTAAAGGCATCCCATTTCTCAGTATCTCAGGAAAGTAATAAGGTTGCGAGTAAATCCTATTGAAACCTTGATTATTGCTCTTGCCACTGAGCTTGTGTCCCAGTAGGGCATTCTGCTTGAATTAGACTCTAATGTGAGACATTTTAATTGTGATTGCTGGGCCAGCAGGAAATGGTGAGCCTAATGGGCTGGTAATATTTAAGTCAAGTCATAGAACAGAGAGAACATGCAGAGTAGTATGAAGAGGAAAAGAAGTGACAAAGTAATGAGTTACCTAGGGTCAAAGAGGAAAGAAGTTGGTGCTATAAACATGCCTTGGAGGACAGGAGGGTGACTTCCCTCTTTTGGGTTGCTGGCATTTTTTTAAATAGACTTCCCCGATCTATTGGTGATGTTGTTACCTGAGCTATCCCAGCTCATGTTCAGAAGGATTTTTTTCTCTGTGAGTTTAGTTTCCTTTTAGAGGCATATATGTAGCAGAATCCACAACCAAATTTACCTCAAGTAGAGAATAGTGCAAAAATTACTATTTCACAGATTAGCTGAGATGTGAAGGGACCTCTGCATATTTTCTAGTATGACATCTCTGCTCAAAGCAGGGGTAACTAGAGCAGATTGGTCCAGTAAGGTTTCAACCAACTCCAAGAATGAAGGCTCCCTAGCCTCTCTGAGCAACATAATTTAGTGTCAAACCATCTGTACAGTAAGAAGAAAAAAAAAAAATTCATTTACATTTAAACAGGATTTCCTCTATTTCAGTTTGTGTCCATTTTATCTAGTCATTTCATTGGGCACTACTGAGAAGAGTGTGGCTCTGTCATCCTTACCCCTGCTCTACCAGGCATTTAGGCATATTGAAAAGACCTGCCCTGATATACCTGTAGAACCTCTTCTAGTTGCCCTTCACATCCTTTACCAGATTCAATAAGTGGCATTTGGCTTTCCTAATCCCGTCTCTGCATGCATGGATAGTGTATCTATATTCTTACTAGGGTTATATTCTTTTTTGTGCTTGAAGCAGAAGGTCCTTGTTCATCCATGCTAACCTTTTGGCACCTTAGCTTGACTTCCTGCATGTTTGGATGGACCAGTCTTAAGTTCTCAGAGGTGATCTTAGAAAATCGACCTGCTCTCTTGGATCCTTCACATCAATGCACTCCAGAAGCCCCCTGGGTTTCTTTTGCTTTGCCATGTTGTCCTTCCAGCCTTTATCAGAGAGACTAAAATCTCACGAGGACCAGAGCTTGCAAAGGTGATGATTGTTGCAACTGTCTGAAGAAGGTCACACCTACTACCACCTGGTGAGGCAAGTCAGTAGCAGATGCCCACAACAATATTACCCATGTCGTTCCACCCTCCAGTGCTGATCCACAAGCTCTCAGCTGGCTTTGTCTATCCCAAGGCATAGCTCCATGTGTTCGTGCTGCTCTTCCCCATATAAATGTGAGATAGCTTCCCTCTTTGTATCTGAAGGGACATTGTAGCCAGGTGGGGGTTGGCCTCTTCTCCCAGGCAACCAGCAACAGAACAAGGGGACACAGTCTCAAGCTGTGCTGGGGGAAGTATAGGCTGGATGTCAGGAGGAAGTTGTTGGCAGAGAGAGTGATTGGCATTGGAATGGGCTCCCCAGGGAGGTGGTGGAGTCACCGTTCCTGGAGGTGTTCAAGAAAAGCCTGGCTGAGGCACTTAGTGCCATGGTCTGGTTGACTGGATGGGGCTAGGTGCTAGGTTGGACTGGATGATCTTGGAGCGCTCTTCCAACCTGGTTGATTCTATGATTCGTATCTGGACCTATCCTTACAAAAGGAACTCCATTCAAAGATAGCAGTGCTCCAGTTGCAGTTGCTGTCCCTACTGCAGAAGATCAGCAAAGGAAGACTCAGCCTAGCCTTGGGCACTGTGGTAAAGGGTTGGACTTGATGATCTGTGAGGTCTCTTCCAACCTTGGTGATACTGTGATACTGTGATTTGTAGGGAAGACTATGAGGGGAGCAGATTATGTTGTGCCAACAATTCAACCTGGTCACATCGAATATCTTGCAGGGTTTCTCCAGTAGATACCATTCTGTCTTAAACATATCTTTCCCACTGATTATGGTAAAGACTCAGCTCCAAAAAGTAACATCACAACTACATTAAAAAAAAAAACAACCTTCATTTTTTTTAAGAACTGTTTATGAGAGCTGCTCATAAGCTGCTACAAGACCTAGATTACTGCAGCAGCAGCATAAGAGGAACCAGAATAATATTCTGCAACTACAAAAAAAAAAAATGTTTTTCCACATCAGCCATCCCAGCTGCTGAGAAGGAAATGCAGGGCTTGTCAGAAGCTAGACAGAAATCACCATCAACATACAGAAGAAATTTATTGTAAGATTTAGAAAATCCTTCACATTTTTTCCAGGGGCAAGCTTGCATAAGCTGAGATGCACATTTATAGCCTGCCTTTCACTTTCTCATTACAGTGCACACCCTCCTGCCTGTGAACAAAGATCTCTGTAAGGTAAGAGTCACAACAGGTGGTAAACACTCCAACATTTAAGGGCTTGTTTAGATGGTAAATGGAACCAATCCAATTAAATCGCTTGTAAATCACACCCTTAGCATTTCAGCAGTAGTTAGCATGAGCCACAGATTTCAGAGCCATTTCAGTATAGCTTAATGTGATTTCTTTTATCAGCTTAAATTACATCAAAACCAGGGTCTACAAATAGACCTTAATCAAAATATTATGAATTAGAATGCAGTTATTTCCTTTGGTCGCAGAGACTAATCCTAAGACTTTATAAACATATGCATACGCACACAGAACACTCAGTGGTTCAGTGGGAAGACAGATTACAAATTACTCAGTGCTGCCAATTAGTGAACAAGAGGAGAAAAAAAAAATAAGCCTGCAAATAGAAGTAAAGCAGAATGCTTCACAAAATGTATGCTATTTAGTTTATTTTATAAATGTCATAACTGATATCATGTAACATCTTACCAAGAGAACCAGTGAGCGGCCTGTAATACTAGAGAGTGGAAAAACATGTAACATATATAGGAAATAAATTCTCATTATAGCACTAAGTACTTAAGCAAGGATTCTCAGAAGTGGCCCTTGTCAACTTGAGATGCTTAGCAGCAAACGGAAAAGGAGGAAGGTTTTATGCTGATATACTGACACAGTTGCTCATGAATGCTGTAGACAAGTTTCTGCAGGACCCCCCTAAACCAAATAAGTACTGCTATATAAACAACCCCTGTTAAGTTTTCTACCAGTGTTTTCTGTGGTCACGTTAAACCAGTGCAAATGTGCAAAAGCAGGCAAATCCTTTAGAATCACAGAATCAGGAAGTTCTTCACAGAGAGAGTGATTTGCCATTGGAATGGGCTGCCCAGGGAGGTGGTGGAGGCACCATCCCTGGAGGTGTTCAAGAAAAGACTGGATGAGGCACTCGGTGCCATGGTCTAGCTGACTGGGTAGGGCTGGGTGCTAGGTTGGACTGGATGATGTTGGAGGTCTCTTCCAACCTGCTTGATTCTATGAAGGATGGAAAAGACCTTTCAGATCATCAAGTCCAACCATAACAGCCACTACGCTGAAGTTTCAGCACCCGCCAGCCTTTCCAAGCAGCCTGCAATGTCATAACGAGCACTGCTGGTCACTTGTTAGTTGACAATCTCCCTTCCTGAAAGCCCTCTCCTACCTGCAGTAGCAAGCAGGGAGAGGTGACCTCTGTCACTGCAGAGACACTATGCACAGTCTGGCTGTATGTTCTGCAGAAAGTTTGACAGTAACTTCCTGTGAGGATTCAACACAAAATCTCGACTTGCTAAGCTCACTCAGCCAGGGAAGAGACACTGTGCCATGTACCCATTAATAAACAGGCAGCATGTCTCGAATTACCAATATTGAACACCTCCACAAACCACAGAGTAATCTGCAGCAGTCATTCACCTGCAAAGACTTTTGAGGAAACTGCAGCCAACGAGGAGATGCTGCATAGAGAGAGATGTAGGCGAGATTCAGATAAGCAATTGATTCAGCTCTAATACACATACAGCTAATGCAGCATTTGCATTAGTTTTACTCTTAGCAAGTGAGATTGTTTTCCATGGATGCACTGGTTTGAGGCTAATTGGAATGTTTCAGTGAGATAAATTAGATCACTGATTGTGACAAGAAAATGATCATGAAGTCTGTATCATTGGTTTTATGAGAGGGATGAAAAGCCAAAATGTTGACAATTTGTCCCACCCTGGTCTATGATGGTGGATATATTCACTTCCTCCTCTCTCTGCTTTAATATCTTTTCTACTAATCTTGGTTAACATAGAAAACAATGTAAGCTTTGCTGCTTGTTTTAGTTGTCTGGGAGAGTAGAGGGAGAAAGAGGGGGTAGCTTTGAGCCTCTTCTGGGCAGTTTCCTTTGGGAAGGAATTTGGATTTCTGTGTTATTTCTAATTTGTCCATAGTTGTAAATACTTGTAAATATATTGTGCATATATGTTTGCAAGTCTTGCTTTGCTGTAAACATAGCTTCATCTTACTTCCAAATGGTCTGAGCTGATCTGGTAACTCTCAATAGCATGTAGGGGGAAAGTTCTTAACCCACCACAATGGAACACGTACAAGCCCATGCTCTGGCATCAAGCAGCTTTCTCTACCAGGGAATCCCATGCAATGCTCTGCAAGGTAGCATGGCAAACAGATAAACACGCTTTGCAAATTTAGCATCACTGGCCTCCACCCAGAATCCAGTCCTCAAGGCACAAAATACTGCACTCACTTAATCAGGATGACTCCAAGTAGATGTCGCATACATTTTGTCTCAGGGTTAAATGTGAGTGTCTGGGTAATATAATGACCTTATCTTGTGAGATGCTTGCTCAGTAGTAAAAGACATGGAAAGGAGTGTGATTGCTCTCTGCAAACACACCATGGAGAAATTATGTGAGGAAAAAAAGAACACAAATGCATTGCTGGGACAGCAATAGGAAGAAGTCAGGCAAAAGTATGTATAAATATTAGTTTAAAAAGCTGACAAGCTTCAGGAAAACCAGGTGTGTGGGGGGGAGATGACTCTGAGGCAGATTTTGCATTAAAATAACATCAAAATAAAGGGAAAAACTCTTTCGTATTTTAACATGGATTTTCATCAGTTGACACCAAGCATGACACAACACAGTTAGTTGTGACAGGAATGGACAGACCTGGGAAGGTCCCTGCCAAAACTTACATATATAGGTAGGCAGACAGACAGATGCAGATACAGGTTATATATATAGGAAGGTGAACCTCAGAAGAGCACAGCCTTATTTTCTCAAGGAAATAAAATAAAAATCAAACCAGCAGTAAGTAGCTAACATAAGCAACTGCATTCTAACATTGGCCATTGCTTTTTGAAAACATTGGCATGCTGTTGTCATGCAGCTATTACGAAGATATCACACTGTGAAGCAAGAAGCCTTCCTGCAAACCAGGATGGGAAGCACAGAATCAGCTGCAGTTTTTTCACTGCAGGGGTTTTTCTAAAGAAGAAGAACAAGGAAAAAAAAAAAATCTGATCATCGGTTTTGCACGCACGAAGAAAAATTCAGTTTGCAAACAATGAACATCCTTTGTGTTCGGAGTTGGCAAAGCAATTGATTCTAGTTTGAGATTGGACCTGTGCCACTGCAAAAGCAGTTCGTCATTTCTGTTCTGAAAAGCAGCGTACTGAAGAGCTTCCACGGAGGGGATTTTTATCATTAGACCCAGGCTATGTTTTCTTCTAATTTCCCTCACTTCACAAAATAAAATGTATGGAATCCATCATTCCAGCATATTGAGAAATAAAGTAACTCTGAGATACAGCAGAAAACGTTAGGGCTTAATATCTAACAAGTAAGTAACTTGCAATATACTGTTATCTCCCTCCTTAATGGGGTTTTCCCTGCTCTCTCCACCAACATTCAGGAGAGCGTTACGAAGATATAGCTTCCCATTGCACAAATGTAAATGTTGATGCAAATATTTAACTCTCTTCAAATAAATAATCTCTTTTTTAATCAGAAGATTCAATGGATATTTCTTCCAACGGGTCTCAATATGCATGCTATACACTTGGTAGAATAATAGAGAAAACTCCACATCATTATCAGACAAGAAACAGGTTCACATAAATGGAACATATGCTTAGCATGCCAGAGAGCTTTTTTTTGAACCCTTCTGTGTTTAAGTGCTCATGCTTTCTCTCGAAGGAAAGACCTTTATATGCCCATGCAAGCAGGATGAGTCCACTTGGGAAAACTCTGCCCTTCAAATGGCATTTTTACAATAAATTATGAGTAATTCCCTATAAATACAAGGACCTTGTTGCAGCCTTCCTTTTTTTCCTGTGTCAGTGCATCCAACAAAAGATTTCACTTCCCCCTGTGAACTGTGCACCTCTCATGTCCTCAGACCATCTTGACTAGAACAACCCCACCGCATTAAAAGAGACTCACAGCCTTAAAACTTGTCAGACATTTCTTTTTAACACCTTTTTATACAAAAGCAATAACAGCAGGTAGTAAAGCAACACTGTGGCACAGCATGGTGTAGGAAGGAAGTGCTATAAACCCTATGACAATTATTTCAGTGAAAGACAAGGCCATCATTAGCGCCATATTGATCATTCCCTCTCTTCCATCTTCACTGTTTGGAAATTCATTCACATTATTATTGCTGTTCCAGACAGTATTATTATAACAGACCTGCATTATGCAATAAGAGGCTTTGGTATAATTGACATCCGAAGCACCAGGGAGCTTGCATGTTTGCTACTGGTTAGAATGTGGTCTCCAGAGGGAGACTTTCCTTCTCACAAAAGGGGCTATCACTTAGTCATTGCAGTGTGTAAATCAAATCCAAAGTGGCTGCTGTTTTTTCGTTACTTGTCTGTGACCTGGAACTAAATCTCTGTAACATTGTACTGCTGATTATCCAGCTCTGGAACCCACAACACCACACGGCAATGATGGACCAATACCTACAAATAGGATAAAGGAAATGACCTACCCAGGTTAAAACAGCAGAAACCTGTTTATTTTTTTAGTCTCATTAAATAGGAAATTTGAAAATACAATTCCAGTGTTTGGGCTGTAGGTGGAAAATCCCTGGCTTCCACGCATAGCTGGGCACAGGCTAGACACAGGAAGCACAGGTAGATTTAAATCATTCATGCCCCCATCCCCCTAGCCAAATTATGCTTTTGCCAGAGGTGGTCATTAAAAGACCCACATGCTGCATATTAAAGACCATGTCAAAATAAAAGACAGCAATTTTCACAGGGTTTCTGCTACAAGACCCAGAGAGCACAGTGCAGAAGGCCAGGCATGCCTAGGATCTCAAGTCTGGCAGGAGGCTTACCACAAGAGCTGGTGCAGGCAAGGATGCATACAGTCTCACTGAGCTATCCCCCACTGGCAATCAGGCGCAGAACAAAATGCATGAACAAAATCAGCCCCCGGCCAACACATTAGAAAGACCAATTTCAATGCCTGCCCAGGGCCAGCTTCCTCTAGTGGCAATGATCTAGGGGCAATTGAGCCCACAGCCCTCTCCTCTACATTTGCCACAACATGAGGAAATTCTGCTGCATACCCCAAAATCAACATAATTTATTAAGTCCATATTCTGCTTGAGAAGGCCTGAGGAGGAAATTCACTCATCCACCATTTCCATGGATTCAGAAGCCCAAATGTCTTCAGAACACTCATGCAAATCACGATTCCCTGCTCACATTAGGCACCCTGGGTGACTGCCAACTCTCTATCCTGCCCATGAGAGCTATGTGGGGTACATCTAATAAGCAATATGTGGTTTCATTCCCTGTTGCCATCATGGCTTCAAGGAAATGCTACAGTTTGGCACAGGTAACAACCACTTATTCTTAAATTAGGACCTGAAGCAGGTTTGCCAATACCAGAATTCAGGAGAAATAAGACAGCAGAACGGTTGAAGGCTAACCAAAAATTGCAGTTATAGAATTACAGAATCACAGAATGACAGGAGATGGAGAGGACCTCTGGAGACCATCTAGTGCAATCCACCCTTCTAAACTTCACCTAAAGCAGGTTGCACAGGGTCATGTCCATGGAATCTTTCATGAGAAGGATACTCCACAGTCTCTCTGGGCAGTCTGTCTCAGTGCTCTGGCACCTACACAGGACAGAAAGTTTTCCTCACGTTCAGATGGAATCTTCTGTTACAGAATCACTCAGGTTGGAAGGGACCTTCAAGAGCATCGAGTCCAACCATTAACTCTACTAAGTCCACCACTAAGCCATACTGCCAAGTACCAGATCTGCATGGCTTTTAAACACATCCACAGATGGTGACACAAGACTTTCCCTGGGCAACCTGTTCCAGCATCTGACAACCCTTTCAGTGAAAGATTTTTTCCTAATGTTAAGCCTAAGCCTCTCCCAACGTATCTTGAGTCCATTCCATCTTGTTCTATCACTAGTTGGTTGAGAGAAGAGACTAACACCACCTTAGGACAAATTCCTTTCTGGTAGTTGTAGAGTGCAATAAAGTCTCCTCAACCTCTTTTGCGCCAGACTAAATAACCCCAGTTCCCTCAGCAGCTCCTTGTAAGACTTGTTCTCTAGGCCCTTCACCATCACAGTTGTTTTTCTCTGGACATGCTCCAGCACCTCAATGTCTTGTAGTGAAAGGCCTAAATCTGAACACAATATTCAAGGTGTGGCCTCACCAATGCAGAGTACAGAGGGACAATCAGCTTCCTGGTCCTGCTTGCCACACTGTTTCTAATACAAGCTAGGATGCCATTGGCCATCTTGGCACACTACCAGCTCATATTCAGCTGCTTGTTAACCAATGCATTCAGATCCCTTTCTAGTGGACAGCTTTCCAGCCACTCAGTCCCAAGCCCGTAGTATTAAATGAGGTTGTTGTGACCTGGCACTTGGCCTTGTAGAAACTTATAAAACTGACCTCAGCCTATCAATCCAGTCTGTCCAAATTCCTCTGTAGAGCCTTCCTCCCCTCAAGCAGGTCACACTCCCACTCAACTTGGTGCTGTCTGTTGACTTACTGAATGTGCATTCTATCCCCTCATCAAAATCATGAATAAAGATGTTAAACAGAAGCAGTCCCAATAGGGAACCCTGATGAACACCATTTGCGACCAGTCACCAACTGGATTTAACTCCATTCACCACCATTCTTTAGGGCTGGTCATCTAGACAATGTTTGAAGCAGCAGAGTGTATGCCCAACCTAGATGTGAGCAGACAGATTTTTCATGAGAATGCTGTGAGAAACAGTGTGAAAGACTTCATGGAAATCCAGGTAGACAACATCCACAGCCTTTCCCTCATCAGCCAGGCAGGTCATCTTGTTGTAGAAGGAGATGAGGTTCATCAAACAGGACCTGCTTTTCATAAACCCGTGCTGACTGGGCCTGATAACTTGGTTGTCCTATATATGGTGTGTAATGGCACTCAAGATGATCTGCTTCATGACCTTTCCTGGCACCGAGGTTAGATGGACAGTTCTGTGGTTCTCCTTTTGGCCTTTTTTGTGGGTGGGTGTCACATTTGCTACCCTCCATTCCTCTGAGACCTCCCCATTTGGCCATAACTGCTGATAAATGATGGGAAGATGCTTGGTAAGCATATCCTTCAACTCCTTCATTACTCTTGAGTGTAAGCTTTGCAGCCCCATAGATCCGTGTACGTTTAAATGGTGTAGCAGGTCACTGACCATTTCTTCTTGGATTGTGGAAATGTGTTCCTCTTTGTTCACACTGTCCCTTGTCCTGCAGCTTTTACACCACTGAAAAGACTCTGGCCCCATCCTCTTGATATCTATCCTTCAGATATTTATAAGCATTGATAAGATCCCCACCTGTCTTAGAGGTAGTCAGCCCTTGAAACCAGTGGAGGGTAGCTTTGCTTACTATGCACAAGGGAACATGAGGTCCTTCATCCTCACAAAAGCCACTTCTAGCAAGGTACACTCATTGAGTTCATGTGTCAGGAAGAAGACCACACTACTGTGTCCACAGCCTGCTCTCTTCCCTTATAAAAATATTTTCACCCTTCCCTGAATTGCTCTCCTGCAATTATTTCAAGCAAGACCCATCTTATTCTCCTGTATTTGTACTCAGCAGGGGGAGGTGAACGTATCTGCTGCCTGTGATGTCGGCTTAAGAGCTCTGCTCAGGACACCATCATAATTCTTGTCTGTCTTTTTTTGCTAATGGTTGCATACCTTTGATTAAAACCTGCATGGTGCATTAAAGGCTAAAACAGATGATGAATGCCACATAGTACTTTGCATTAGATCAGAGTTGATTACAATTTTTGATGATCCAGCAGCTACAAGAGGAAACTGCATGAGCAGTGAAAATATTCAGCTGTTACTGTTGTAGGAGACAGTGGGTTTTGTTTGACACAAGATACAAAACAGTAACTAAATACACAATGTACTCTCTTGGTCAATGAATGGCTTCGTACTACAGAAGAGCTCTGTAAAGAAAAGCTGGTGAATGAATCAGTCCAGATATTTGTAAGACTTCTTGCTTGTTTTCAAGTGGGCAACCCTCCCCCACCAACAGTTTTGGAGCAAGATGCTAGTTGATTTTTCATCACCACAAATACAACACTTAACTATTTGAAACAAACAAGCAAACAAGAAGGCAGCATAAAGATACTGACCCAACTGCATATCACAGTAGCATGCAGAGATATCTTTGGTAACCTCTGCCAGCTCACCAGTGAAACAAAACGCTATTACTGCTCTAGGTGAAAAGATTCAGTTAAACCAGGCAGACAAGGCACCAGAGGAGGAAGCCGCCTGATTATAAACATAGTTCTGGCAGTGCGAGCAGACCAAACTTGTAACAGAGAGAGGTTCACTTTCTAAAGTCAACCAGAACTTGGTAGAAGGATACATAGAACAAATTTGTTACAGAAGAACAGGAGGGAGTCATATGTGACTGTGGTGGTTTAGGGGCTCAGGTGCCTTTAAGACGACCACAAAGACAAAGTTCGCCAAAAAGAGATGGAGTCCCAAGGGACAGACCTGATCATCCCAGGATATTGTAACACTGTTATTCCATTCTGCTTCCCAGTATCATAGCTTATAAAGCAGTGCCTTGCTGATATCACTCTCTTCTCCTCTCCTCTAGAGGAGTGCACATCCCTACGTATCTCGTGGTCCGTACGTGTGGGAGATGGCTTCTAGCTGGCAGGGAGTTTTGAGATGCGTCATGAGGCCTGAGGTGGGAGGGCAGTTTTGGCTTATTCACAGGTGTGCTGAGATTGGATGGGTGGAGGCTTCTAGATGGTTTTGATCTGGTAAGCTTGGCCTACTTTGTGAATGTATTCATTCTACCTGAATGCTTTCTGTACACAGTTGCTGGTAAATGGCATCTCCCATTTAAGCTTCCAATCAGTGTGCAGCATTGTTAATTTTCCTCCCCCAGAGGAGTAAATATCATTGCTGTTCTTTGGCCTTGCATAGCTTGTGGCCCTGAACTAGGATAGTGACTGAGCAGAGGTGGAAGAGAAGAAAGGAGAGATTAAAAAAGGCAAACTGTTTTTAGGGTGCTGTCTCTGAACAAGTAGAGTGGACTTCATGGTCCCTTTGGTGGTTTCATTTAGCTTGATGAATTCTTTATCAGGATAGCTTTTTAAATGCAGTTAGAGATCCCTTCCTCCACAGAACAATTCCCAAAGAAAGGCAGTTTGACATGGCTATTTGGTAAGACCCATTTGCAAAAATACTGCCAAGTATGATCAGTTACCCTTCCAGTTCAACTGAATTTCAGTAATCCCTCTCCAGTGCAGTGATGCTGATGTTGCGATGGTTTCTTTTACAGCTAATGTCCTGCGTATACACTGCTAAGCAAGAACATGGCATTCAGATCAATGGATGGCCAAAGTTACAGAGTTGAAGATGATTTAAATCCAGGACCTCTCTAATTCCACTACAGTTATAGAACAAAGACAGATTCAGGAACATATCACTTTCAAGAATTAAAGAATCATGGCATTGCTTTGGCTGGAAAAGTCCTCTAAGATTATTGGGTTCCACCATCAACCTAAAACCACCACACGAAGTGCCATGTCCATACAGTTCTTGAACACATCTAGGGATAATGTTGGACATGGCACTTGGTGCCATGGTCTAGCCTTGAGCTCTGTGGTAAAGGGTTGGACTTGATGATCTGTGAGGTCTCTTCCAACCCTGATGATACTGTGATAACACCTTTCTAGGCATCCTCTTTCAACACCTGACCATTATTTTGATAAAGATATTGTTCCTAGTATTCAGTGTAAACCTCCCTGGACCTCAACATGGCTCTGGGACACCTGAGCTAGTTGAGGATGCCCTTGCTTACGGCAGAGGTGGTAGGACTAGACAGCATTCAGAAGTGCCTTCCAACCCAGACCATTCTATGGTAATTTCAGGCCATTTCTTCTCATCATGTCACCTCATACTAGGAAGAAGAGACCGGTCCCCATCTTACTACAACCTCCTTTCAGGTAATTGTAGAGAGCAATAAGGTCTCCCCTTAGCCTCCTCTCAGTTTCTTCAGCTTGATCCTCATAAGACTTCTTTTCCAGGCCCTTTACCAGCTTTGGTGCCCTTCTCTTGGAGCCCCAACATGCTCCAGCAACTCAGTTGTCCTCCTTGTAGTGAAGGAAGGTAGACACAGTACTCAAAGTGCAGCCTCACCAGTGCCAAGTACAGGGGCACAATCATTTCACTGCTCCTGATGGCTTAATATAGGCCAGGATGCTGTCAGCTGCCTTGGCTACCTGAGCACACTGCTGGCTCAAGTTCCCAAGGCCGTCAATCAGTAGTATCCCCAGGTCCTTTTCTGCAGGGAACTCTTCAGCCAGTCTGCTACAAGCTCATAGCATTGCATGGGGTTGCTGTGACCCAGTTGCAGGACCTAGCACTCAGTTTTGTCAGACCTCAGCTCATTGATCCAGACTTTTTTGCATAATCTCCCTACCCTCAAGCAGGTCAACTCTCTCACCCAATTTAATGTCATCTGCAAAACTTACTGAGGATGCACTCCATTCCCTCATCCAGATTGTTGATAAAGATATTAAAGAGAACTGGCCCAAATACTGAGCCTAGGGGAACACCACTTGTGACCAGCTGCCAGCTGGATTCTGTTCAACTCACCACTTCTCTTTGAGCCCAGCCATCCAGCCAGTTTTAACCCACATTCACAGGCCAGCTATTTTAGTGTTCAAGTTACAGCTACTTTTTAAAATCAGTTTTGTGCATATAAATCTGGAATAAACTACCAAATTTCCTTTTAGATTCAAAAAGGAGACACTGGGTAAAAAGTATGCTGTAAGTAGTCCAGAAGTAGTAGAGGAAAGCCACAAAGGCCACAGAAAATGAAACACTTCTATCAGTATCACTTTCACAACAGCAACAAGAAAGCTGTAGCTTGCTCTAGGCTTTCCAGGGTGTGGGTTCCAGAGATCTGAACCCTCCTGGTTAAATGCCCTCATTACCACACGGACAGCAACAAGTACTTTCTCAAGGAAGCTCTTGTTTGAATCCCATACAGAGGACACTGATCACACAGCAGTGCCTCTGTCCTCCATATTCTTCACCTTGCTTGGGTGATTCTGTTCGTGGCAAGAAACTCTCCACATGCATCCCAAAAAGATTTCAGTGTTGAAAGCAGAAGGAGACCATCATGAGGCCTACTTATCTTTAATCATAATTCAGCACGTTGCAGGATGTCTTGTGATGTCTAAGGCAGTGTATGCTGGGAGATATCCCATCGCAGTGCATCATCGCTCCTATCCAGACATGCTCTTCCTAAAGTAGGCTGCTGTAGTAAGAGAAAATACACACCCACGGCTGTGTTTCCAGCTTCAAAGCATACCTAGTGCTATCTCCAACAAGTATGTTTGTTCCAGGTTTTGCTACCCAAAATGCCATCACAGCAGATTACTTAAGATGTGTAAGTGAAAAGAAAGTCGTCTTAGAAGGAGAAGAAAAAAAGGGGAAGTCCTGGAAAGTACATCACAGACATCACTGACAGCTTCAGACAAAACTAGTACGACAAGCCAAAGAAGTAACTAAATAATCTCTTCTGTTATGGAGATAATGGGGTTTGATTCCCAAAAACTGTATCAAATTTTCTATGTATTTGCACTGTCTTATGGTTAAGTGCTCTTTCCCCCTGAACGTTTGAAAGGGATCATACTCCAAAGACTCACTGGCTAGATTACGTGGACACATTATAAGTTTCACAATCTTGAGAGCATCCTACTTTGATCTCAGAAGGTGATTGTTGGAGCCCCACAGAGCAAAAAGATAGCACAGGAGGGTATTTTCACTGAGATACACATAAGGAAAAATTCCTGAGATTTCTGTGAAATTGCTTTGCTTTAGACTTTTCCTCGAGTGTTTCATTTCAACTATAAATAGAAAATAGAATCTCATGACAAAGATGTAGTTGACATAGTGTGCAATTTATCATCTGTGAGCACATTTCAGAGTACTTGTCTAAAAGCTGACATGCTGTGTGGACTGTAGAATATGACTATTTTAATATATTCCATGACAAATGCAAGTGAAAGTAGCTGGGATGAAAACAATCCACAAAGAAAATTCTCCATTGCCTCTCTTGATCTGGACTTCTTTGTGATAGGAGATAACTTTGTGTAGCCAAAGCTCCTCCAGCATAAATGGAAAAAAGCCTTACTTCTCTGGCTCACTTCCTATCATGCCTCTGTCATGACTTGTAAAGACCTATTCCTGGAAGAGCACCCTTAGAAGATTTGACTTCTTCCTCACCCATAAAAACACCACAGACATGCAAATTGTCATATGTAGAGACAGCACTGAAGTCAGTAGACTAACATAAACAAGAGCAAAAGCATCTGATTCCAAGGCTGTCACTTCCTTCTTCAGTACCTTTCTCTTGAGAACCATTTGTAGTAAGAATGAAAAATAACGGCTAACAGTAGGTCACTTATGCTGAAACATTCATTTTCTTACACATCTCAGAAAGCAGACACATGGCTGTAAATCTAGGTTTACTCTGCTAGTACCAGCATAAGTGAAAGAAGCAGCTAACCTCATCTGCTAAATGCAGTGTAACATGTCAAGGGCTGTAAGTGATTTAAGGCTACAGCATTTGGGAGGTGAAGTGCCCAACCTCATAGAGCAGACAATGACTATTATAGAAGAGAGTTCTAACTTCAGACTGCTTGAATTTTGGCCTCAGATTCTACACAGTACTGAACATACTTGCATTATTGCTGAATTTTTTTTCTTTGTGCTTTAAGAAGCTGCCTATGTGCTGCAAGGGCAAACTCACAAGTTTACCATAGATTAATGGTCAAGCAGTTTAAAGGTTGCCTTGTCCCTCCAAGCCACTTTCCAACTCTTTTTTTTTGCACTGCCATAAATCCGGAGTGACAAGTGTGGCTCCAGCAGAAGTCTCTGGATTTGCATGGGGTAACTGATAGCAGACCTTGTCCCATTGTTTTCATTTCACAATGTCATAATAAACTAAAGCAACAGCAGACAGCAGTTCTTACAAAATAAGGCCCTGACCAATACTGTCTGAGTTTTCTCTGCTTCCTATACTGTTTCTTTTACACAAGCAGCAAGTACTTCTGCAACTGGTCACAGCAATTGCCCTATACTCTAGTGGACATACCACCAGAGGGCAATGAAACACATTGACTGTGTCAGCATCTTATAGATGGAACCTTCAGGCCCCAGGTCTAGGAGGTGAAAAGCTCCTATGTTAGCCATAAATAAATTCAGCAGTTGCTATGAGATGACCTTTACCCATTTTAAGACCACAAATGGTCTGTGCTCCAACATTCTTTGAGGAGTTTTTATTCGTCTGGGATAATTTGCATTTTTCTGTGTCTATTATTTGCAAATGTTGCTTCTGAAATACAATCAGAGGCTAAGAATTGGTTATACATTTTCCCGTGCATAATCTCCTAGCACTAAAAGGTGTATTATATACACCTCTGGTTTCAATACAACTTCCAACATTTTACAATTTGGAAGAGTGATGTGTGGTCACTGACAAACTATGGATCAAAACTGAATCTTTGGTTTGTGCATGACTACCATTTTAATGATTTGGGTAAATCCCAGGTACGTTCATATTGGCCTAATCCAGAAGCTAGTTACTTTCACTTACATGATGATAGAATCATAGAATGGCTTGGTTTGGAAGGGACCTTAAAGATCATCAGCTAGACTCAGCTGCTCAAGGCCTCATCCAGCCTGGCCGTGAACACTCCCAGGGAGGAGGCACTTACAACCTCCCTGGGCAATCTATTCCAGAGACTCACCACCCTTGTACTGAAGGACTTATTTCTTAGATGCAGTCTAAGCCTACTCTCCTTCAGCTTAAAACCATTACCCCTTGTCCTATTGCTAGATACTCTTATGAAAAGTCTCTCTGCAGCCTTCCTGCAGGATCCCTTCAAGAACTGGAAAGCAGCTGTAAGTTCCTCTGGAGTCTCCTCTAAGCTGGACAACTCCAGCTCCCTCAGCCTATCCTTATAGCAGAGATGCTCCAGCCCTTGAATCATCTTTGTGGCCCTCCTCTGGACTCTCTCCAATAGATCTGTGCCCTTCTTATGATGGGGAAACCAGAACTGGATGCAGTATTTGAGGTGTAGTCTCACAAGAGCAAAGGAGAAGAATAACCTCTCTTGACCTCCTGAGCACAGTCCTCTTGATGCAGCCCTGGACACAGTTGTCTTCTGGGCTGCATGAGCACACTGCCAGCTCATGTTGAGCTTCTCATCAATCAGTACACCTAAGTCTCCTTCTTCAGAGCTACTCTCAACTCACTCTGCACCAAGCCTGTGTTTATGCCTGGGATTGAACTGACCCAGATGCAGGACCTTGTTGAACCTCATGGAATTGGCACTGGCCTGCTTCTCAAGCCTGTCAAGATCTTTCTGGATGGCATCCCTTGCCTCAAATGAGTCCACCACACAGCTTCTTGTCATTGGCAATCTTTCGAGGGTGCACTCAATGCCACTGCCCATGTCATTTACAAAGCTGTTAAAGTGCAGTGGACCCAGTACAGATCACTAAGGAACTCCACTTGTCACAGGTCTCAACCTGGACATCATACCATTGATCACAACCCTCTGAGTTCATCCATCTAGCCAGTTCCTTATCCATTGGGTGATGGATGATGAGCGCTTCTGAATCAGCTGCCTGTTTTGACAGACTATATATTCAGGAGGTGTTTGGGTAGAACATGCACAGGTGTAGCCTGCTGTAAGAACATGTGTCCTACACACATATGTATGACATATGAGTAGCTGGCTGATAGCCCCTCATCTCTGCTGCACTCAGCTCTGGATTACCCCAGAACAAGCTCAGTATCATTGACAAATTCTTCCTTGTTTTCCTTGCCATTAATCTGGGTCTCATGAGAGAAGCTATTGAAGTCCACGGGAGCCAAAGTGATTTCACAACTTTGCAGAATCAGTATCTTAATGACATTTTTAAAAAATAATAATTAATACAAAACCAAGGAATGAAGGCAAGCATTTGCCATAAGTAATTGGAGCTTTAAAAAGCAAGTGTGCTGTCTTCTAGACAGTACCAAGCAGAGCAACTTTCATCTTCTAGGCACGAGTCAGAAGATAAGATTAACTTTCATCACTACTATACTGGCATTAATGATTGATATCTGAAAGATGGGTACCACAGTGGAGCTTGCATACCTATTAATGAAGAAGCACACTTCCAACAGGTACAAAAATGGAATTCAAAAAACTCTGAGGAAAACAAAGAGTTCAAAAAAGTCTGAGAGCGCTTTGATTTTGACAGATAGACTAGGAGAAGGCTTCTGTATAAACAAGGAAAGTAGTCAGGGCATGTAAAAGATGAAGTGATTTAAGAAGTAGAGTGGGAAGGGAAAGAGAGCACTGAGACTGGGATTTGGAACAAGATTCTGTAAATGTTGCTTTAACTATTAATTGAAGAGTAAACAGCCTATTAAATTCTTAAGGAATATGTGCACGAAAAGCAGAAGCACAAGTCAGATCTGCCCCATGTGGATGTTGTTTATGAAGCAGCCTCCCTGGAAATGTTCCTCACAATTTTGACAGATGAACTTTCTGTAGGTTGTGCATTTGAACATGGAATGCCTATTGTTTCCATCTGCCTATGGCTTGTACAGTTCCTTGGGGGCTTAATACAGAGACAGACATTTAGGGAAAAGAAGGGTTTATTGAGTGACAAAAAACACATTCTATGAGAATGCACTTGGAGAAAAAAAGAGAAAACAATCATGCAAAAATCCAAAACCCCCAAAACACCACCAATTCTCAACCAAACACTGGTTCCTACAGAAATGAAACCACTGCAGAAGGAAAAAAAGGCTTTTTAAAAAGTGCATACATTTTTCATGGAGTGGGCCTAAAGCATTTATTTATATTTCATCTCTGTATGACATGGTTTTGCTCATCTAATTCCATTTAGAACATTACAATTTTTGTTTCAGATGTCTCTCTGTTGAAGCGTATTCTCTAAAGTGCCCTGGAGCTGCTGGTATTGTGCATGTTATCTAAATGACTCATTCGAATTTTTAAGGACAAGTTGTCTCAGAAATAGAGTATTCTGGCTTTCAATTATTTTTATTTTAAAGTTTTTAGTTTGGGGTGCAAAGAAGAAAGATGTAGAACAACAGAGAGCGTTTGAATGAAGTCACACAATTGCTGCTGTTTTCTGCTTTACGGCACGAAGCCAGACATGTGCAAGTGGCACACTTTCTCCTGATATGCACAGGGTAAATCCTGATAGCTTATGGCATTCCTGCAAAGTTCATTTCAGGAAAAATACAAATCCCTCTGCAATCAGAAAGCAAAATACAACTGACAGACAGTGCTGCTCATATGATGTTTGTTTCTACTGTGTTGCTACCTATTCTATAAATAAGAGAACTTAACATTTCAGGCACATATTTGGTTTTGCATACCTTCATATACCTGTGTGGTGAAATTCTAGCTGCAGTGAAATGAAAGTTTTCTTCAGATGCATATTATACCAGAATATTTTGCACACAAACATTCACAAATGCTTGCTTTATACGGCATAGGTCAGGTTCTGTGTCACATACAGCATGGGGCCCCGAGAATGTAAAGCCTGTATTTTGCAGGCAGGACTTGTTATTTTGCTGAAGGAGACTGAGTTAAGGGCTAAACTGTATACTTTTAAAGAAATAGATTCCAACTCAAGAAGACCTCATTGACAGTGAACAGTCACTATAAAAATGATGCTTCTATAGTATCCACCCACTGCAAGATAGGAGTTCATTGTGTATCTAGCTACTTTAACTACAAGAAGAACACCAAGTTGTCTTCTCCTTCACATTGGGTGTTCCTGTACAGAAACAGAAAGCCAATCACAGGGACTGTCCTTTCAGAGAGTACAGATAGCTGGTTGACATCAATGCATTTTGTTTGCATGTGGAAATGCACAATCTGAGCTGCATTTATTGACTAGTCTCTGTGATTGAACTAAAGCAAACTGGACTTCTGCTCAGTAGAGAGTAACTTTCTCAGGCTGCCAGGACAGTCCTCTGGAGGAGTCAGGACATTTTTCAGAACAGAAGATCATGTTTTCCTAAATAACCACCCCCAGTCTATAACCAATCAGGCAGTATATGTATATCATGTCCTAAAAGTTAAGGTCAAAAAGGACACCAGATGCATGTACTATGTATTCAGAGTCTATTAACTTTAATTAAAACCTCCTAGTTGATGCCCAAAGACTTTAGTGACAGAAAAACACTTCAGTGCTTACAAAACTATCTGCCCCAGACACAGGGTTGGCAAGACCTGAGGAAGCCCTGCAATGGCAAGGAACTAATGATATGAGATGTACATAAATGATCCTAGCAGACAAAACACACCTCATGCTATATGAGGTGAAAGATTCACAAAGCCTGCCAACCTGACTCAGGGAAAATTCCCTCCCAAACCAACTAAAGCAATCTGTAATCACTCTCTATACCACCTACAAAGTTATCTCCTGTGGTGGCCAATCTCTAATGATTCAGGGAAAGCAATTAATAACAATGCAAAGAAGCAGTGTAAAGAAATCTTTGTTCATTGCACGAGGGAGGAGATTAAAAGAAACCTGTCCTGATCATCTTCAGACAGCTCACTGAAAATCTGAGCCATGACATTCAGGTCTGTTAATTGTCAACACAGAGTAGCTGTCTATAAGCTTTTGAGTGTAGTAGTCTTCCCCAAAGGAAAGGGGCAAGCAAAGCTAGCTGCATAGGGACACAGCTGTCCACCCCAGGCTTACCAAAAGGCTTGTCAGTGATTGCAACTGACTGTTTCTTTTCTAGAGGGACTCACTTCTGTTTGACAGACCTCACAAATGGAAAGTAGCTTCTAATTTCAAGATTGAATTAGCTAAAGTTCAGCTTCTGTCAGTCAGAAAAAAAACCCTTTGCTATCAGGTATCATCATCATAGGTATCATCCTCTCAAACTGCTCTTATATTAGCTGAGCACTCTGAATTCTTTAAGTGCCACACTCCAATGATTGTTTTCCAGCCTTTAACTCATTTTATAGTCCAGTTTGGCCAGAATAGGACACATCATCCAAAGAAGAAGCTTACAAACTACTGTTCCTCTTTTTCATAGGTCATGCCATCTCTTCACAGCACAGCAGCAAAAATTCAAGCTGAAGAAATTATCTGCCATACTAAAGTTCTGCAAGCCACTGCTTTCTAAAATGTTATTTAAACTATGTTTTGTTCTGCTATATACTAGCTAGGGCTTGACTGTGTTAACAAGTGCTGTTTTGTTAGAGCAGAAACATTCAGCTAGGTGATCACACTTTAATTGGCTTTATGGTTTACTGCCTCAGTAATTTTTGCATCAGCCTTAACCAGCAAATGTTATACATCAACTGACTAGATCACTAATCAAACTTTACCTGCCCAATCCACCCAGTGCATGGAGAATAAATTTACAGTAGCACTACCTGAAAGAGCTTGAATGAATTATGGTGAGACGATGCTTGCCTGTAGAGACTGGAAGCAGAGAAAGATTTTTGAACGAGTATTTTAGGCAGGGGGCAAGCTATAAAGCTGAAGAATTTTTGTTCACTTGTACAGAGGGGAAAAAAAAAAGAGATATTTGACTCAGTGGTTGTCATCTGCATTGCTGATTAAGGTGGAAAATCTGTGAAGGAGCCTCTTGTTAGACCTGTTGGCAGTGCATCATCCAGCGCTGTGCATGCTTTTTCCGCACCATGCAGGCATTTTTCATTTCATATATCATTCAGAACTTACTGCGACCCTTCCAGAAGTCACATTATATTGTTGTATATTCCCATTAACACACAGACCTTCACTTCATGAGGAACCTGGCTGCTCTGGAAAGGCACAGGGAGTGGGCACTACAGGTGGCCTTTTCACATTGGGATGCTCCACTGACACTTCTAGACAGGGAAAGAGTGCTTCTACTGAAGATGAATTGCATCTCCCCAGCTTTCAGCATCCATCTTTATGCACAGGCCTTTGTACCTGGGTGTTTGGCACCTTTCTAACATCCTCCTCCACCACCAGCCTATCCAATGCCAATTCCACTACTTACAGCATTTCCAGCCAAATTAAACACAGCAGTTGTTTCCAGAAAACAGCATCAATTCTGAAACCTAAGGAAAACTCAGCAACATATCTTAAACTGTTGACTACAACCCCATTCCCTAAAGAGAGGAAGGCCAGGCCATCACTATATCCTTCATAGGAAGGAGATAATTTTTTCTCTCAGCAAAAACACTAAAAAAGATACCATCTCAGAAGTAAATGTTGTACTGATAAAGACCTCACTTTTTAGATGAGTTGTCAGAGGTCTGACCTATGGCATCAGAATCTCCTGCAATCATTTTTGTTCCTGAATCTGCACATTGACTGTAGCATCCTAGCCAAATACCAACTGACATATTCTGCCACCTGAGATAAACAATTTTTTTTAAAGCCCCTAACTCTTGCTGCTGATTCTGTTTAACAAATTCGTGTTTGCTGTTGTGCAGTAGTGACATGTGATACTACACAGTCACCGCACTCTGCCCCAGAAACAATCATCGCACATAAGAGAACCCGCTGCTTTGCTCTTGTGTCAGCGCTTTGAATTCTTTGTGTATCCCAGGGGATGAGACAAAATTGCTACATAATAGGAGATTAATTGTGCTGTTATTTAGACACAATCTTTATGCTTCTTCCTCTGACTTCCACACCCAGCATCACTTGAAAAATGAGTGCAACAAAGTAACAGAGCTCTGCACGGGCCCATGCAACGCAGTGATTAAAATGAATTGAAACCACCTGTGACACAGGCAGCTACAGCTACAAACCATTCCCTTCACGACAAATTAGTACAAGGCTCACCCGGGTTACAAGAAACTGGAAAAGGGCATTTTAAGGTGTGGGGCTTTGTGGTGAGTTGAGAAACTACCTCCCTCAACATGCACATCGGCAGACTAACTCAGAAGGTTTGGAAGTAAGATGAAGCTATATTTTACAGCAAGCTAGATTTGCAAGCACACATACAAAATACACTTATGTGTATTTACAACAATATACAATTATTTACAATTTAGAAGTAATACAGAAATCCAGTTCTCCCTCCTGGACAAAGAAAGCTCAGAAGAGGCCAATGTTACCTTCTTCTCTCCCCCCAGATAGAAAATCATCAAGGCTCAGGTGTTATCAGTTCAGTCAAAGTCAGTATTTAGCCGTTCACAGAGGAGGTGGAAGGCAGAAAGCAAAGGGAACAAAGAGTGAGAACTTGTTTATATATTGGTTTCTTATACCAGGTAGCAAGCCAAGGGAGGATACAGACTTTATTACTGGTTTCCTTTTACAACCAATGCCCTGCTCATTCACCCTATATTCAAAAGAATGTCCAGAAAGTTCCTCTCCCTTGTTTATAATTTATAACCAAAATAGAGTGTTAGCTCTTAAGCTGCTACAGGGTTTCATCTTGTCACCCAATACTAAATGAAGCATCTCACAGGATATGCTTCAGGAATCCAGTACTATAATGCTTAATCTACTGCAGGCATAAGATAGTTACTATCCTTCCTGAAATCTAACCATTATGCTGACAGCATTTCTTTACTAATCTCACATTGCTTCCTGCAAAAATGCCCTCATTAATTATGTCTTCTCTTTTGGAATAACTGTCTTTCTGAAACAGAATAGCCTCTGCCTATGGAAGCAGTGTTGAAGCCTGTGAAAGAAAATGGCTGAGCAATACTGAGCCGTGCTGGCTCTGCTACTTTTCTGTGTTTCAGCCATGCAGTAGCTAAAATGGTACTTTCAGTAGGCAGGAATGTCAGCACACTAGTGCTTCAAATTGTCAGTCTAGAACAGGAAAATGAAATAAACCTAAATCAGACTACATTTTCTAGACTTCCATGCCTTCCATGCTTTTGGCCACAGCATCTACCCAAATCTGCTTAATCATCATCTTTCAAGGTCAAAGACAAAACCCCTCAAATTTAATTCGACTGTTGTTTTCAGCTAATCTTAGCAGGTTCCACATTTAATCTTATCAAGGTACCAAAGTGTTGCCCTGCTATAGAGGCAGATGTGAACAAGTAAACGTCATGAATGCTGGATATGCTTTTTGGAATACAAACAGGGAACAGCTGATAAAGAGTCAATTTGGCAACATAAGCCAGGTAGTTTGATAAATACACCACCAACATCACCCTCCACCCTGAAATCCTACACATTTAACAAGATATCTGTAAGTAACTAGGCAAAATGAGATGATATCTATCACTAAACCAATATTTGCACACAGAATAAGCCAGTCACAAATATCTAGTATTAAGAAAAGTTGTATAACTGTACACACTTATGACCCACAGGTAAATATTGCAACTTTAAATCGCAGTACCAAACATCATATTTTCAATATCTGATTTGTTAATGTTGTGTGTAGTCCTTGTAATCTTCAATTCACCTATGGGATACACAACCTATGAAATATTGTGTTCAAAAACAGCTTTAACAGCAAACTGTAAATAGGCCAACAGAGAAATGTCAATGAAATCTAAAGAGCAAAATAGAAAACAATGATGACAAGTTATGTAATATTGAGCCTTGGTGTCCTGGCTACTAGAAACCTTGGAAGCTTGAAACCTTAGACCTGGGAAAGTGGATTCTATCACATTGAAATGCTTTTGTTGTGGAGGCAGGGAATTAAAGTGTTCAAGTCAGGAAATATATAGTAAAAAAGAAAAAAAAGAATTATTTTATTTTCCTGGAACCCCACCCCCACAACCACATGCAAAATTAGTTTAGTTTATCAGCAGACTCAGTTCGATGAGGAGTATCTTACAAAGGATACTATAGATAAATTTGGATATTTAGGAAGTCAGGAAATGTAAAAGGCTAAGTTATAAACACAGCTTTAGCCCATTATCAATCAGGCTGAGCAGAAGATGAAGGGAAAAGCTTACTCACGGTTAAGTGCTGGGCACTCGGCAAAGCTCCCTGCTGGATTCTTCTGTAGGAGCAGCCTTCTGACGTTGCCAGCAATACCCAATAACAGAGATCCATGCCACTGAAGTCCCAGATGAGTCACAGAACCGCCAAACTTGGAACTGTTTCGAGCACTTCTTCTCGAGTGGGATGGTCACAGGACAATGGTGCCCTTACAGCAGCAGGAGAGAGCCACGCTGCTAGGGTCCGCAGCCTGGGAGGCAGCCAGCAATTAGCTGCTGATGAGGTCTGAGAGGGTGACACAGGTGCTGCCAATTCTCTCTCTCAAAGGACCCGAGGCTTCCTAAGCCTGCCAGTTTGCACAAAGGGTACAAAAAGGTGGGGAGAGCTGTCGGAAAGCAGAGACAGGACAAAAATCACAAGCTGTACAAAGGTAGGAGGTGTCTAAAAGCAGGGACGGTCCAGTCACGGCAGGACCCTATACTTCACAGGGGCAGAGGACTCTCCAGACGGGAGAGAGAGAGACTTCTCCAGGTGGGAAGAACCCCAAGGCGGGGACTCTTGCTCTATTTATCCCTTTTTTCTAGACAAAGTGTTCATTTACTATTTACTAGGCACAAAACCACAGCCAAAACCAAACCCGATTTCAGTGCGGGCATCCACAGGGTCAGCCCGCCTGCAGGCAGGACCCCTTCTGCTGCCCCTCTGCCAGCCTGCAGGGCGGGGCGGGGCAGCAGGTGTTGGTGCCTTTCTTCTCCCGCAGCTGGGCTTCCAGCACAGCTTTTCTTCTCTCCAAAGAGTTGTCAAGGTCAGAGTTAGGTTTATTCTCTGGGCCAGCCAGGATACAGTCATCACTGTGAGTGGTGTTAAACACCAATAGCAGCATAGGATGTCATAATGTTAAGAGAGTCAAACCCTTTCTAAGAGCACTCAGGTCATTTTAATAGACAAAACCACCCTGCTCTGCTGCTTTGCTTGACTATTGTTGCCAGGAGAGTGATTGGCATTGGAATGGGCTGCCCAGGGAGGTGTTCAAGAAAAGACTGGACGAGGCACTTAGTGCCATAGTCTAGTTGAGTGGCTAGGGCTGGGTGCTAGGTTGGACTGGATGATCTTGGAGGTCTCTTCCAACCTGGTTGATTCTATGATTCTATTCTATGTTCCATTTCATTTGGATATTGTTCCATTTTACTTGATAATAAATATGGCCAGTAAAGTACCTCAAAATTTGCATCACTATAACCTCATTTGTGTCTCTCCTCATTCTTTTGGGATAATAATCTTCTCTCAATGTTGTTGATCAGAACAACAAAAGTATTCTATGTTCTATAGAGCAACAATGTTTTTCACCATGGGACTCACAAATTTCAGAATAATTTACTGTAAAATGGAATAAAATTTGCACAGTCAACTTCTTCTGATACACTGCTCACCCCACAATTGCTGTGGATATTTGCTTCAGGCATTTTCTGTTGGAAATACTTGCACCTAAGAAGAGTAGCTATGATTCCAGAAGCAGTTGATAGCATTCAGTTCACCCACATCTCTTTCATGAGACTGCCCATGTGCTGGATATTCATAGGTTGCAAGGAGAGATCTTAGGGGAAAAAGTAATAAATCATATAAAGCAGAAAGAATATAATGAGAAAAATGTTGGAACAGTAAAGAGAAAACACCCACCTTCATCACAGACAGATGCTTTTAAATTTCTTTTAAAACATATTTATGCTATATAGTCTTTGACAACATACTAACTAAAAAAATTCTTAAAGCCACAGATCAAACCAGAAACTTCAGGAGTTGAGAGTTGATGGCATGCTGCACTTAGTGTTTTGATGAGTTTACACTCCATGAAGAGGAAGGAAATATCCCCCTGCACAGCATATGGCATCTCTACAGGAGATAGCAACAAGAAACGACCTTCAAGGGACCATCTGCCAGTTCTGCTCTAGTCACACCTCCTCCTTGCCCACAACATGACCCTTATACCAAGGAGACCAGCAAAGGATGCACATGGGAAACATCCTAAACAGTTAAAGCTCATGCTAGTCTTGCATCATTCACTTCACCTTTGTTAGAGTTTTTCCCCATCAAATGCCAAGAGCATTTAACCTTTAGCACTGTTGTCCAGGAGCATCTGAAAATACCACTGAAACTGTGGCCCAGAGGTGGTTATCCATTCCTCACTGCTTCCACATCTTCAAATATTGTTTCAAAGAACAACAAAGGGAGGAAACTGCTAAGACAAAATGAGCTCTTGATGGCAGATGGTACCACAGGATAAATGGCTGTCGGTCTGCTGTGAATAATTCATCATTGTCAAGTGTGGTGCCCCAGTCATCTCAACATAAGTGTATGATACTAAGAAAAATGTAACATTTGTCACATAAGTACCACATACATCATGGGGCTTTCTTTTTAACCCACGTTAAGCACAAGAACATGATTTACAGAGTCAAGTGTGACTTGAAGGATGCATAAGAGCAACCTTCCTTACACACACACCTCTGGCACAATCTGGCTGAGCCATGTAACCAGAGAGGAGTGAGCTGTGTGGCACTGATTTGCCATTCACTTGTGAGAAGGTGAACAGAGAATGAGAGGAAGGGAAAGGAGCCTTGTGCTGTTTCTCTCCTAAGCCCCTGGCGTGGGAGCCAGTGCATGTCATGTACCCTGTATGTTTAGCCATCACCTATTAATTATGTCCTGGAGAAAAAAGAGAAACAGGGAGGCAAGTGGAACTAAAAAAGACATTGCTCAATCTAGTGCAAAGCCTAGGACAGCACAGCTTATGCCTATCCCCTGTCGCTACACTCAGCCCCCTGTTTTGGGGTCATATGGGAGCCAGTGGGGAAACAAGGTAGACTGCAAGAGGAAGACATCTTTCTGAATGCTCCCCATGCAAGGTACCTGCATCACTCTTACAGCACTCTGAACACTTGGTGATACTTGGATATCACCATAGAGTGATACTTGGACTACTATTTCAAAATTATCACAGAATCAACCAGGTTGGAAGAGACCTCCAAGATCATCCAAACAAGGAATAGTCTTAGTTTAGGCCCAGGGGGAAATCCAGGTAAAGAACTGTATATACAGAGTTACTTGCTCCCCATGCTTATCTCCCCAGGCACTGTATAAAGACCACAGGCTGTCTGATCTGGAAGGGTGGCTTGAATCACCTATTAATCTCCTGACAGAAAAGGTCTCTTAATCCATTTTAGGTACCGAATAGCAGCACTGAATACATCCTTAGGGGTCTCTTTCCTCTGCAAATTCCTACAAACCAGACAAGGCTGTTACAGCTGCCAGCTTGAGCACATTGCTATGCAGCTGAAGATAATGTTTTTAATCTCTTGAAATTCTGGCTGCTGCTACTTGTGGACTCCAAGCAACAACGAGAAAGCACAGAATTACAGTATCACAGTATCATCAGGGTTGGAAGAGACCTCATAGATCATCAAGTCCAACCCTTTACCACAGAGCTCAAGGCTAGACCATGGCACCAAGTGCCACGTCCAATCCTGCCTTGAACAGCTCCAGGGACGGCGACTCCACCACCTCCCCGGGCAGCCCATTCCAGTGTCCAATGACTCTCTCAGTGAAGAACTTTCTCCTCACCTCGAGCCTAAATCTCCCCTGGCATAGCTTGAGGCTGTGTCCTCTTGTTCTGGTGCTGGCCACCTGAGAGAAGACAGCAACCTCCTCCTGGCCACAACCACCCCTCAGGTAGTTGTAGACAGCAATAAGGTCTCCCCTGAGCCTCCTCTTCTCCAGGCTAACCAATCCCAGCTCCCTCAGCCTCTCCTCGTAGGGCTGTGCTCCAGGCCTCTCACCAGCCTCGTCGCCCTTCTCTGGACACGCTCAAGCATCTCAATGTCCCTCCTAAACTGGGGGGCCCAGAACTGAACACAGTACTCAAGGTGTGGTCTAACCAGTGCAGAGTACAGGGGCAGAATGACCTCCCTGCTCCTGCTGACCACACCATTCCTGATGCAGGCCAGGATGCCACTGGCTCTCTTGGCCACCTGGGCACACTGCTGGCTCAAATTAGTCCAAAAGTTCTCTATCACCTGTCCTGGGCAGATATGTTACCCTGAACAGCAGGCACAGAAGAGCTGCCAGTGCTGTCCCAGCTCATAGAAATAACAGGCAAACCCCAGACACAGGATCAGGATAGCGTTCAGTGGAAAATAGTTCAGCGGTACGTAGTAATTCAGTGGCATAGAGTGGAATTTGGGGAGAGAAAGTTGGCATAAACATACCCCCCCACCCCCCAGTGCTTCCTTTCCTTTCCCTCCCCCTCATGTCACTTCTCTGGTTCCTGCTCGTTGTACCCACATTGCAGCTGTAGCTGGGTAAATGACAGGCTGTGGCCTAGCGGCATGTGACAGATCATCCTGCGTCGGCTCTGAAAAATGGAGATGCTGTCAGCTGTCTGCTTCTCCTCACATTCACTGTCAGCATCAGTGCGTTCAGGCAGCATGTCACAGTCATCTGAACAAGATGAATACAGTACTGTGAACATCAGCTTGGGAACCAAGTCAATCAAACATGTGACCACAGCCACACAGAAGTGTTTGTGCTGAGAAACTGCCACAGAGAAAGGGTTTCCAGTGCCCTGCTATGTGTTGCCACTGGTGGTTGTTAATTAAAATATCTGCTCGAGCCTGTTCTAAAAAACAGAGAGATTTTTGTGGTGAGGTTTTTTTTCCTATAGAGGAGCTTGCAAAGAAAATCTCAGCAACCCCTAGAGTTGAAGGCAACTTCAACATGGACTGAAGCTGCTAGGGAGCACTCTGAATGTTCCTAATCTCACTGGACATCGAGCTGGTGGAGTGAATCCAGAGGAAGGTCATTAAGATGCTCAGAGGGCTGGAGCACCTCTCATACGAGGACAGGCTATGAGAGTTGGGGTCTTCAGCCTGAAGAAGAGAAGGCTTTGAAGAGACCTTATAGTGGCCTTCCAGTACCTGAAGGGGGCCTACAGGAAGGCTGGGGAGGGACTATTTGCAAGGTCTTGTAATGACACGATGAGGGATAATGGGTTTAAACTGGAAGAGGGGAGAATTAGACTAGATGTGAGGAAGAAGTTATTGACAGTGAGGGTGGTGAGACAATGGCACAGATGGCCCAGCGCGGTTGTGGCTGCTCCCTCCCTGGAGAAGCTCAAGGCCAGGTTGGATGAGGCCTTGAGCGACCTGTTCTAGTGGGAGGTGTCCCTGCCTATGGCAGGAGTTTGGAACTGGATGATCTTTGAAGTCCCTTCTAACCTGAACCACTCTATGATTCTGTGATCCTGTCTCACTGACAGGTTCACACAGGGAAGCAAAGGAACCTATTCTCTGCTGCCCACACAAGCCTCTAACTGAAGCAGGTCAGAGGAGAAAATCTTCTAATCCAGACAGGAGATGAAATTAAAGGCACCAAAGATGAGGATGTTGTCACTTAATTTCCATTTGGAAAAGCAGAAATAGCAGTGGATCATATAATGGCTTAGTGCTACACTCACTCCATGGGAAAACATGGCCATGAACTGCCTTCTTTCCCATTACCCCCTCCCTCAGCATTCCCAGGCTGTATAACCCAGTCAAGCCTGCTAAAGGCTGACACTTCTTATCAAGGCATCTAGAAACAAAGATGCCTTTAGCATATAACAAGAAGCTGCACGGTGACAGAAACGGTGTAGGGCATGAAACAGGAAAATGAACATTTCTCCCATTCCACCATTACTTCCTCAGACAACATCCACAGTTTTTAATTCTTCTCATCTTTACTTTCCCTAAAACTTCCCTGTGAAAAATATGTGCAAGTCTTTGTGTGCATCTCTTGCAAAATGCCTGTATTCTGTTGTCTGCTACAGGTTGGCCTAAGAGCTGCAATCACAAACCAACAGGAAATATGTTAACCCATAGTGCCTGTGCTGAAATTAATGTCCCTAAACTGAAGCAGTGGTCTGGGAAAATAGCAGAAATGCCTTTAGCGATGCAGTGACAAAAAGCAGCATTCACCCAGCTGAAGTGTCATTTATGGGCAAATTTTTGAGTACTGTCACAAAATGAAAAATGTGCAGTACATTAAAATGCATCTTAAAAACATCAGGAAAAATGCCAAAATAGCAATGACTTTGTAGCAGTCAGAGAACAGTGCTATTCAAAGAGAACAGAACTTCAGCTCAGACAAAGGCTGTTTCAACTGCGCAGGGAGGTTCTCCAACCAGAAAATTCATTTGAATTGCCAGTAGAAGTCTGAATTCTCTCTGAGAATCTCTTTCTAGGGAGGCAGAACATCTGCTACATGGTCATTCTAACTCTAACACAGAGGTAGGAAAAGAGAAACTTTAGTTACAGAAGTACTTCTGGCTTTATTTTCATATCAGAATTTGATGGGTTAAATGGCTAAGGAAAAGCTGCACAACTGCTATTAATAGTGGTGACTTCATGATTTCTGGGACTGTTTCTCTCATCCTTGCCTGGATCACCATCTCACTTAGTAAGATACTCTCTTAATGAGAGAGTATCTCACTTAATGAGAGTATCTTCTTGTTCAGTACCTTATTTGAAAATGGAAATGTACCTAAGTCATTTTCAGAGGGGCAAATCAACCTGCATAGATGCTCTCCTGTGCATGGTCATACTCAGAATGGGAGCAAATGAATGATGGCTAAAGACCATCCCCTTCCATTAGGATCCCTCCATGACTCTTCTGCCCCTAATGTGGATCATGACAAAAGGAAAATGCTCCTTGCTTTCTAGACATAGAATCTACTTGCAGCTGAGCTAGGTAATGCATGTGGAATACAACATGCATTATTGAAAGCAGAAAAACCTAAAGAGGTTTACTTAAATGAGTACACACTTTCCCCAAATTCCAAAAGACAATCCATATAACCCTTGCAGACTTCTCTACTGACCTCCCCATCAGCATGGACAGCCACAGGGAGAAGCGTTCCTTGTGCACCTGTGGATAAGAATGAAATTAAAAGCTTACTACTGAAACACACCAAACTGTACAAGTTACTACTGCTCAGTGATTTGCCTAAACAAATACATGTATTTAAATAGCTCTTTGTGCTGACAGGGACCTCAGAAATCCGTGCATGAAAGCTAGGAAGTGAAATTAACTCAGACCTGGGGCAATTACAGAAATTTGAGAAAGTTTCTTCAGGTTTATATCTCCTGCCTTGCCAAACACACAAAATAAAATAAGCTGTGAAGCTAGGCTAAGACCATACTTCATTCTGCTAATATCCAGACCTCAGATTTAGAACATTTGAGAAATAAACCAGTTAGATCTTAGTTCATGAAAGACAGAACAAACCTGAGTTTTTCCTTCCTACCAATAGCATTTTACCAGTAACACTGGTAAATCTCTTGCAAGAGATTTCACTGTGAGAACAAACCTGAGTTTTTCCTTCCTACTAGTAGCATTTTACCAGTAACACTGGTAAATCTCTTGCAAGAGACTTTACTCTGATAACAAACCTGTGTTTTTCCTTCCTACCAATAGGATTTTTACCAGGAACACTGGTAAATCTCTTGCAAGATATTTTACTGTGAGAACAAACCTGAGTTTTTCCTTCCTACCAATAATATTTCTACCAGTAACACTGGGAACCTGCAAGAGATTTTACTTTGTGTCTGAGAAAAGGAAGTATGGCTATTGAGACTTCAGAACAATCTATATCAAAAGAACTAAGTCTTTGGGAGCTAACAAGTTGGACTTTTATTTGCAATAATGTACAGTCACCTGACGTATCAAGTTGATGGATATTTTTTCTGTTAGATCTCATGTTAAAATGCAGGCTCTCTGCTGCCAGCATCTGAGTAATGTGCTGGCTCATTAACAAATCTCTTTGTACCAGAAGAGGTAGAAAATTATCCCTAAGCTCATGTCTTCTAGCCAAACAGACACATTATTCTTGCTGTGCTCAAAGTTCTGAATGGTCATTTACAGTAAAGGCAACAGCTTTCACTGGAAAACAAGTCACTTGCCAAGAAATGATGAATTAAAAAACAAAAAAGAAAAAGAAAATAATAGAGAAGAAAGGCAGATATATTGCAAATCTCCAAAAGATAAGGCTTTGTCAAGGAAGAAAATTAAGAAACACTGCAACTTGATCATCTACCCCCACACCTCAAGAGTCCTGCTATTCCTCTGGATTCTATCAAGAGGAAAAAAGAAATGCGATCAAAGTCTAAGCATCAGAGGACAACATGACTTTATTTTTCCTACATTTTGGTTGTGGGGTTTTGTTGTTTGGGGTTTTTGGGGGAGAGTGGGGTAGGGGACACAGAGTGGGATTGATGGACAGGAAGGGAAAGAAAGCTTTAAATTGTGATAAAGGTATAAGTGCCAAATAATGCAGTATTAAGATGACGTTACTAGTACAGATATAATTCCTGGCCTTATTTGATGGAGCTTATTCACTGTGTTCATCACTTCTTATCCAAGCTGTCAGGAAAATTGTAGCACTTACTATACACAGTATTAACAAAAAACACACCTTTGAAAACTGTGTTAAATAAACTGAGATAAATCATGACAGAGTTGCTAAACTCACAGGAAATGGGTTTGTTTTCTGACCACTGAGCCAAAATCTTTAAGATTTTTCATGACAGGCACTTCTCATGCAACCATTGCTTAGGTTTTTCTTGTCAAGAAGCTTCCTCAAATCTCAGTTTTTTGGAGTAATTGCCAAGAGAGTAGACAACTTCAAATTCTTCAAAAGATGAAGTGTTGACTGGTGGGTCAGATAGAATCTTGTGGGTCACTTGTGTCCCTCATCAGCACTCCAGTCAATTAGAAGTAGTACCTAACAGACCAAAACTCTTTGGGATATTTGTTCATGTTCTTTTAAATTAACAGTGCATATCACATGCCATTCCATGTAACTGAGCTCTGGAGTACCATTGTGACATCAGGACAAGATCCAAACCAGTTTCAACTATTACTGCACTAGAGTAGCAAAAAAATACCCAGTACAGAGTCTGGTCACATTTGTTTGACAGTAGAGCACAAAGAGCATGCTTCTTGTCATTTATATCTCTGCATGGCAATTAGAATTGCCAACATCAGTGGAGTCAGATCAACATACAGCCATAGGAAAGAAAGGGGCAAGGAAAGAGAATCAGCCTACCCCATAGTAGTTGGATAAAATAAAGCTGGTCAAACAGTGAAGTAATTCAGAATTCACAAGTCTTAACCATTATTCCTTTCTTCTTCTTAAAAAAAAAAAGCTTCAGTCAAGAGGAAAACAGGAAAAAAAAACCAAATCCATCAAATATATATAATTAATTATCCACCCCATATCACAAGCATTGTCTAGCTGAAATGAACCTGTCATGAATAATCCATAGACTAAAATAGATGCACCTAATGCTTAAAACACACAGTCAGAGATAATAGGCTTGCAAACAATAGAAAGTAGGCTGTTTGTTGTATAATTTATTTGCAACAAATAATTCAGGGTGCTGATGTCTTTCCTAGAACACATTTAAAATAATGCCTCTTTTGATAGCAGCAAAACTGTAAAAAATTAAACACACAAATTAATTAGATGTATTGTATAAGAACTTAAGGAACTTGAAGGTTCAGTACAGAGCTAGCAAGAAAAAAACAGGATTAAAATTACAACCCTATTCATATGGGTCCTGCTGGATGAGAGGGAAGTGATATTCAACACAATATAAAAAAACAAATTTGCTCAGAATATAATTATCCCTGCTGACAAAAAAAAATACCCCACTGCTCTCCATCAGTCTCAAGGCATCATCAGGCACTTTGCTGCACGCACAAGGCCATTTGGAGCACCACCTTCAGTAAGGTAGTTTCAGTAGTTATGTTATCATGAAACAGTGTTAAGGGAAAAGACAGTATTGAAAAATCTAAATTACTGCATCCAACAATGCTTCACAGCTATGAATAAAATAGGGCTTTACTCTTCTAAGGATGTATTTTTGCCATCTCCAGTTGTAATCTTCTCAAATGCCAAAGATTAATCAGAATTAAGTGTCATCAGTTCTTGAATGGGAGACTCCTCATAAGAAACAGGAGCTTAAAGGACACAGGGGAAATGATTCAGACTTTTTCTCCATGATATTCTTATCACTCTTTCAAATTTTTCCACTTGAATTTCTAAATCTAGGTCTTCCCTTAATGATCCAACTGCCTTGAAAATGTCAGGGTTTTCTTATTTTCATCTGTTTTACCAATAAGCAACTCTTAAAAAGGGAAAATCTTAATTGTTTGGGTGTTTTTTGCAATTGGAATTAACTGAATTGCTGGAGTTGGAAGATCCAGCATCATGGAGATGGCAAAAGAATCCCACCCCACCAAACCTATAATATGGCCTAGACTTTACCTGCCACTAAACCACTTTTCCTCAAGAAAAGAGGTAAAAAATAAAGGTAGAACTATGTTCTCCATTAGTCTATTTTAATCTGCCTTTCTCTGCTTTTTCTTAATATCTCAGTTTATGAAATGTGTTAAACTGTGTCTGGAACTCAGGGGTGGTTGGGGATGACCATTAAGTGGAGCTGTAATAAACTAAACAAGCAACTTGAAAATGTTAGGCATAGATTGAAGACTTAGTCTTGCAGTATCCTATTCAGGTAAGTGAATATCTTAACTTCATGTAAAATTTCACGAGGAACAGCTTGCAAGACTCTGTATTTTACAGTACTCTGGAATGTTTTCTGATGAAAACCAGGTGTCCAAATTGTCTTTCGGTTGTTTTCACTGTAGTTAATAAAGGGGAATAATTTCCAAGGACGAAAAAGGCAAGTAAGTGCCTGGTGCTCAATAATCATCCTCAAAACACTTGAGGGATCAGAGCAAAGCTATTCACCGGCTCTTATGTACCAGGAAGAAAGTGTAATCGCTTTGCATAACTTCCCTCAGGATGCTGAGGACAAACAGAAACAAATCTGAGGTCACTGCAGGCTACCACTGCAATTACCTTACCCTCCTTTTTACCAAGGAGCGTTCCTTGTGCCTTAACGAGTTTCAGAAGAGTACTCAACAGATGCTTAACTTCCAAAATAAAGGCTTATGTCAAGGGTTTGCTCCCATGCAAACAGGAAAGGTTAGGGGACAAGGACACGCTAAAGCATTTCCCGGATTCAAGGCTTGTTTGAATAGGAAAACATCTTCAGCCTTTCTTCAAATCTTACCACTCCACTCTGACTTCTAAATTCTCAGTGACTTAAATCGTGTCATACACAGCACATTTTTATATCATCTGCTCAGAAGTACCTCTCCCACTTTCGGCCTAGCTTCTTCTGTTAGCTGTGTCCATTTCTACAGTTTCAGAAGAATTCTGGAAAATATGCTTCTCTTCTACATCATTATTATTTTTTTAAGCTCAGTTTTTTTTCATAGTTGCCTCCCTGCTAGATCCCTTTGGGATATGTGAGTCATATCCATAGCAATTGATGGCTTTAAATAATGCAATGTCATGTAACAATATGAAAATACAAAAGCCACATGTTAGAAAACTGCATTTGGAAACAGCTTTTGTAGTAAAACATAAAAAAAAAAATCTTCTCAGACACCTACCTAATTCAGATTGGCAGCTTTACAAGGAATGTAAGGTTTTGGTCTGAATCTCCTTTCATGTTGTCAGGACCCAAGCATAATTATCTTCTTTATCTTCTTTTAGACATCTTTTTTTGGTTTTGGACCCATAGAGTGCTTTTTATACACAAGGAGGAGGAAAAAAAATGCAAAGAGAAAGAGGAAGAAAACAATTAATATGATTTATTAATACAAAGTATGCATTAATCATTAGCAAGCTGCTCTACATCCATCACTTACAGGAAGGCTCATCATTCAAAACATTTTTGGTGCCAATATCAACTGCCTGATCTTGGGGCTGATCCTCCTTCCCACTGAAGTCAACAAGACAACAGCTTCTACTAACGTTCACAGGAAAGCTACCCATTTTGTCAAATGTACATCCATTCAAGGCAGACATACAGCTACCCCCTCATCTTCTCTCCATTTCCAAATAAATTACTCCTTTGGCCTCTTCTTGCTTATTTGAATCATAGAATCAATCAGGGTTGGCAGGGACCACCAAGGATCATCTAGTTCCAGCCCCCCTGCCATGGGCAGGGACACCCTACTCTAGATCAGGCTGGCCACAGCCTCATCCAGCCTGGCCTTAAACACCTCCAGCCATGGGGCCTCAACCACCTCCCTGAGCAACTCAGTCCAGACTCTCACCACTCTCATGCTTCAGCTTCCTCCTCACATCCAGTCTGAACCTACTCATCTCCAGCTTTGCTTCATTCCCCCCAGTCCTGTCACCCCCTGATATCCTAAAAGGTCCCTCCCCAGCTTTTTTGTAGCCCCCCTTCAGATACTGGAAGGCCACAAGGAGGTCACCTTGGAGCCTTCTCTTCTCCAGACTGCACAGCCCCAACTCTTTAGGTCTGTCCTCATAGGAGAGCTGCTCCAGCCCTCTGAGCATCCTTGTGGCCCTTTTCTGGACACGCTGCAGCACGTCCACATTCTTCCTGTAACAGGGGCTCCAGAACTGGATGCAGTACTCCAGGTGGGGTCTCACCAGGGTGGAGTAGATGGGGAGAATCACCTTCCTCACCCTGCTGGCCACACTTCTCCTGATGCAGCCCAGGATCTGGTTTGCCTTCTGGGCTGCAACTGCACACTGTTGGCTCAATTTGGGTTTTTTTGGTTGGTTGGGCTTTTTGGTTTTGGGAGGCTCTTTTGGTTGGCTGTGGATTATTTGTTTTTGGGGTTTTTTTTTTGTTATTTTGTGTCTCTTTGTTCCATTGTGACATCTGCGCACACAGCTGTCTAGCCACTGTTTTAACCTTCATCACTGAAACTGCTGAAAACATCACAAGGATTTCTCTGTAAATCACTTGGGTATTTGCTTTTGTGTTTGACTTTCAAATTTGTAGCAGCTGAATGTTAAGGTTTGATCTGAACATATGCATTTACTGTTCAGTTGCTGCAAAGAGCACTACTGTGGATAGTGTGATGGACCAAAAGTAGCACGTGCTTCCACAAGGTTGCTAGCTTACTAGAGGGATAATGTATCTTGGTCCAGGCCAGATCTAGATGTTCATGAAAGCTGGGAGCTCACTATAACCCAGAACTTGTGCATGAACTACTTATTCAAGACAATGACTTACAAAGACTTGAAAAACTGGACAGCAAGCAGCCAGATTAATACGACTCAGATGTACAAGGAGATTTCTTTAAAAGTGCTATGCTCCATAGTAGCATAATAACATTCCCAGCAGAACCAGGGAAGTCATTCTGCCCCTGTACTCAGCACTGTTTAGGCTACATCTAGAGTACTGCGTCCAGTTCTGGGCCCTTCAATTTAAGAAAGATGTTGAAGTGCTTGAACATGTCCAGTGAAGGGCACCAAGGCTGGTGAGGGGGCTGGAGCACAGCCCCATGAGGACAGGCTGAGGGAGCTGAGGTTGTTCAGCCTGGAGAAGAGAAGGTTCAAGGGAGACTTTACTGCTCTCTACAACTACCTAAAGGAGGTTGTAGCCAGGTGGGGGTTGGTCTCTTCTCCCAGGCAACCAGCAACAGAACAAGGGGACACAGTCTCAAGCTGTGCCAGAGCAGGCTTAGGCTGAATGTTAGGAAAAAGTTCTTCATAGAGAGAGTGATTGGCATTGGAACGGGCTGCCCAGGAAGGTTGAGTAGTCCCCATACTTGAAGGTGTTTAAAAGGAGACTGGATGAGGCACTTAGGGCCATGATTTAGTAAACTAGAAGGTGTTAGGTGATAGGTTGGACTCGATGACCTCAAAGGTCTTTTCCAGCCTGGTTAATTGTGTGATTCAGCAACTGGAGTAACCACACAATTCAGCTCTGCATCAGAGAGGTTTTCCCTCCCTACACACACAGTATAAATTTATCATTAAAATAGTCCCCACAACATTTTTGTCACTGAAACAGCACTACTGGAAAAATTGTCACTAATTCTTTTTCATCTTTCAGACAAAATGGTCCCCCATTATTTTATTTTAAATGTTCACATTACTTTGAGGCCATTTTCAAAATCAACGACATTTTTATTTCACCAGCAGCAGTCGTTTCTTAGCCTTCACTAAGGAAATATGTAACCCCTGCTGTTTTCTGTGAATTGGCATTTTC